>NC_045427.1:276868959-277188190 GCF_902635505.1 Sarcophilus harrisii | reverse complement strand
GCATATGACATAACTTAAATTTGAATGCAGGTTTTCTGATTCCAAATCAAAAGCTTGACAGATTAGTTAGAATTTGATGGATGAATTAGGTATTGAGATAATTTAATTCAAATTAACAAGTATTTCCTTAGCACCCATGCTTAAGCACATTGCTTAATTTGCATTCTGTGAATTTGTGGCACCCAATTTATATACTTCTTGTGCTATTGGATGAATGTGACAGCAAACAAAAAACTTGCAACTGTCCATTCAAGTGATTGGTACTAAGTACCAAGTAAGGATATCATCAAAAGGAAAAAAAAAAATCAATCAACTCTATCTTTCATGCTGGCCAAGGATCATACTTATCTGAAAAGAAAATATATGAAATCTACTGAATGTCTGGGAAACAAAACTATAATTAGGCTGGAGCAAATGAAGCCTTATAGTAGGGCCTTATACTATACCTTGCCAGAATAAGCATCTTTCTTGTGGTGTTGCTCTAGATTATTGTTCCCATGTCTTTTGGTTCTCTGTTCCCATTTCCCTCCATGACCTTGGAATACCCCCTTCTCAGGTACTTTGATCCTATGGCTTCTTCTTTAAGTTTTTATCTAGCAAGATTTCAACATACCTACCTTGTTTGCCATTTTGTTGCTATCCATTTCCCACTTTTAGCTCACTTATGAATTTGAGGAATTCAGGGACTATCAACTTGTTAAATTTTTTTAGTATCAGTATTTATCCCTCAGAAATCAGAAAATAGTACAAAGCAACAATTGATTAAATTTTTATTAATTATCTAGATTTAAGAATGTGATGGAAAAATTTTTAATATTGTAAATTAAACTTTAAAAAAATATATCATGCATACCTTTTTCAGAGAAGCTGTTGTTAAATATTAATAGCACACTAATGAGTGGATATCATTCCTTTGCCTGCCTCCATGTCAGTTAAATATACTTTGGAAGAAATAATTCCTAGTTATACATCTCCTAAGGAAACACTATCTAATTTAAACTCTGGAACCAGGAATGAGAAACTCTGACTTTGGAACTCAATTGCTTCTGAAAAGTTATTTTGATTTTTATCAATTCATTTAACCTGTTATTCTCTCTCTCAATGAGGTAGATTGAATAAAATTGACCCATGTCAAGGATGTCCTGAGGAAAAGCTAGCTGACTCCTGGTGGAAATATTCATCACAGTGTAACTGCATAATGGGCAGTTTTATCTTTAACATTATCATCAACTTGTGAGATTTGGAATTAAATCTTAGACAAACCTGTCATCCCTTATAAATACTCAAGAGACTTACAAAGTTTTTTACACCTGTTTTCAGCAATAGAAAGAAGCACAACAGACTGAAGCAAAATAAAACCAGTGATGCACAGAACTGGTGCACAATCCATCAGTTAGCCATGCACTGGAAACAGGAGTGTTGAAAGGCTAATTGCCACTTCTCAGATCCTTGCTGAGGATAACCTTGCCTTTAAAGCAGGCTCAGATTGCTTAGGAGGAAAACAATTTTCAGGCTTTTCCAAATCATTGGAACAGTTGACTTCTGAATTAGGAAAGAAATGCCACAGTATTCAAACTTATTTTAGCATTTCAGTGGTTTCTCCTACTCAGGAAGAAAAGTTGAAGGGAAATTAGAATAAAAATATTCTGGATAGCCCTACCCAATTTTAGTCAGAAAATTCATCAGAATTATGTCACCCTGTGTTTTGTTCATGCAGAGAATAAAATTATTGAAAATTAGGAACAATTTGCTTTGTCTTCTCTGCTAATAAAAAAATGACATTCCCAGATACAGATTATTGTTTTGTTAAACGTTTTGCTTTGAACACTGAATAATGAGAGAATAATGGCAATTTTCTCTCCCTTCTCACTGCAATTGTGAAGATGAGTATATGGATTAGAATTTTCTCTTTTATCTTTAGGTAGTCCCACATAGTTCATTTTTGTAATAGTGGAGGGGTTCCGAAAAATGTCATTAGGAAAAAGATGAGGAACATAGCAAATGCAAAATAATGGTAAATAGAAAATGTCTCCTCAATTCATTATTTTATAGATTATCAGAAGCTTCTAAGTATTCAATAAATATGGCTCTCAAAATGGTTTACATTATTTTCTTTAAAAATATTGATGCCTTTGATATCATTTTGTACATTTCCTAATATATCTATCCTCTTCTCTCTTATAAGATTATAGTATCAAAGATTTAGAGCTTGAAGGGATATCAGCACAAGACATTAAGAACTCTTATTCCCTCATCGTACAGGTGAAGAAATTAAGTCACAGAGAGATTAAGTGAACTATCCCAGGATAAAAAAAGCTACTAAGTTTCTGAGGTAAGATTTGAACTGAGATCTTTTTGATATCAATTCCAGTGCATAATATCCTAGATTATATTACTCCTTAAAAGAACCACCTTTTACAACAAATAATGAAAACAAAACAAAAAAAAGAAAACAAAAAGTGGTTCAACAAAGCTAACCAACAAACACATCAACTGTTTTTTGACACTACATAGTGTTCCCCACCATAGTTCCAGAAACCTCTGCAAAGAAGTGGAAGAGCTGTGCTCTCTTATCTTTTCTCTGAGGCTGTGATGAGTCACAATTTCATAGCAATTAGTTTCAATTGCTTTGTTACTAACATATATCCCATTTATATTATTGTGAGCATTGCACATATTGATTTCCTGATTCTGCTTACTTTATTTTGTATCTGTTATATATTTTCATATCTCTCTGTATTCACAATATCCATTAATTCTTTTTCCAGGGAAGTAATATTTCAGTATATTTGATTGCCACAATTTCTCAATTGATTTGAGGTTTGATTTTTTTTTTTGCTCCGAAAAATAGTGACAAGAAAGTCAAGATGTCAGAGAAAGGCAGAAACTCTCCTAAATGCTCCCCAAATTCCTGTCTAAACAACTTTAAAATAAAATATTCAAATAAATTTGAATTCTGGAGCAGCAGAAGTTAAAAAAAAAAAAAAAAGATTGGAGCGAGACAATTTTCCAGCCTAAGACAATTTAGGAGGATGGCAGGAAAGATTTGGTTCACCCAGATGGTGATAGAGCCTGGAGCACAATGCAGCAAGCACCCTAAAAAACCAGCAGCAAGGTTTGGAGGTGGTTGTATCACTGAGAAACAGCATCTTCAGGAGCTGTTAGCTCTTGGGCTCTTGGTCTTCAGTCAAAGGCAGAAAGGGGCACTAATAATTGTGGTCATGGGAGATCAGGGGCCCAAATTATTTGTCCAGGGCCATAAGGAGTAAAATGCCTTGTGATCAAAGGGGACTATAGGGTAGAGTTCTAGATCAGAGAATAGTGCTGTGGTTGCTCTAAAGCATTGGCTAGAAAAGAGTGATCATATCTCTCCTTAGATCACATCAAGTTGAAAGAACTGAAAACTAGTAACCCACATAGCTAGCTTTGTATATATTGCTCTGCTTTAACTATGTTTCTTATAAAGAACATATTGTAGGAGTCTGGCTTTTCATCCAGTCTGCTATCCACTTATGTGTTATAGAGAGTTCACCCCATTCACATTTATAATTTAAACTACTAATTCTTTAATTCCTGTCATTTTATTAACTCCAAATTATACTTTTCTCTTTCCTTTTCCCCTTTTCCTCTTCCCCAGTATTTTACTTATGAGCACCACTGGCCTCAAGCAGTCCTCCCCCTGTAGAGACCCTCCACCTTTCTTATACCTTTCCCCTACTATTTCTGTTTTCCCTTCTATTTAGCCTACTCCTTCTCTTTCCTCCCTTCCCCTCCTGCTTTTCTATAATGTGAGAGAAGTTTCTCAGTGAAACCAAATATGTCTAATATTCTTTCTTTGAGCTAAATCTGATGAGAGTAAGATTCATACAATGTTCATCCCCCTGCCTTCTTTCCCTCAATTATAATAGGTTTTCTTTGTCTCTTTCTAAGATGTAATTTCCCTCATTTTACTTCCACTTTCCCCTTTTTCTGGTACATTCAATCCCATTCCACCTCTATTTTTTTTAATATTATAAAAATAAAATCAGATTATACACGCACTCTCTGTGTGTACCCATAACAGAAATACAGTACTCAAGAATTTTTTTCTTTTTACATTTTTATGTTTCTCTTGAGTTCAAATTGAGGTAATTTTTTTGTTTAGCTCTGGTCTTTTCATCAAAAATAAATGGAATTCACCTATTTCATTAAATGTCCATCTTCTTCCCTGAAAAAAATTATCCTGTTCAGTTTAGCAGGGTAATTCATTCTTGGCTGCATTTTAAGTTCCTTTGCCTTTTGAAATATCAGATTTCAGACTCTTCAATCCTTTAAAATGGAAACTGGTAGGTCCTGGATAATCCTTATTGTGGTTCCTCAGTATGTGAATTGTTTCTTTCTGGCTACTTGTAATATTTTTTCCTTAGTCCAATAGTTCTGAAATTTAGCCACAATATTCCTTGGGGTTTTAATTTTGGGGTATCTTTCAGGAAGTATTTCATAAATTCTTTCAATAGTTATTTTACCTTTTGATTCTATGACATCTGGGCAGTTGTTTTTGATGTTTCCTATAAAATAATGTCTAGGCTCTTTTTTTTACTCATAGTTTTCAGGGAGTCTAATAATGCTTAGATTATCTCTCCTAGATCTATTTTCCAGGTCAGTTGTTTTCCCAATTAGGTATTTCCCATTTTTTCATTTTTTTTTGGTTTTGTGTGACTGATTCTTGTTGTCTCATTGAGTCATTCATTTCCATTTATTCTATTCTAAATTTTAGTGAATTATTTTCTTCATTTACTTTTTTTTTTAACTTCTTTTCGTATTTGTCCAATTGAATTATTAAATGAATTGTTTTGTTCTATGGAATTTTTTTCCATTTCACAAATTCTGCTTTTTTTTTAAGGAGTTGTTTTCTTTATCCATTTCACAAATTCTGTTTTTTAAAGTATTATTTTCTTTTTGTTTTTCACAAATTATGTTTTTCTGGGAGTTGTTTTCTTTTTCTATTTTATCAAATCTATCTTTTAATGCATTATATGTATTTTCCAAACCCTCTTGCAAAGTTTTCCTTTCCTTTTCACACTTTTCTTTTACCTCTCTTTTAAAATCCTTTTAAATTTCTTTTAGGAGACTCTTGTATGATGCAGACCAAGTTATATCACCCTTTGGGGCTTCATCAGGGGACAGTTTGCTTTTAGTCTCCTCAGGGTTTGAAATCTGTTTTTCTCTTTTCTCTATAAAAACTGTCTATGGTCAGAGTTCTCTTTGCTTTTTATTAATTTTTTTTTAAGTTAAGGCCTGCTTTTAAGGCAGGGGAGGTTTTCCCAGCTTCCTCTATAAGCAGCAGCTTCCTCTATAAGCCGCCACGGCTGTGCTGGGTCAGTGCTGACTCATTCTCAGTGCTCGGTAGACATGGCCAGGTCCTGTGAGACTCTGGAGCTTTGGGACACACTCTTTACCTTTTATGTTTGTGTTGGATGTTTTATAACTTCTCTGCTGAACTACTGGCTTGCAACCAGGGCAGAGTGGCCAACACTGCTGTAGATTCCTCCCTGTAGATTCTCTTTACTCAGCTGCTTATGCTTGGCTACCTCCCTCAATTCCCAATTAAAATAGATCTTTTCTGGCGATAGTCGAAATTATCTTCTGCTGGTAATTTATTATACTCCCAATATTCGTGGATTCTGCCTTTTCAGAGCTAAGTCAGAGGCTGGATTACTAATTAGTCTGAGGGTTGCAGGAGAAGGTCAGAAAGAAACATGTGTCCTCTCCTCCATCTTGGCTCTGCCAAGATTCATTCTTATTAAAAACTACCAGAAAACAGAAATTTCTTTAAAATGCCAAGTAGTACCAATCTAAAATCATTAGTAAGCATTAGCCACAATGGATATAAGCTAGAGGCCTTTACAATAAGATCAAGCATAAAGCAAAAATGCCAATTATTACTACAATTATTCAATATTATCTTGGAAATGCTAGCTATAGCAATGAGAGAATAAAAATAAATTGATGGCATTAAAATCATTCCTAGTCAGTGAACCACAGAAAGTTTGACTTATTTATGATTATATTCAGTCTGAATCAGAATGTCCTTTAACATGAAATATTGGCTGACCATTTTCTTGATATGCCTACATTCTTGGGTGCCAAAATTCTTGAACTTTCTCAATCTTGAGTGCCTTCATTCTCTCATGAGATTTAATTATGCCCTTCCAACTGTGGACCCTGCTCCACTCCAAATATTTCTCATCACTTTTGTTGTGGTTACATATTTTCTAAGATTTTCATAGCTAGTTGCCCTAATGAGCAGTAGAAAGCTGAGGTACAGACATTCCATTTCATCTCTTTGTTCATGAGATATTCAATTCTTACTGAGTTCATTTAACAGAAACCTACCCTCTCCCGATTCCAAATTATTAAGCATTATTATAAAAAGAAATAAACCTCTGAGGGCCAAATGCTTTCTTTCTAATGCTTACAAATACATGTATCCTAATTATTTCATCTCTCTATCTAGAAACTAGGTCTTTAATATTTTAAAAATAAAGTTAAAATATGTTCACATATGATTTCTTATAATCCTTCTAGATTTTTAAAAACAAAATCTAAATTTAGGTTACAAAATGTGTCAAGTGTTATTGCTCCTACCTATGTTTACAAATATTTTCTTATTCCATGTAATCTCTTTGAATCTCTCCCCATCTTGAAGGTCTTTACCATCATGACTGAACTGCTTTTTGGAATATTTCTCTACCCTGTAGGGTCCCCTGCTCCTATTTCAATTTCTTTATGGGTCTTTCATTTTGGAGATAGGCTTCATTCCCTTCTCAGCTGTACCTTGCACTCTAAATATTTTGCCATTATGACTCTTAGAGGGCCCTAGCCAACCCCCTTTTAGCTTTATTTTATGAATTATCTTTCTTTATTTGAATGTAAACTCCTTAATGGCAATAACTGTTTTTCTTTTTGCTTGTATTTGTGTCCTTGCATTGATCACATTGCCTGGTACATGGTAAAAACTTTAGACATATTTGTTGTCCAGCTACCTGTATTTTTGACTCTTTTCAGTCCAAGAGGACCACTTCTGAGGCTTCATCAGAGGGGAATTGAAAACAAGTGATTATTAAAACAATATCTTGGGAAGATTCTTTCCAATTCTTCTGTCCTGGAAGTTCAGTTTTTTGAAGGACATTATTGATAATGAGAACAAATTAACTCACTTAACTTAAGAAAGAAATCTAGACAATAAATCCCAAACTTGGTAGGGTTCAGAAATGGGAAAAAAAAAGAAAAGAAAACAATATTTTTAAGAGCATCAATAGGTATGTGAACAGAGGGAGGAAAGGGAAGGAGGGAAGGAAGGAAGGAAAGAAGGGAGGAAAGAAGGGAGGAAGGAAGGAAGGAAGGAAGGAAGGAACGAAGGAAGGAAGAAAGGGAAGGAGGAAGGAAGGGAGGGAGAAAGGAAGGAAGGAAGGGAGGGAGGGAGGGAAGAAAGAAGGAAGGAAGAGAGAATGGAAGTCTTCCAATTGGCCAATTTCAGTTTGTGAGCCAGCCTGACTCAGAGGTTATTGTTTATCCTTCATTTTTGAAGAGAACCAAGACATCAGGAAGGTTATGCCATGACAACAAGTGAATTCGATTTAAGAGAAGAAGAGCAAGGTCACCAGCCTCAACCTTCCACGAATTTAATTTAAGGTGGGGAAGTTCATTGTGTTCTGCTCAAGGTTGGGTAGAGACATCTGATAGTTTAAGCACAGAAATAATTACCCTGCAAGGTATGAGGCCACTCCTAGCCTCTCATTGAAAAGAATTCATAAAAAAAATCCTGCCATGATGATTGTCTTTAGTCTAAGAGACCGTGGCAAATGATCATCCTTTTATTAAAAACCTGCTGGCATTATCAATAAAATGATTGAATTGCCCATAAATTGCCTCTCAAACCTTTGTAAACATCACAGAATCAACTAGATCTGAGATCAAATCTAGAGACAAGATAAGACCATTTAGAAATAGGAAGATCCAAGCAACAGGCTTCTGGTTTTGAGGTATCAATATTTAATAGACAGAGGTCCCAGCAGGCATGCACAACACATCATTAGGGAAGCTCATTACCAGAAAATAATTGAAAGTTTAGACAATTGGGAAGACAGTTGACATCAGGGTAGTCTAGTTGCAGGCACCTAATAATAGAAATCAAAGTTCTTGGGAAGAGCTATAGCCTTTAAAAGGATTGGGCTATGAAGAAAAAGGGAGAACATAATGCTAGAGAGCTAAATTCCAAGCCAAACAATAACTTGGTTATGGGGAGAAAAAACAAGGGCTCAATTATTAGAACTCATATTGTGCCACAGTTCCCTTTTAATGTCCTGACCAAGTTTCCCTAATTGTCCTACCTCAGTTACTCTGCCTCAGGCTATTACCCTTCCCTCTTAATTATTAGAATGTTTGATAGGATAAAGGTCTTTTATATCTTAGACATTATTAGAATATCAGGAGCCTCTCCCCATCTCCCATACCCCCCCCAGTTGTGCCATTCCCATCCCAAGTACCTCCCCCATTATGTCATCGTTCTTGTTACCCTATAAAAGAATCTTTGTGTCTGACATTCGTTGCTGGATTCTTGGAGATGATAGTCTCATTCAGCCCTGGGACCAAACCATGAATCCATTTGGTCCTAGTAAATCTCTCTCTTTTAAATAAAATATTAAAAACTCTCTAATCTCTAGCTTGCCTCAGCTTCTCTGGCATTACATTCCATGAAACAAAAGGGAATAACTGAGGTAGGACAATTAGGGAAACTGGGGCAGGACATTAAAAGGGAACTGTGGCACAACAATATAAAAAGCAGATGTTTGGTCACAGGGAACAAAGCATTTGACATCAGAGGAGAACTATTAGTAAAGCTGAATTGATGCTGAATTATAGACTTTTGAGTTTTCTGTCCCACTCACAACATATACATACAAGGGGCATTCTTCAGACTAAGCTCATCAAGGACATACCCATCTATGGATATTAGCATCTGTGTTTCTCTTCTCATGTGACAAGTATGATAGTGTTGTTGATGAAGTTAATGGCAACAATTCTGATCTTGATAAGTACTATTACTTCCTCAAAAGTAGGAGTATGCAACAAGAGTGAGAACATTAATAATAGTGAGACAAAAAGTCATCTTTTTAAGTTACCTAGGTTTAGTAATTAATGAAAATTATAGAAGGAAATGATAGTATAAATGTATAGTATTATCAATGCAAATTACTAACATTTATTTGCTACTGAATACCTAGCAAAATACAACATAGTGACCAAAAAATCTAAATCCTGAAGTTCATTATCTTTCATAACTACCATGACAAATGCCTCAATAGACCTCAAAATATCCCTGAAAATTCATCAAATAAATTATGTTTAATTGAGGCCATTTTCACAGAAGAAATGCTGTTCACAAGAACCAAGATAATAATGATCAATTAAAATTTAAAAACCACATTTAAATTGAAATCAACATATCAAAATACTTTGTGGCATGGAATACATAATTTTCCAAATCTAGAGACCTAGAGGAGGTCTCTAGTAAAATCATATGCTAACAATATAAAGTACAAGACAATATTTTTGTTATGTTGTCTGCTTCTGGGGATAATTATGCCCTTACACTGAATATTTTTTTCAGTGAGTCTACAGAAAATGAATATGCACTTCAAAACTTTTATTCCATTACAAAAGAACAGTTATTCTATGCACTTGTGCAATCATCTATAAAACATGAATTATAAGAGAATAATTTCAGGATAGATATTTGTCCTAGAACCATTTATATTTGAATGCCATAAAAATGAGAATAACATGAATAATAATAATACTAGCTGATATTTATGTAGGCTTTTAAGATTTGTAAAATGCTCTAATCAGATTGTTTTCTTCCATATTTCATAATTCTGCATAGTATGATAGAATTTAGTAATTTTTATTTTAGAGGTAAGGAAATGGAGTCTCAGATTAATAAAATGACTTGTCCATGCTCATGCATGGCTGGTAAACATCAGAAGTTGGAATGAAATTCAATTCTTTCTTGTATTCTAAGAATTAAGTATTGAAGGGTAAAGGCTGAATGCAGAGGTACCAATAAGTAGATAGATTCTGGGGTTCAGTGATTAGCTACAATCCTGGTAAAGCAGCAATTCTCTAAGGGAGAACAGAGTGATTATTATTGAAAACCATGGCTGACTATACTCCAGGGTCTCATTTGAGCTTCTCTGGACCAGGGGACAATTCAATTGAATTCAATAAATATTTCAGCACTGTGCTAAGTACTGGAATGAAAACAAAAAGAAGTTTAGATAAGGGGCAAGGAATAAAGCAATGTGACAGGCACTGTTGTAGAACACTTTCAAAATAACATCTTATTTAATCCTCACAACTCTATGAAATAGGTGCTATTATTATCCCCATTTTACAGTTGAGGAAACTGAGGCAAATAGTAGTTAAGCAACTTATTTAGGTGTTGTTATTTTCCCCATTTTACAGCTGAGAAAACTGAAGTAAAATGAAGTTGAATGAATTGTCCAAGTCACACATCTAGCGTCTTAGGCTGCATTTGAATTCAGGTCTTCCCATCTCTTGGCTTCATGTTCTGTCTAGTGAGTCATCTAGAGACAAAGTTCTTGCCCTCATGCAATTTATAGTTTAGCAGAAGAAAATATCAAGAGACCAATTGTACTTGATGCTGAAACTCTTTAAGAATTCCAGAACCCTTCATTTACCCCTTGCTTACTATCAAGATAATTCCTAGTGTTTAAATCAGCCCTAAATCTATAGGTCGTGATTAAGGACCTACAACTATTTGAGGCAGAGCAAATCAGGAACCAAACAATTAATGACCAAATGCCTGCCAGTGGCTAATGGATTCAGAGGGATTGTATATCAAGAGTAGATGGATAATTTGGAATAAGAGGGAGAATATCAAGGCATCCTTACTATCTGAAAAGGTTTTTCCTTATTGCCCTGCTTTGTCACTTAACTGTTTTTAAAAATTTGCACCATTAAAATTATTTATAGACTAAAAAACAAAAGCAGGACTATGGATTTAGATCTGGAAGAGTTCTTAGAAATCATCTAACTCAATCCCCTCATTATGCATATTAAGAAACTGAGACCCAGATTTGTATACAGGTCATGCACACACAAAAGTAACAGAGTCAGGATCTAAACCCAGATCCTTTGTCAATGAAGTCACTACTTTCCCCCATTATTTTGCATTGTCTTAAGAGATATTGTTCCCAAGGATCATTGTTAACAACTACCCTTGTTAACTTGGAGGAGTTTTCTAGGCTTTTTCCAATAATAGCATAGCTTTATTTATCAGCTCAATAAATTAATAATTTGGAACTTGAAAGCAGGACTTATCTGTAAAATGATCTGGTAGGAGAAGCTTTGTTTTCTAGTTCTCTAGCTCCACATTTCTGTTATTTCATCTCATTTCAGTGACCTAATTTCCCCTCTCCTTTCAGATATTTGTCCATATGTTTTTTTTTCCTTCTTCTGTCACAGAAAAGTTTCTCTTGGGAAAGAATCTGCTAATCTTATTCACACTAAAATATTATCAACTGATGGATTTTATCTGTTCCTTCCCAGGATTATTTGTATGAAATTAGAGAAAGTATAATACATGAAGAGAGGATGGAGTCAGAGTCAGGAAACTAGTTTTTGATTTTCGTCTCTGCTGCCTACAAGTTGTGTAATTCTGTTTGAGTCCTTTAGCTATCACTTACCCAGGTTGCTCAATTACAAAGATGAGGATAATGATAAAATAATAATGATATTTCACTGCCAACTATGCTAGGATATAAAAGAAGTGCACTAAAAAAATGAACCAAAAATTCCAAACTTAAAGTGCTGTATAAATTTAAGCTATTGTTATTAACTGAGGTAAATTGTTTCAATGGAAAGAAATGAATATATAATTGAAAAAATTCTAGTCATTTTCAATCTGGGTATTAGAGTTTAATTTGAGGTTGAAATTAAGGTAGTAGTGACAATATTTTATTGATTATTTTTTGTTTCCCATGAGGTCTTGGAAATTAAGCCTCATGGGCAGCTGCCTCTCTGGAGAGGGAGGTTAACACTACCTTTTTTTTTTTAATCCCTATTTATAAATGTTGGTGATACTGGCATGGGAGTAGTGATTTCCAGGGACAGCAGACCTCTTAGAAGTCTAGATTGTTAAAAGTAAATGTGACTTTATAAAGGGTGCCATTTTAAAAGCTTATGTTTATGCTGAAATGGGGATAGAATAGTTTCATGAGGCAATGATTATGTAAGCGAAGATGGTATTACATTTCTTTCAGCTTTGCTGCCTGCCTTTATTAGCTTTGCTGCCCTAACTTACTTTAATGTATTCATTCTGTGCTACTTTAAATTAGCCAAAGTATCAGGGTTCTAGTCAGGGAGGCCTATAATTCTTTATTATTTCATATAGTCAGACTCAATTTTCTTTAAACTTTAATGTGCTTTTTGAATGTTGTAAGTTCTGATTGTGTGACGATCAAACACAGAACTTTAGAACTGAAAGGAAAATTACAGGTCATCTATTCTATCCTCTTGCCAAATGAGCAAATAAATTCCTGGTAAGTGCTTAGCACAGTGCCTGCACATAGTATGCACTTAATGAATGTTTTTAGATTAATTGGTTGAAGTAGCAGACCACTTGTCAGGGATGTTGGTACAAGGTCAAAGAGAGAAGAACAATATGTATTAGGATCCTTAAAAAGATTTTAACAGAATATGTTATTTTGTTAGAGGCAAGAGTGTTTGTTAGATACTCTCCATGAAATGAAAGTTACAATCAAAAAAGAATTCTTTCTTGACTTCATAGTTGAATGGAGGCATTTATCAAAAGTGAAAGGAAATGGACAAGGATAGTTAATACCAAACAGATGTTGGCCAAACTATAGATCTGAAATGATTGTTTAAAATCATCCCAGAAGCTGAGCTGTTGGAGTCAGTAGACAATGACTGAGAACCACTATGTGTAATGTGGGGCAGCCCAACATTAGGTCGAACAGTAGAGAGAGAGCACTTGGTCTGAAGTCAGGTCTTAATTCAAAACAAGCCTTAGACATTTACTATCTTTGTGACCCAGGGCAAGTCACTGAACCAACCCTATTTGTCTCAGTTTCCTCATCCTTAAAATGCGCTAAAAAAAATGACAAACCAATCTCTTTGCCAAGAAAAGCCCAAATGGAATCACAAAGAATTGAACATGACTGTAATGACTAAACAAAAATGTATAACGTACTGTGCTTGGCTAGTTATTGAAATCCATAGTCATTCAGGCAACATAAATTGCAGAACAGTTGCCAGTTCATTGGATTTTTCTGAACACAGGTGAAAGATTAGAATTTCCATGAACTGATTTTCTTAGCCCAAGAAATGGGAGTAACTGGAATAGATAGATTTCTTATAGAAATGCATGGAAATGCAAGCAAGTTCAGCTATTCCTACTTAGTCTGAAAAGGGAGTTCACAGACAATGTTCTTAAACTTTCTCCTTGAAAATAAAGGAAAAGGTAGGCTATTTCCTAGACAATAGTATCTCATAGTCTGGCTGTGTAGCAGCAGATGTCATATTTTGTAGGAAGAGAGGGTGGGGGAGTAAGTAGCAACCTTTCAGGTTGCCTTGTAGGTAACCAAAAGATCAGATGTTCATAAATTTGGGTATCAGCTATATAGAAGGGGTTCTGAACATGTGTGTGTTTGTGTGTGTGTAATAGACCTCTTTAGCAATGGTGAGGCCATACAACTTTTCTTAGAATAATTTGTGCCTAAAATAAAATATATAGCATTAGGAAGGAAGCCAAGTGTATTAAGCACAGTTATTAAAATATTAAAACAATTAATTTTAAGGACCATAGTTCCTTGAACATAACTTCTGTGACCTACCGTCATCTCAATTTAAATCACTTACCTAAGCAGTTGGATCTTGGGTCTGACCATCATTAGAAATCATTCAAATTCTTAACTCTTAAAGGGTGAAATTCCTGTTTGATCATAATATCATGTAGTTTGATCTTTCCCACAAGCCCTGTCATGTTGAATCCATTCTCATCATGACTTTTGAACCCCTAATCTTTTGATTTTCCAAGTTCATCTCAGGGAGAACCCCACTCAGCCATTTCAGTGATATATTTTCTCCTATCCTGGAATCCCTTTCTTGTGACCTTTTGCCAATCTTTCCAACTTAGTCCCTAGTTCAGTGTAACCCTTATTATTTGTTTTCCTGACTGTTAGGGAAAAATCACTAAATTTTCTATATTTTATTTATTCTAACCCAAATCCCTGCTGCTGCTTGACAGAATTTTTGTGTCAAACTCCTACTTTTCCTGCAGAGCTGTTCCAAATCTTTTCCAACTCCCTCAAATGTTTAATCAGAATTCTCCTCACTTTTACCCATACCTCATTCTTTACTGATGACATTGCTTCCTGCTTTCCCTAAAAGATTTAGGCAATCCCTTATTAATCTCACACAAATCCCTTCCTCTACACCTCACAATTTCTTACCTCACAACCTATTCTTTCATCCTTCTCTCCTGTCTCTGAGGAAGAAGCAGACTTCTTACTTTCCAAGGCTAATTTCTCCACCTGTGCCCTTGATCTTATTTCCTCCTACTTTCTCTGGGGCCTTGCTCCATCAATCATTGCCTTTCTCTCTTGCATTTTTAATTTCTTCATCTTTATTGGCTCCTTCCTTTTTCTCTGCAAACATCCTCAGGTTTCATCTGTCAAGAAAAACAAAATAAATACTCTTTCTCTGACCCTGTTGTTCCCTAAAGATATAGTTTAATGCCTTTTTTTTCTCCCCCTTCATTATCAAAATTTAGCATGGTGGCATAGAAAGGCCTCAATTTGGACTTGGATGTGAATTTCAGCAAGTCACTTAATCTTTTTGGTCATTTTTGGTAAGATGAAGAAATTGGATTAGAACTTCAGGATACTTTCAGTTTTAAATTCTATGACTATAGAAAAAGTAAACTTCATTTACTATAGATAATTCTTTAGCTATTCATTTTCTGATCAAATCAATTTGATTAGAAAAAGAAAACATCAATCAGAAGTTTTTTCATTATTTTGTAACATTATTATTTTATATCTTTATCATTTATTATTGGTTTTGGGAAGTTCTTTCTTTTTTAGTGTTCATAGATAGTTCTATATTTTCTTGTAAACAAACAGGAATTGTATAATATCTATGACTATCATATTTGTATGTATGGTAATGATATGATCCCTAAAGTTTTGCAAATATGGATTTTGAAGTTAGAGTCCTTTGTTCTGTTACATGGACTCATTGTTTAATGTCAAATACCTTGTTATGTCTTATGTCTGTGTGTAAATCTGGATCTTATATTAAGCATCTCGATAAAATATGACATATAAACTTAATTAAAAGAAAAAATCACTGTCTTGAGCAGGAGTTAAATATTTTAGAAAGAAATTTTAAAGCTTCATCAGGAATGATCCCAAGCTTCCAAACTTGAAATAAGTAGCAGGACACTATCATTTATAGATTCTAACTTTTTCATATTAAGTTCCTTCAAAGATTTATCATAAGTATTTTCTTGATTTGAGTAGAGAGAGAAATAATAATCAAATTTGTTATCTACTCTTCCTATACTTTTAGGAAATATGAAATAAGATGAGATATGACCATGAGTAAACCAATAGGATGGTACAGAGCATATATATTATTATTTTACTATATTTCATATCTTCTATTCTTGAAAGCATTACCTCTTGTCTTGTTACTGTCCACAACTTATAATATCCCAAGCTTGGATTACTTCCATCATCTTTCTCTTTAATTCCTATCACCATACTACTGAATGCAATTAGAGGTCAAGAAATTGTGTTAATTGGGTCCTCAACTTATTGATATGTCTAATCTCAATTGGGACCTTACTTCAATCATCCTACTTCCCCCAATGCATTTTCTTACCCATCTTACCCATAGTGGGTTAGACCTCTCCTCAAATTTCTCTTTACTGACCAGTTTCCCTATCCTTTCAGCTGAACACAGATTTTTACAGGAGTTTACTTTTATTTAACTTAAAAAATTGAAACCATTTGATAATAATTGGTTCTTTTTTTCTATTTCTCATTATTGAAAATAATCTTCAGACATCTTCTTGCATTTTGCTTCATTCCAGTCTTTAATGAAGGTGACCTTAACAAGACGGATCCCTCTACTTGCACTCTTGATCTCATGTCATTTTTTCTATTACAGAAAGAGTGAAGTTATCCACAGTTTGTCCACCTGTTTCTAAGGCAGAGAAAACAATGTTTGCTTTAGTCTCTAGACTTGTTTAGGGGTGCACTTTGGTAAATCCAATGGCTCTAAGGCTTTTTCAAGTCTCAACTTTTGTGCTAACCTGGTGAGAAAGAACAAAGAGATTAAAAGTTGAGGCAAGCTATTTTAGGCAAGGAAGCCCTCCTTTAGCTAGGAGGGAGAATGGGACTCAAGGAAAGCGCCAGGTCAAATTTCCAGAAGTTAGCTAAGTAAGGATCACATTACCAGGTTTCTAATAAATAGAAATTAATGGTAACACCTGGGAGGCCAAAATCTTGAGTGGATTGGTTTCCCAGTTATCTGGATACTCATCTCATTGCAAACTCATTTACCAGAATGATTCTGTGAGAAATCACTCAATTATAATTACTCCATACTTTGTTCCTCAGAGAGCTGCTGCTTTGGGGTGGTGGGGAGAGCAAAAGTCATTTCTAATTAAGAAATTTCAGCATTTGCTTTCAAAGAGTCTGACAATCTCAAGCACTAGTTAAACATGGAATAAAATTCTGAGGCTGATGGTGGGGCAAACACAAAGGTGTGAGAAGAGAACTTTCTCTTTTCCATCACCATCTCACTTTTCCTACCTGCCTATTGTGGGTTTTTGAAAATGCTTTTCAAAGGGGAAGCAGCCCTGAAATCAGGAGGACCTGAGTTCAAATCTGTTCTCACACACTTAACACTTCCTAGCTGTGTGATACTGGGCAAGTCACTTAACCCCAATTGCCTCAACAACAACAACAAAAAAGTAAAATCAAAAATATTTTTCAGCCAGGTGAAGCTTATAGTCTTTTGTGTGTGTCAATATGGAAGAAAAAAATACTGGGTTTGGAAACAAAGGAGCTGGGTTTTAGTGGTTCTATTATTTATACTTTCACTTCATTTTTCTGGCCTTCACTACTATCTCTTTAATCTTTTAGTTCTTCCTGTCTATTGGATTCTTTCCTATAGCTTATATGTGTGCCTATGTTATCCTTATCCTTGAAAATCTCTCTGTCTTGATCTAAACATTACCACTAGCTATAACAAATACTTGTTACTTCTAATTACTTTCCTCTAACTTTTTTTTTTATCCTTTGCAATCTGGTTTCTAATATCATTCAACTGAATATTTTTTCCAATGTTACTAATTATTTATTCAAGGCCTTTTCTCATTCTTCATCCTATTTGACCCTTCTATGGAATTTAATACTGTTGACAAACATTTTTTCTTTTCTTTAATAAAAGGATATGTTCATGTTTCATGTTTACAGGTTTCAAAAACAAAAGGAAAATATGTATGCTATTAGTTTTTTTTTTTCAAAATGCCAACAGCTCCTGCTGTATAAGTAAACATTTATTTTTAGATACTCTCTCTTCTCTAGGTTTTTGTGACAATGAACGATTTTGATTCTTTTCCTACATTTCTAATTGCTCCTTTTCTATCTCCTTCAATGGCTCTTCATCCATGTTACACATACCCATTGTGAGTGTCCCTTAATGTTTTGTCCTGGTTCCTCTCCTCTCCAGAATATTTTATTTTGTGATTTTCTTGGACCCCAAGGGTTCAGCTACCATTTCTATTCATAATATTTCTAGAACTTTAAAAGTATGGATTATATAATTATTTGTTATCTTCAGTGTCTAGCATAGTATGGGGCACCCACTAAGTACTTAATGACTGTTTATTGACTGATTGTTCTATATAGTCCGCACTAATTTTTTTTTTTTCCTGAGCTACAGTCCTATGTCACCTATTGGATATCTTGAACTGAATGTCTTATAGAAATCTCAAACTCAACATGGAGAAAAAGAAAACCCATTCTCTTTTTAAGTTCTCCATAACTCTCAATGATATCACTACCCTTCCTGTTATGTAAGTTCAAAACCTTTTTTCATCTTTGATTCCTCATTCTTGCTCACCCTACATAGCTAGTCTATTGTCAACACTTGTCTCTCCCATTAGAATGTAAGATCTTTGAGGGCAGGAACTGTTTTTACCTTTCTTTATACCATCATTGCTGAGCACAGTGACTAGCACATACTTAGTACTTGATAAATTTTTGTTGACTAGCTGACTCTATTTTTGTATGCTAAGTCTAGCTAGAGTCCAAACCACTAATTAGTCTCCAGCTTCTTTCTTAGACGTGATGTCCTTGTCTTTCATTCATTTTTGTTTCAATAGGAGTATTGATGAAAATGATTTCTGAAGGGAAATTAAGAATAATAATTAATGTGGTATCCCACAGAGTTTCTAACTGGTATGTCTATTCATATTTATTCTGGGGTAGGATTAGCAGCTCTCTCTGATTCAGAGTATATCAGCATGAAACTTGGCATGGAAATCTTCAACCTAGAAACATAATTAAATACAAAGATTGCACTACTTTATATATATGTAGTCCCTGTTGGATAACAGTTCCTGGCATATATAAACTTATCACTTTCCACAAGAGACAAATTGCCTTGTATCTAAGCTTCTATTCTTCATGCTTTTAAAAATTAATTTTTGAGAGGTTTTAAATAACTGTTGCCTGAATGGACAAAATAATGATAACTTAAAAGGTCTGTTTAGTCTATACAACCATCTTTTGACTGTTATATAATGCTGTGGAAAAGGTGTGTTTATGTGTGAGGGGAAGTCTTGCTTCAAGTACTCCTTTGCATCATAATTCTTTACTATCAGCTAGATCTACTGCAGTTACATTTAAATCGGGTGTTAAGTACACTAAATATAGGAAATACATAACAGACTTTGAAAACAAGTAATTGAATCACATCCTTACTTCATCAAGCCAGAGATAAGTCATTTGTTAGCAGAAGAGGCCTCTGATGGACACAGGGAAAGATATAACTTAACCTGGTATATCTTGTTATCTTCAATGGCATACAATGCAAGGATTCTTAGACTAAGAATGGAGTAGTATTGAAACCAACTTCATCTCATTAATAATAGCCTTTCATTAAATTTTCAGTGTAAATTTTTCATTTATACTTTGGAAATTGGTATCAATTCAGGGCTTGATTTATGATTTTTTAAAAATGTCTATGCTTAAGAAAATGTTAACAATATAGATTAAAATTAAAATCATGGTTTTGTATTTTTTTTTTAAAAGAGAGGGTTGTTCAATATTTACTAGTATCTCCCTGAGTGGGAGTCAGATATGGATTGAAATCTTGGTTCTAATGCTTGCTAGACATGTAACTTTGCATTGTTATTTCATAACTTGGGATCTTAGTTTCTTTATGCAGAAAAGTATGGATTATTTAATTATTTGTTATCTCCAGTATCTAGCACTGGAGGTTATTGTTATTGTCCAACTTTGTCAATATTTTAGGGAATAAAAGTCATTTTAGGGATAATATTCTTAGAAAGCGATCCAATTGCATAGGAAAAAAAGATAGACTGGATTGCAATTGAGAAATTTTGCTTTACTTTCAATGATCCCCCACTGCTGCAACTTATGGAGTACATACCTACAAGATGAGAACACTTCATTCAAAGGTTTACTTTTCTGCCTTATTTAAATTCTCAGTTTTTTCATCTTATCTGGTTTTATCTATTCCTTTTGTTTATTACAAACTTAAGTGGCAATAGACTATATCTTTTTCCTAAAGGCCAGATTTGCTAAATATGACCTTACTACCTATAGGATCAAAACTAGGTACTAAATTATTTGAACACAATAACCTATCAAACAAACAATTTTATTTATTCTGAAAGTTTTATTTTATACTTTCTTGTGATGTAAAATTGATTCCGAGTTCTTTAGTGCTATAGTAGTAGAGTATAGGTAGTAGCAGGCATTATCAAGCTATAAAGTCTCAATGATGACTCAAGTGATGGACTATATGTATGCAGAGAAACTCATCAATAGAAGATTGACCACTGGCTAATTTTTTTAGACCTATAGCAATGCATGACAACATTATATTAAAGATCTATACAGATGTAGAAATTGTTCTCTCCATTGATGGAAGGTATAACCATACTTCTAAAATTCTAGATCCTTAAAATGATGAAGTGATACAATATAATTGATGATTAAACATTGGCCATTAGATGTTAATGTAACTTTCTCCCATTAGCAAGGAAACATTAATTAGCACAATACATTGTGGGAGTGTTGTTGATAAATAATAGAGGTAGGAGAAAAAAGGTCAGAAAGGGAAGATTAAAGAAGAGTAGTAAAACAAAGAGACTAAAATGGGACAATATTATTGGATCATTGTTCACAAGTTCACATTCTAACAAAGAAGAAAATATGTAAACAAGTGATATATAATCTCTCTATAGTATAAATGCAAAATAATCTTGGGAGAAATGGTCTTATGAAAGAGGAAACAAGAAAGGGCTTTTATGGAAGGTGGAACACCAGATGACTATTGAAAGGAGTCAAAGAAGCCAGGAAACAAAGATGAGAAAGATAGACATTCCATGTGCTGGAGACAGACTACAAATTCATGAAGATGGGATATGAAAAGTTATGTGCAATGAATAGTAAGTAGCAGGACCGTAGAATGTGTGAAAGGAAATAAAATGTAAGAAGACTGGAAAGGGGATAGTAGCAAATTAATGAAACATTTTAAATGCTGAAAAGAAGATTTTATCTCTGATTTTAGGGGTGATGGGAAGCCAAGGGCATTTATTTGAGTGAGGAAGAGACATATTCAGACTCTTTCCAGGGACATCATTGAGAGTTGCATTTATTAAATTGAAGGACTAGAAATTTGTTGCTCACAATCTATAAAGCATTTTTCAATAATAAAAGGAATAAACATCAGATACTATTATTTATTTATTTATTTTGGCAAAGAGAGTCAAACTTATTTTAAAAATTGCTTGATATTTTTAAATTATAGATTGCTGACACCCACATTAGATGATTTCCAAAGTCCAATGGCAGTATTCCATTATGTAATGACTTCTAGGATATGTCACTATGGTGCTTTCACCAACTAAGATGCTTTGTTGTTGGGGTTACGTCAGAATATCCTGCTGTAGATAAATCTTACACAAGCATAGCTATTCTATTACAAATATTTTTGTGATTGGAACAAGAGGTTTGGCAATTGTCAATACTGTAAAGTTACCCATACATATAACCTGTAAATAAAAGGCTATTAAATAAAATTAAAAAACAAAAAACAAATATTTTTGTGAGGTAGCAATACTATCTCAATTTCCAGAGTGGATTAGGATGGGACATAGGAAAAAATAAAGTATTATGAAAAGAGAGGAATTGGATGGAAACTGTTCTTCAAAAGGTGCATTAACCCTTTGCAATACAACCAGTGCCGTAGCCTGAATTAGGTAGTAATAACAAAAGAGAAAGAGCTTTTTCAGTCAGGACAGGACAGAGCTGCAATGTCCCCTTTTTGTCCATTTTCCTCTACCCTGGAACTGTGAGAAGTGTCCCCACTCCACTGGGGCTCTAAGTTCTAGTGTGCTAAAGCAAGAGTCCTCTATCAGGGCAAGTACAAGGGACTTTCTGTGAACTGAAGCCTCTGGAACCCCCATGCCACCAGTGCCCATACCCACTCCTAGTTTGTTGGCTTCCAAGCCCCTCACCCTGATAAACCTTTTCTGCTGACCCTCCAAGTCCTCTTTGGTGTCTCTGAGCTAAGAGGTCTAGGAATTGTCAGTATTGCCACTGATTCAGAATCCCAAAGGTCCATTCCTACTTTGCTGGCACCCAGGCCTGGGCCCAGCTACTTGTTTGTAGCCTGTACCAAGACTTAAGTGCTGGACTACCACCCTTGTGCCATACACCTTACCTACCAAACTGATAAGTTATCTTCAGCTGGAAATGTCCTACTCCATTTTTTTAAAATGTATTTTGATGCTTTAATGTTTATTTGAAGTCATTATTTAAAGGAATTTGGAGGGGTTTGGGAGAACTTGGTGAGTCCCTGTCTTTCCTCTGTCATCTTGACTTTATCTAAAAGTAATTTCTCTAAATTTAACATGAAAATACCAACACTGATGTCTGTCTGTACCAGAATTTGTTACATTCGCTTCTGTGTATTTTTTAAAAGTTTAATTGACACGTTTTTTCTCATTCCTTTTTATTTTTGCAACATTATGCTTATTCTTCTCCTTCCTAATTTCAGCCTTCCAAAATACTCTCCCTATTAATAGCTAATTGTAGTAAAAAAAAATAAAATCCAAGTTAACACATTGGCCATGTCTAATATATTTTAGTGATTTGCTTCAGTTTCATCTTCTGTAAAATAATGCACACCTCCCCAGATTATTTTGAACATCAAAGGTGATAATATCTGTAAAGCACTTAGCACAGTACCTGGAACATAGTAGGTGCTATATAAATTCTAGATATACTACTACTAATAAAAATTATATTGTTGTTAATAATCATAATTAAATTTCTATTGCTAAGTGTCTGAAGTTGAATTTGAACTCAAGAATACTATACTCAATGTCCTGTGCTCTTATCCATCAAACTACTAACTACCTCTGTAAAATAGAAAACTATTCATCAGTTTCAGATCATGCCATAATATTTCTCATCTACAAAGTTTAATAAGATTCACAAAATATTTTATGCATGCATATACACATATGTGATGTGATTTTGACCCTCACAACAACTCTGTGAATTAAATCCATTTTACAAACAAGAAAACTGAAACTCAGAGTAGTTACTTGTTTGAAGAAATTATAAATAAATATCTAAGGGAGAATTTGAACACTAAATCTCATCATCTGTCCACTCCACATTCTAGTGAAGTTCAAATTGAATATTAAAAAAATAAGGACTGGACATTTTAATAACTGATATTCATTTATAAATAAAAATGTAAGATATTTACATCATTAATAAAGAAGCATATGTTCAAATTTTTCATTGATATTAATGAATTTTCTTTTCATTAAAAATATTTTATTGGTGTTTTGTTTTTATATTATAGCTGTTTCCTGATATATACATTTTTTGTGTCCAGGATCACACAATTAGTCAATGTCTGAGAATATCATTCTGGTTCTACCTTTAGCATGCCATCCACTGAGTCACATAGTTGCCTTAATATTATAAATTTGATGTATTCATATAATAATAATAATGATAATATGTGAGGGTTCCATTTTGGAAATGGGACTTAGCAGGTCAAATTTCAGAACAGCTAATAGTTCCATTTGTCTGGAATGCAATACATTTAAGTGAGAGAAAAAAAAAAAAAAAGGAGAGTACAAATGTAACTTGGAGCCAGGTTGTAGACTGGTTTATATACTGGACTAGGAAATGTGGATATTATCTAAAAAGTAATAGAGAATCTGAATTTTTTTATCAGCAGAATGGCATGGCCAAGGCCATATGTGAGGGTATATATTCTGCTGCTGTGTTAAAAGATAGATTAGAGAGAAGAGAGATTGGATACATGGAAATCAGACAGGAGGCAAATTAAACATTCCAGGCAAAAAGTTTTTTTGGCAATGATCTACTATGTGGAATTATGAGTTGATCAATGGGAAAAAATGTGACAGATGTCTTGGAGGTAGAATTGGAAGAATATGTTAATTGGTCAGATGTTGATTGGCCAAGAGGGGATGGAATGAGAGAGAAGGAATATCTAGTGGTATCATCTACAAAAATGAGGTTTTGGAGAAGCAGGTACAGTTTCACAGGTAAATCATGTTAAAATTTTACAAAATATGTCTATTATAACAACCCTACCATGTAGGTACTACCCATGTCATTTTGCAAATAAAAAGGTAAAAAAAAATTCCCACAAGATTGGGGGGAAAAAAAACAAGTAATGTGGTAAGATTTGGATCATACAGCTAGTAAATATGAGAATTAAGACCTGAACTCCAGTCTTGTGGCTCCAGGTCTGCCACTCTTTGATGATACTACACTATGTTTTGGATGAGTTAAAACACTGATGTTTACATGAAGTCATTAATGATCATCCTTATTTCTCTAGATACAAAAACATTATTATTATTTTTCTTTGTCAAGGTTTTTATCTATGTAGGACAATTCACGTGAAAACTCTCTGATAGCCATTGTCAACTTCTCTGCAATTTATAAGCTTAGAGAGTGTCTAGGAATATTGACAAATCTCCAGTGCTACACAACTGTAATTAGGAAAGATAGATTTGATTCTGTTTCTGATTTATTGAATAATAGATAAAAATCACTCCATTTGATTTCATTGTTCTCTCTCTGAACCATCCATAATTAATTCAAATGACTTGTTTATGTAAAAAATAGTTTGGCCTAGTGAATAGAGTTATGGATTTATGATAGAATTAAGTTTAAATCTTACCTCTTGATTAGCATTCCAGTTCTGTAACTTAGCCTTTAAATATGACTCCCTTCGATTTATCAGTGAAATCATAGTTTCTATTTGGCTTCTTGGAGAGAGGAAATTCTCTGTAATTTTGAAGTTACAGAACATTCCTATTGGTGGTAAATGCTATTAACACTTATGAGGAGAGTGCTACCATCCTGGAAGGTAACACCTCAATTTTTTCTCTTTTCCCTTACAACAACCAAGTTAAAAATACAAAAATGAAACTTGAAGATGAGGGAAAAGGACTATTCTCCAACTCCTTATATGGTCAAATTTATGAATTTACCTTTGCTTATTTTTGCATAGATTTTGAGAAAATCAATGAGGTAAAGCAGTCATCCAGAAATTAATTGTATATATATTTTTGGCTTTCCGTCTTACTAATATAACTGTATCTATTTAGAAATAATTGATGTTAGTGTGGGGAAATAATATTTTATGATTTTGAAAATAATGCTTTAATTGCTGAGAGGAAAAACGATGTGGTATTTATGACTTTGCTTTTATTGAAAGACACATCCAATAAATAGTTCTGAAACATCCCTTGGAACTTTCCTGGCTTTGCCAAATGTTTCTCCAGATGTCTTGAAGTATCAGATTAAACTTGCAAATTATTGTGTTTTATGTCAGACCTTGAACTGATGAATTATTCCCCCCCCTTTCATGATGATTACTACAGTTTGATAACTGGAATTACTAAAAAGGAGGTTACCTTCAACAAAATTAGATTGCTTGCTTCTTTTGGTAAAAAGAAGCAACTGTCAAATAGATTTCTTTGAACATATACAAGTAGTTTCTGAAAATAAAGGGAGAATGCCTACTCAAAAGAATTTTCATAATTCTTTATTAACAACTGAGATTATGTACAGAATATTCAATATAGGATTTGTCCCTAAAAGATTGAATTTCTCTTCTCTTTTTATGTGGTTGACAACTCACTATATTGACAGCAGAAATTTGTTTCCTTTTTTTTTTTTTTTGTTATTGCATAAAATTTCCCCAGTTTTTTTTTTTCTTCTGACACCTCTCATGACAGCTAAAATTCTCTAATACAAATCAGAGAGAGAAACTGAGGAATGTGAGTTTAATAGAACTAATATTTGAGTTCAAGGTCACAGAGGTAGTAAATAGCATAGTTGGGGTTTGAAATCAGTTCATCTGAATCCAGTGCTTTTTCTCATTTTTCTAATGCTAAAATAAATTGTGCTAATTATGCATTTGGAAAGAAACTAGTGAGGGTTATTAGACTTATCTGTATACTAGATTCAAGTAATGCATACACAGCTTCTATTCATAGACTTTATATGTCCATAGATCTGCACACTAATTGATATTAGTCAGATGTTCATTGGTGCAGATAGCAAAAGCCACCCATGCCTTTTCATTCTGTGATTCTAATTCATGTTTTCTCAAAGATCTTCTTCCAGAGGATTCATCCAGTATATTAAAGGCTTTTCTTTTATCTCTCTTTCTTTCTCTCTTTCTCTGTTTCTGTCTCTCTTTTTTCCATTTAAAAACTAGTACTGGTACAGCGTTTCGTCTGGCTATCTGTTGTTCATTGTTCATATCAAGTAAGTCTGTGTAGTCTCCCTGTAGTCCTTATAATTACCTAACATTTTTGTGTTATCTTTTGTTTATATTGCATATTTGATAATTAATTGTAAAATGTGAAGTTTGTTGGGATGTCCTTGTTGAATTTCTTGAAATTAGTCTTTAGTAATGGCCCTTATATCTCAAGTTTTCTTTTGAGTTCAGGTTTGTTTATGACAACATTCAGAAAATTTGATAATTCATTGAATATCCATTTCCTTCATCATTTAATGTTACAATTGATTTTATTATATATAATATTTTTGGTCACAATCCTAGTTCTTTTGATTGTCAACATATAGTATTCCAGGATTAGCAATCTTTTATTAAAGCTGCCGATAAATCCTATATAATTCTAATTACAGCTCCAGCATATTTGAGTTTGTTTTTGATTTTACTGTTGTTGCTTGTAAAATTTTGTCCATAATCTGGGGTTTTAAATTTAGTGATGATCTTCCTATGTTTTTCTTGTAGGATTTTTTTTGAGGTAGTGATTGGTGGATATTTTCTATTTCTACTTTTTTCTCTTGTCTTATCACTTCAGGACAATTTTATTTAATTAAATTTTGTATTATTGTCTCAAGATTCTATTGTTGATCATAGATTTCAAATAGTCCACTTATTCTTGTGTTTTTACTTCTTGATCTGTTCTCCATTTTTTATAAGATGTTTTTCATTCTATTCCATTTTTAAAGATTCTTTATATTTTGTTTTACTATTTCTTACTCTCTTAGAACTTCACTAGATTTCACTTGCTCAGTTCTAATTTTCAAAGACTTTTTTTCTTCTTTAAAATTTTGGATCTTCTCTTCTAGCTGGTTACCTTCTTTTCATAATGTTCTTGCTTTTCTGAATTATTTTTTCTCTCTTTTTTAAAATACACATTACTTTATGAATCATGTTGGGAGAGAAAAATTTGGAGAAAAGGGGAAAAAAACTTGGGAAAGAAAAAAGAAGAAGAAAGGAAGTAAACACAGAATATACTGATTTATAGTCAGTCTCCATAGTTCTTTTTCTGGATGCAGATGGCATTTTCAATCCAAAGTCTATTGGGATTGCCTTGGATCACTGACCCATGGAGAAGAACCAAGTCTTTCATAGTTGATTATTGTACATTCTTGCTATTATTGTGTATAATGAATTCCTGGTTCTGCTTGTTTTCCTCAGCATCAGTTTTTGTAAATCTTTCCAGGCCTTTCTAAAATCAGTTTGTTCAGTTCTGTCAATAAAAAGTTATTATAATAAAAAAAAAGAAAAAATAAATAAAATCAGTTTGTTCATCATTTTTTACAAAACAATATTACATTATCTTCATATACCACAACTTGTTCAGTCATTTCCCAATTGATGGGCATCTATTCATTTTCCAATTCTTTGCTACCACAAAAAGAGCTGCTATAAATATTTTTGCACAGTTGAACACTTTTCCTTCCTTTATGATTTCTTTGTAATGGCACTGCTGGTTCAAAGTGTATGCACAGTTTGATAATCCTTTGGGCATAATTCAAAAATTGCTCTCTAGAATGGTTGGATCATTTCACAACTCTACCAACAACGCATTAGTGTCCCAATTTTCCCACATCCTCTCCAATATTTATCATTACCTTTTCCTGTCATTTTAGCTAATCTGAGAGGTGTGAAGTGGTATCTCAAAATTATTTTAATTTGTATTTCTCTAATCAATAGTGCTTTAGGGCATTTTTCATATGACTATAGATGGCTTTAATTTCATCATCTGAAAATTGTCTGTTTATAGCCTTTGATCATTTATCAATTGGGGAATCATTTGTATTCTTATAAACTTGACACAGTTCTTTATATATTTTAGAAATGAGAACTTAATCAGAAACACTGGGTGTAAAGATGTTTTCTCAATTTTGTATTTTCCTTTTAAATCTTGTTTCTGTTGGTTTTGTGCAAAACCATTTTAATTTAACGTAATCAAAGTTATCCATTTTGCATTTCATAATGTTTCTCTAGTTTTTTGGGTTTTTTTGGTCATAAATTCCTCCCTTCTCCAAAGATCTGATAAGTAAATTATTCCTTGCTTTCCTAATTTGCTTATGGTATCACCCTTTCTATGTAAATCAAGTACCCATTTTGACCCTATGTTGGTATGGCATATGAGATGTAGGTAAGTTTCTGACTAACTATTTTTCAGTTTTTCCAACAATTTTTATAAAATAGTGAGCTCTTATCCTAGAAGCTGGAGATTGAGCTGGACCTTATGTTGGTATGGGGTATGAGATGTAGGTAAGTTTATGATTTACTATTTTTCAGTTTTTCCAATAATCTTTATTAAATAGTGAGCTCTTATTCCAGAAGCTGGAGATTGAGGGATTATCAAATACTAAATTACTATAGACCTTGATATTGTGTCATGTGTATCTAATCTATTTCACTGATCTATCACTGTATTTCTTTCCCCCCCTTTATTAAAGCTTTTTATTTTTCAAAACATATGTGTGGAAATTCTTCCACATTAGCCCTTGCAGGGGCACCTAGGGATGCAGTGGATAGAGCATCAGCCCTGAACTCAGGAGGAAATGAGTGCAAATCTGGTCTCAGACACAGTGATTCCTTTCTGTGTGATCTTGGGCAAGTCATTTGCCCCAATTGTGTCAGCAAAATCAAACAAACAAAAAAACTAACCCCCCCAAAATAACCCTTGTAAAATCTTGTGTTTCAATTTTCCCCTCCTTCCTCCATGCCCTTCCCTATATGGCAAGTAGTCCAATACATGTTAAACATGGTAGAGATATATGTTAAATCCAATATATGTATACATATTTATACAGTTATCATGCCATACAAGAAAAATCAAATCAAACCAGTAAAAGAGAGAGAGAGAGAGAGAGAGAGAGAGAGAGAGAGAGAGAGAAAAGGAGGGAGAGAGAGAGAGAAAGAGAAGCAAAGTAAAATGCAAGTAAACAATAATAAAAAGAGTGAAAATGCTATGTTGTGAATCACACTCAATTCTCATAGTTCTCTCTCTGGGTGTAGATGGCTCTATTCATCACTGAACAATTGGAACTGGTTTGAGTCATCTCATTGTTGAAGAGAGCCACGTCCATCAGAACTGATCATCATATAATCTTGTTATTGCCGTGTATAATGATCTCTTGGTTCTGCTCATTTCACTCAATAGTTTATATAAGTCTCTTCAGACCTTTCTGAAATCATCCTGATGGGCATTTCTTACAGAACAATAGTATTCCATAACATTCATATACCACAATTTATTCAGCCATTCTCCAACTGATGGGCATCCATTCAATTTCCAATTTCTGGCCACTACAAAAAGGGCTGCCACAAACATTTTTGCACATGTGGGTCTTTTTCCCTCCTTTAAGATTTCTTTGGGATATAACCATGTAGAAACATTGCTTGGTCTATGCACAGTTTGATAACTCTTTGAGCATAGTTCCAAATTGCTCTCCAAAATGGTTGGATCCTTTCACAGTTTCACCAACAATGTATCAGTGTCCTAGTTTTCCCACATTCCTTCCTGTAATGAGCTGAAGCTTGAGTTGATGCACTGAGGTCCCAAGCACGTGAGGCTAAATAGTAATTGGACCATACTCTATTAATATATATGCTTGGAGAAAGAATGTCCCCTGCCCACTCTTTGTGCAAGTCCTGATGTGTTGTATAGGAAATGACGATTTTGGTGGGTGGAAGCAGAGGGGCAGGAAGAGAGGCGGGGAGACTGCTGGCTGGTTTCTTGTCGCAGCTGCTCACATTGCTATCGCTATCCCCCTTCACTCCGATTCCCCCTTTACCTCCACAAAGAATAAAGATTGAAGATTTTCCCTTAACCTGAATTCCTGACTCCAGCTGATTTTAAAATACGTAGTCATCACATTTACACCCTCTAATATAAATAATTATATTTTCTTGTCATCTTAGCCAATCTGAGAGCTGTGAAGTGATATTTCACAGTTGTCTTAATTTGCATTCTCTGATCAATAATGATTTGGAGCACCTTTTCATATGATTAGAAATAGTTTTAATTTCTTTATCTGAAAATTGTCTGTTTCCTTTGACCATTTATCAGTTGGTGAATGGCTTGAACTATTCTAAATTTGAATTCTCTATATATTTTAGAAATGAGGCCTTTGAATGAAAAAATGTTTTCTTATTTACTCAATGTGAGATAATGGTTCTATAAGCATATACTCAGAAGATATGGTGATGTGATGGCTCTCCTCACGATTAGTGCCTCCTGCATGGGTTGTGGTGAGGTCATCGAAGGCAAGGATTAGTGGTCTGAGGGAAAGGGTCAGAGTCTCTGCCTCAGTGTGCTCAGCAGGGAAGACTCCAGGATCCAGACTCCAGAGTCCAGGATCCATCTTTGAAGAGTTGTGTGAAGAGCTCCTTCACTTCTCCTCCTAAAGACCAAGGACTTTGACTTATCCTGGCTCTGACTGATCCTAAGACCCTCCAGAGAGCTAGCCCAGACATTACAGGTCTGCTCTGCTACAGAATAAGGCTGAAGGTCTTAGCTGCTGATCTGTCATATTTTAATCCTCTCACTGTTTTTCCCAAACTCCATTGGAGCTGGACTGAATATTCCCTTCACCCCAGTGAGACTGACCTTTCCTTCCAATCTATCTTGGGCTAGACAATAGTTTTCTTCCATTAGACTCTGTTCAGACTTGATTTCATGTGGTTTTGAGGAAAACTGGGAGAGCTCAAGCAACTTCCTGACTTCAATCTGCTATCTTGGCTCTACCCCCTTATAGTAACTTTTGGTGGTTGGGTTTTTTCTCTTTTGCATGTTTTCTTTCTTTCTTTCCTTCTTTCTTTCTTTCTTTCTTTCTTTCTTTCTTTCTTTCTTTCTTTCTTTCTTAATAAGAACTTATTAGTATAATAAACTCTTGTCCTAGGATAGGAAGGAATTGTTTTTCTGTCTTTACTTCAGTTCTCCCCTCTGATCTAGAATCCCAGTCCAACAATTCTACTCTCCTGTAAGTGCCTCTGCTCCACTGCTTCTGCACTCACCCAACATGTACTGATCCCTTCTCACCCAGGGTGGTTCTCAGCAGCATTGCTTGGCTTGGCATTCCTTTTTGTGTGTGTGTGTGTGAGACAATGACAAAAAGAAAGGAAGAAGATGCTTCATGCTCCTATAGTCACTTCTCCAGCCCTCTTTTGTTTTAGTGTGGATGAGGCTGGGGATTTGTAAGGGTGAGGTAAAAGTTAGGTTAAGGAGCAGGAGATGGTAGTATAGTTTGATACAGGCCAGAATACCTTAAAAAATGTTTTTCTTTGGAACTAGAAACGTGCAAACAAGGCCACAAATCTTAGTAGATGACTTAAACATGAGACTATGAGGCCACCATGCCTTAGTCTTCAAATTCTGAATTTGGTAGTGAAGGTAATGAAAACTCAAGACATTGCGTGCAAAAGAAGGAATTACTTATTTAGTAATCCAAATTAATGATTCAGAAAAAAGAAATGATATAATTTTTCTGAGTTATTGATATGGCTGTAGAGGAGGAAATTAGGGATCTGATGTAATTCTTTGAAAATGTAATTAAACTTTCATTTCATTAAAATAGTATCCACTCAGCTGCTTCTGATTCAATCAAATTAGCACAGGGCTTTTTAAGCACAAATCGTAATTGAGAGGCAAGTAACTTTTTATCCTAACCAAGTTCTTAAAAGGGAGCAAAAAAAAAAAACCCACTACCTTAAAGGGTTAGTCACAGGAAGATATGAACTTCAGAATCTTCTCAAGTAGAGAAGGCAATTTCTGAGAGGTCAAAATGGATTTATTTTTTCAGTGGAAGAATTCATTATGCACTTTGGTATGTCATAGTGATTTTTTTTTTCCTAGAAAGAGAGATGATCTTTCTTTCTAAGTCTGAAGAGAAAACTGAACTTAGAAAATTACAAAATCTATAGAAAAGAGATTCCCCCAGGTGTTCTTTAAAAAAAAAAGTCTCCAGGGATCAGACTGCTTTCTTTGTCTCTACTGCTTTCATTTTCTCTAAAAAATTCTCAAAAAAGGAAGATGCCACATTTAAAACTTCTCTCTTTCTTTCCTTTTCTCTTTCTCTCTTTCTTTGTTTCTTTCTTTTTTCCTTTTACCTTCTCTTCTGCCTTCTTTCTTAAAAAAAATTATTTCTTTAAAATATTAGCTTCTTTTCCTTTGCATATTTTTCTATTTTTTCTTTTTATAGATATTACATAAAATATCTTTTCTCTAAAAAATAGTCCTCTAACAATTCTGATAACTTGATACATCTCCTGCATAAAGATTTCCATCTACTTTAAATAATAACATCTTTATAATATACTTTTTCTGTACACATATATACATATAGATATTCATATGCAAATGTGTTTCTGTGTATCTATTAAGTATGCCTATACCATTCAATATTATTATCCATTTAATTCAATAAGCTTTTCATGTACCTATTATGAGTGTTATGTATTGGGAAAGATATAAAAATAATTAAGTATTAGCCTCTGACTAATTTTAAAAGAAACATTTAGTCATAGAATTTTAAAATTTAAAGAGATCTTAATGATCATCCAATCTAATTCTCTCATTTTGCAAATAAGAAACTAAGGCCAAAGAACTTTAAGTGATCCAATAAAAGTTCACACAATAATTTAGTTCTTAAGTCATTCTAGATCACAAATCTTTTGTGGAGAAATTTTTAAATAGATTGCAAATTTCACTATTGTATAGGGTGAAAAAATGTAGTCTTTGAGGAAATGATAATGAAATCATTCTTATTAATTATTCTCATTGATTGCTTTATAAAAATTAGATAATCTATTTCAAAATTTAAAAATAGTTTTCTTGGTATATGAAATAACTGAAGATTCACTACAATAATGGGTTCCTGGTCACTCAGCTAAAGATAATTATGCTTTGTGTTTGCTAAAGTAAAGAAGATGAAGTAAATAAGATTTGTCTTACTTGAAATAAGTAGATTTTTCTTCAGTCTTTTTCAGTCTGAGGAAAAGTAGTCCATGCATTTTTATGAAATTAAATTTGAGAAAGTATTTGAATGAGTCAAATGGCCCTGCTTAGTTAAATGGAAAAAGAGTTCATCTGCCAACTTGGTTATATTGAAACTATTGAAAAATATATGAATCATGTTATAGCTCATTTTCTTAAAGGTTGGCTTCTTCTAGATGCAAAAGAAAGGTGTTCATTATAGTTCAGTGCATGATCAAAGTCTATGCATATTGATTCCTCTGCTAAATTTCTATTTTAAAGCCTCATTATATCATGGATATGACCTTAGAATTTTGAGGACTATATCTGGGAGTACAAGTTCTGATTTGTTTTTCTGAACAAGTTATTTAGTACTGGAATAATTGGCACTATGTGCAGTAGAAAGCTAACTTTGACACTTACTAATTGTATAACCATTGTTAAAACATTTAGCTTCTTTGAGCCTCAATTTTCTCATCTACAAAATAAAGATAATAATACCCAAACTGCCTACAGATAGTATTGCTATTTGTAAAGCATTTTGAAATTATATAGCACAATAAAATGCCAATTTTTTCATTTTTATTTTGATCATGGTGGCTCAAATAATACCTTCTCAAAAAGAGAGAAAATTTAAAAATATCTGGCAAAACTTGAAGACTATTTCAGATATCCAAAATCCCAATACATAGAACTATAATACAATGCTTAGTAAGACAAATTGAGATTTACCTCCCCAACTATGAAAATAAATAAATAGCAAAATTCAATAAGCCTTACTACAAAATTGCTGAAACTACTAGAAATAATGGGACATAAAATGATAGAATTTAAACTATGGTATAATCGAAAAATTCTAAATTTAATTCACTAAGAAATATATTTTCTAAATTCTACGTTAAAGACCTAGAAGAGGTCAAGAAGAGATCTGTGCAGATAGTAGTAGGAAAATTACTTCAATGAATACTAATTTTATTTTCCCACCCAGAAATATTCATGACCCCGAGTCAATCTGTCCACAAGAATTTAGTGTGTACTTGTTGAATACAAGCTAAATCCTAAAATCAAAACACCAAGAAATATAGTGGCCAAATGCCAGAACCCTCAAACGAAGGAAAAAATACTCCAAGCGCCTATAAAAACCCAATTCAAATATAAAGGAGCCACAATAAGGATCACCCAGGATTTAGCAGCACCCACATTAAAAGATTGAAGGGCCTGGAATATGATATTCTAAATATCATATTCCAGCCAGAAAGAGCATCTTTTTCGAGGGAAGAAGATGGTCATTCAACGAAATAAGTGAATTTCACCTATTTCTGATGAAAAAAACAGAACTTAACAAGAAGTTTGATCTACAAATATAGAACTCAAGAGAAACCTAAAAAGGTAAAAATAAATCTTGGGAACTATTTTCAAAGATGAAAAATACATGTATACCTTGACCAGAAATTAGAGGTAAGGAATTGTACCAGAAAAGGGTAAAGTGGGGTATAATCTCACAAAGAGGCAAAGGAAGCCATTATATTGGAGAAAGAATGGAGGGGGATGAATATAGTGGGTATTTTACTGCCATCAGAACTTTTAAGAGAAAAATTTTTGACATATTCAATTTAGAAACTTTCCCATCTCATTGAAAAGGATAAGGGAAAAGGAAAAGGGAATAAGCTAAGCAGAAAGGAATAGAAACTGTGGGAAAGGGAGGATAGGGGAGGAACCTAATGTGAAAGAGGGATACTAAAAGGTAGGGGCTGGGAGAAGGGGGTTTAAATGGGAAGGAGGGTGGGGGGAAAAAAGGGAGAAAAAGATAAACAGGGGTTAAAAGAAGGAATAAGAATTGGTAATTTTAAATTTAAATGTGAAGGGGTAAACTCCCCATAAAAAGAAGAAGGGATAGCAGAATGGATTAAAAGCCAAAAATCCTAAGTTGTTTTTACAGGAAACACACTTGAAGCAGGGAGAACATGGATAAAGGAAAAGGTTGACAAAATCTACTATGCTTAGGGGAAGTCAAAAAATGGTAGCCTATCCTGATCCGATCAAGCAAAAGAAAATTAATCTAATTAAACGAGATAAGGAAGGGCACTATATCTTGCTAAAGGGAAATAGATAATGAAGAATATCAATATTAAAATATATGCACCAAGTGGTGTAGCATCTAAATTCTTAAAAGAGAAATTAAGAGAGGTGAAGAAGAAATAGACAAAAACTATAATAGTGGAAGATCTCAACCTTGCATTCCTAGAATTAGAAAATCAAAACAAAATAAATAAGAAAGAAGTCAAAGAGGTAAATAGAATAATAGAAAAGTTAGAAGATAGATCCTGAGAAAAGAAAGGAGACAGAAAGGAGTACACTTTCTTTTCAGATTCATGGAACCTAACAAAAATAGACCATATAATTTAGGATATAAAAACCTCAAACTCAAATGAGTAAAGCAGAAATAGTAAATGCATCCTTTCAGACCACGATGCAAAAAAATTACACTCAACAAAAAGCCAGGGAAAGAGACCAAAATAATTGGAAACTAAATAATCCAACTAAAGAATGATTGGGTGAACAGCAAATCATAGACATAATTAATAACTTCACCAAGAAAACGCAATAATGAGACATCATAAAAATTGTGGGATGCAGCCAAAGCAGTAATAAGGGAAATTTAATCTCTAGAGGCCTACTTGATAAAATAGAGAAAGAGAAGGTCCAAATTGGGCTTGCAACTAAAAATGCTAGAAAAGGAACAAATTAAAAACCCCCAGTCAAACTCTAAACTTGAAATTCTAAAATTAAAAGGAGAAATCAATAAAATTGAAAGTAAAAAAAACTATTGAATTAATTAATAAAACTAAGAGTTGGTTCTATGAAAAAACCAACAAAATAGACAAACCCTTAGTAAATCTGATTTAAAAAAGGAAAGATGAAAATCAAATTGTTAGTCTTAAAAATGAAAAGGGAGAACTCCACAACAAGAGGAAATTGAGCAATAATTAGGAATTACTTGCCCAACTTTATGGCAATAAATTGAAACATAAATGAAATGGAAGAATACCTTTTAAAAATATAGCTTGCCCAGATCAACAGAGGAAGAAGTAAATATCCTAAACAGTTCCATCTTAGAAAAAGAAATAGAACAAGCTATTAACCAACTCCCTAAGAAAAAATCCCCAGGAGCAGATGGATTTACAGGTGAATTCTACCAAACATTTAAAGAATATTTAACTCCAATGCATAGCATTGTTAGATCTAAATTCTACAAAATAAACTATTTGAAAAAATAGGGATTGAAGGAATCCTACCAAACTCCTTTTACAACACAGACATGGTACTGATACCTAAACCGGGTAGGTTGAAAACAGAGAGAGAAAATTATAGACCAATTTCCCTAATGAATATTGATGCTAAAATCTTAAATAAAATATTAGCAAAAAGATTACAGAAAATCATCCCCAGGATAATCCTAGACCAAGAGGATTTATACCAGGAATGCAGGGCTGGTTCAAATTTGGAAAACTATTAATAATTATAAATCAATAACCAAACAAAAAAAACAATGATCATCCAATAGATGCAGAAAAAAAAATTGATAAAATCCAACATCCATTCCTAATAAAACACTTGAATATAGGAAAAATGGACCTTTCTTTAAAATAGTCAGGGAATTTTTAAAACCATAGTGCATCATACAATGGGGAAAACTGAACCTTTTATAAGATCTGGAGTGAAAAGGGTTACCCAACCTTTATTATTCAATATTGTATTAGAAATACAGTCAGCAAAAGAGTTGAGGAAGAATTAAAGGAATTAAGTAGGCAATGAGGAAAAAACCCTCTCTGCAGATGAATGAGGGTATACTTAGAGAACCCCAAGTTCTAAAAAATTTTTAAGAAAATAATTAATAATTTTAGCAAAGTTGAGGTTATAAAATAAATCCCCATAAATCCTCACATTTTTATATCCCAAACAAAAAATCCAACGAAGAGATACAAAGAAAAATTCCATTCAAAATAACTGTTGACAGCATAAAATATTTGGACTTCCCAAAGGAAAGTCAAAATTATATAGCAAAATTACAAAAACTTTCCACACAAATAAAGTCAGACTTAAATAATTGAAAAGTATTAATTTCCTGGATAGGCCGGGAAAATTAATAAAGAGATGACAATACTCCCTAAACTAATTTATTTATTTAGTGCTATAGCAATGACTTCCAAGAAAAATTTTAATGATCTAGAAAAAATAACAACAAAATCATAGGAATAATAAAAAAGGTTGAGAATCTCAAACAATTAATGAAAAAAATCAGATGAAGGTGGCCTAGTGATGATCTAAAACTATATTATAAAGCCCCCAAACCATTTGGGATTGGCTAAGAAATAGATTAGCTGATCATGAACAGGTTAGGTTCCAAAGACAGAATAGTCAACTACAGCAATCTAGTGTTTGACAAATCCAAAGATCCTAACTTTTGGGATAAGAATTCATTATTTGACAAAAACTGCTGGGATAACTGGAAATTAGTATGGCAGAAATTAGGCATGGACCCATACTTAACACCATATACCAAGATAAGATCAAAATGGGTCCATGATTTAGGCATAAAGAACAAGATTATAAATAAATTGGAGGAACATAGGATAGTTTATCTCAGACTTGTGAGGAGGAAGAAATTTGTGACCAAAGACAAACTAGAGGGGGCGGAGCCAAGATGGCGGAGAAGACCAATTTCTAGGCTCTTTCGCCCCCCTTTTATCAATATTAATGAGCCCTCAAAATAGTCTTGACTGCTACAATTGTAAGATAAAATGAACCCACCGGGCCAAGAAAAATCTGCAGTCTCAAAAGGTTGGTTCTGGGGGGGGGGAGATAAACACAGACGGGGAGAGAAATTAGGCCCGAGGAGGCCCAAACCCGGTGAAAGCACAGATCTCAGCACAAGCGCCAGCCCCAACCCCATAAGGGGCTTTCCGGGAGTTGTGATCCTGACGGCAGGGAGGACAAGCCCGGGGATAGCCTTTGCGCAGGGGGAGCCGGCTTGGGGCCATAGAGCTTTTCCAGGGCCGGTTTGCATTGGGCGAGACACTGGGCAGAGTTTGCCGGGTTGTGGTCTGGGACTGGGTCAGCTGCTAAACCACAGTCCCACAAGAGGCTCCCGCCGGGGCAGGACACTTTCACCCCTTGTCTAGCCGAGGGCAACCCAACCCCTCAGCCCCTACTAAGAAAGTTTGAATCCCGTGCTGAATCCACTTCCTGTTGGGGAAGGAAAATCCCCTCAGAGCCCCCAAGGGCAAATCGGTTTAATCTTTCCCTGCTCTGCGGGAAGCTGGTAACCCCTTGCCAAAGACCACCCTAAAAGGCAGATGAAAAGAACATCGACACTCTATGCAGAAAAAGCGGTCAAACAAACCTAAGAGACCCAAACAGCAAAAAATGCATCAGACTGTCGTCCTTTACATGATGCCTCAAGAAATACCATTAAAAGTCTCAAAGAGTTAGGAAAAGGGAAAAGGAAAGGGCCTTACAAAGAGCAAAACAACTTCCTGAAATATAAATTGGAAAAAAAAAATCTCAGGAAAGTAAGTTGTGAATTGGAAAAAAATAAAGAATTCACTAGAAAGTAAGATTTGGAATTGAAAAGAAATAATTCATAAAAAAATTAGTGAAATGGAAAAAATTCCACGAAAAATACATTTAAAAAACTCAATTGGACATATACAGAAAAAGTAAAAAGAAAGAAAATAATTCTTTAAAAATTAGAACTGAACAATAGAAACTAATGATTCATTGAGACGCAAGAATGTCAACAAACCAAAAATTGACAAACTGGAAAAAACCATGAATTATCTATTGAAAAACGACAGACTTGGAAAATAGATTGGAGAGATAATCTGAGGATTATTATTTTTGAAAAGTATGATGAAAAAAAGAGCCTAGATACTATTTTACAAGAAATCATCAAAGAGAACTGCCAGATGAAGAATCAGAAGGTAAAATAGGGCATTGAAAGAATTCATCGAACACCTTCTGAAAAAACCCAAAAATAAAAAACCCCAAGGAATATTGTGGGAAAATTTCCCAGAACATCAGATTAAAAAAATTTTCAAACAAAAAAAAAAAAAAAAAAAAAAAACACTTAAATACGGGTGCCACAATAAGGATCACAAAGATCCCACTACATTAAAGGAAAGAAGGGCCTGGAAATGATATTCTGGGCACAAAGAACTTGGGATGCAAAGAATAAACACCCTGTTTTGAGCATTTTCCAGGGAAGAAGATGGAATTTAATGAAACAAATGAATTCCTTTTGTTTCTGAAAAAAACCAGAACTAAAACAAAAAAATTTGATCCCAATATAGGACTCAAGAGATGCAGAAAAGGTAAAAAATCTTGAAATTGTATTTCTTTGTGGATATACAAAAGAATACATGTATAATTTGATTTACTGATATAACATAAAAAAGGGAAGTAGATTGGAAAAGGGATGATGGCAGAATAAGGTGGGAAGGAGGGATAAAAGGGGAAACCACATCCCAAAAAATAAAAACTTATCATATCTGAGGGAATTTAGAGGGGGGAGGAACATTGTTGGAATCTTACCTCCCTAGAGTTGGCTGAAAGAAAAAAAAACATTTGTTTTAGAGAAAATTCTCTCCCCATTAAAAAACGGGGGGAGAGGAAAGGGAAAAGAAAAAGGAAATAAGGGAAGGAAGGGGAAAAGACCCAAAGGGGGGAGGGAGGGATTAAAAGAGGGTTAAAGGTTAAAGGGGGGCATAAAAGGGGAAAGAGGGGTTGGGGGAGTGAAAAGGGGGTTTGGATGGAAAATAAATTTGAATTTTGGAAATGGAATGGATGGATAAAGAGGGGGAATAGAACTGGATAAATGAAACAATATTTTTAAAGAAAAAAAGAAAACAAAGGTGGGGTGGGCAAATCTATTATGCTTCAGGTGAAGTAAAAAGAGGGGTAGCCATCCTTTATCCAATCAACAAAGTAAAAATTGTCTAATTAAAAGAGATAAGGAAGGGAAACTAATCCTCAAAGGACATAAACAACGAAGCAATATCAATATTAAACATATTGCCCAATGGTATGGCATGAACTTCCTGGGAGAATTAAGAGAGTTGAAGAAAAAAACAAAACGTTAGCAGGAATCCAACTCCTCGAATTAGGGACAAATCAAACCACAAAACAAATAAGAAAGAAATTAAAGAAGTAAATGGAAATTGAAAATTAGGTATTTGGGATCTTTGGGAAAATTGAATGGAGATGAAAGGAATATACTTTCTTCTCACAGTTCATGGAACCTATTCAAAAATTACCATATTTAAGGATATAAAAGACCTCAAAATTAATCAAGAAAGCAGAAATAGTAAATGCTTTCTTTTCAGATCATAATGCAATAAAACCATTCAACAAAAATTGGGGAAAAACCAAAAAGAATTGGAAACAAAAATTATCTTAAAGAATGATTTGAACAGCAAAGATCAATTAATATTTATAAGATAAGCAATGATGAGACATCATACCAAATTTTGGGGATGGGCCCAAAGCGGTAATAAAATTTTGTTCCTAGACACTTGTCAGAGAAAGAAAAGATTAATGAATTGGGCTTGCAAACTAAAAAAAAAAAAAAGACCAAATTAAAAACCCCAATCAAATACTAAATTGAAATTTAAAATTAAAGGAAAAAAAAATTGAAAGAAAAACTACTGAACTAATTTAAAATAAGAGTTGGTTCTATGAAAAAATAAAATAGATAAGCCTTTTAAATCTGATTAGAAAAGGAGGAGGAAAAATAAATTAGTAGTCAAAAAAAAAGGAGAACTTTCCAAAGGAGGAAATTGAAAAATAATAAGGGTTATTTTGCTCAACTTTACCAATAAATTTGATAACCAAGGAAATGGAACACCTCCAAAAAATAAGACTTCCCAGACTAACAGAGGAGGAAGTAAATTTTTGAATAGTCCCATTTCAGAAAAGAAATAGAACGGAATATAACAACCCCTAAGAAAAATCACTAGGACCAGTGGATTTTGTGAATTTTCAGACATTTAAAGAACATTGGCCCCAATGTATATAAATTATTTGATAAAAATAGGGAATGGGAATTCCCAAAATTCCTTCATGCCGACATGGTATGATACCTAAACCAGGTATTTGAAACAGAAAAGAAAATTATAGACCTCTCCTAATTTAATATTGACAAAAATCTTTAAATAAGATAAGCAAAAGACTACAGAAAATACCCCAAGATAATACCTATGATCAAGTAGGTTTATACCAGGAATAAAATTCAATATTGGAAAACTATCAATATAATTGGCCATGTTAATAACCAAATTCAAAAACCTATGATCATCTCTAGATGCAGGCATTTGATAAAATCCAACATCCATTCCTATTAAAAACATTGAGAATTAGGAATAAATGGACTTTTCCAAAATAATCAGCAGCATCTATTTAAAACCATCAGTAACATCATATGTAATGGAGACAAACTGCAACCATTCCCAAAGATCTGGGAAAAAGGTGCCCCTTCACCTTATTTTTAATATTTATTAGAAATCAGCTATAGCAATAAGAGCTGAGAAAGAGAAAAGGAATAAGAATAGGCAATGGGAAACCAAATTATCACTCTTTGCCGATGACGGGTATATTAGAGAATCCCAAGTTCTGCTAAAAAATTATTAGAAATAATCCACAACTTTGAAAAGCTGCTGGTTATAAAAAAACCCACAAAGTCATCAGCATTCTTATATATCCTAAAAAATCCAACAGCGAGTTACAAAAGAAATTCCATTTAAAGTAATACTGATAATATAAAATATTTAGGGAATCTATCCCCAAGGGAAAATCAAAACTTTTGAGCAAAAATTACAGACCACTTTTTACACAAATTAAGTCTGATCTAACCAATTGAAAATATTAAATTTTTGAAGGGGGAAAATATTAAAAGAGCAATATTACCTAAACTAATCTTTTATTTGGGTTTATACCAATCAGACTAAAAAATATTTTAATGACCTAGAAAAAATAACAACAAAGTTCTAATGGAAAAACAAAGGTCAAGAATTTCAAGGAATTAATGAAAAAATCAAATAATGGCTTACTGTACCAGATCTAAAATTATATTATAGGAGCATTCCAAAACTAGGTATTGGCTAAGGTAGATTAGTTGATCAGTGGTGGGATTAGGTTAAGGATAAACACTCAACTTCAACCTAGTCTTTGGTAACCCAAAGTCCCACTTTTTGGGAAAAGAATTATTTTGATAAAAATTGTGGGAAAAATTAAACAATATGGAAAATAGGCATTGATCCATACAAACGACCCAAGATAAATAAAATGGGTCATGACCTAGGATAAAGAATGAAATTTTAAAAAATTGAGGAACACAGGATAGTTTACCCTCAGACCTTGGAAAGGGAAGGTCTTTATGACCAAAGAGAACTAGAGATCTTACTGATCACAAAATGAAAATTTCGATTATAAAACTGAAAAGTTTTGTACAAACAAAACAATGCAGACAAGATTAGAAGGGAAGCAATAAACTGGGAAAAAATTTTTTACAGTCAAAGGTTCTGATAAAGGCCTCATTTCCAAAATATATAGAGTTAATTAATTTATAAAAATCAACCATTTCCAATTGAAAAATGGTCAAAGGATAAAGAACAGACAATTCTCAGATGAAGAAATTGAAACCTTTTTAGTCTATGAAAAGATCCCAAGTCATTAATCAGAGAAATGCAAATAATACAACCTAAGAAACCCTGTCAATTTTAAAAGATGACAGGAAAAAATAATGATGTTGGAGGGGATGGAAAACTGGGACATTGATGCATTGTTGGTGGAGTTGTGAATAATCCAACCATTTTGGGAGTAGTTTGGAACTATGCTCAAAAAGTTATCAAACTTGAAGCTTTGATCCAGTGTTATACTGGATTATATCCCAAAGAGATTATGGGGGGAAAGGGTCCTTATTGCCGAAGTTTTGTGGCAGCCCTTTAGGGTTAAAACTGGAAACTGAATGGAATTTCCATCAGTTGGTGGCTGAATAAATTGGGTATAAAGAATGTTATGGAATATTACATGAAAAATGACCAACAGGAAATTTTCAGAAAGGCCTGGAGACACCTAATGATGCTGAGTGAAATGGAGGACCAAGATCATTATATCTTCCAACAATACTATATGTGACCAGTTTTGATGGAACCATCCTCAGCAAGAGATCAAACCAAATCATTTCAATGGAGCAGTAAGAACTGAAGAGCTATCCCAGAAAAAAGAACTCTGGGGAGATGACTAAAACCATTACACTGAATTTAATCCCTAATTTTGCCCTGATTTTTGATTTCTTCCAAAATTTAATTGTACAATATTTCAGAGTCTGATTCTTTTGTACAGCAAAATAACATTTTGGTCAATTTATTGTGTTCTAATTTTATTTTAAATATTTAACATCTACTGTATCCTCCATCTAGGGAGGGGGGGGGTGGGGAAAATTGGAAAAGAGGTTTGGAAATTTAATTAAAGTTACCCATGTATATATCCTGTAAATAAAAGGTTATTAAATTTTAAAAAAAAAGACAAACTAGAGACCATTATTGATCACAAAATAGAAAATTTTGATTATATCAAATTAAAAATCTTCTATACAAACAAAACTAATGCAAACAAGATTAGAAGGGAAGCAACAAACTGGGAAAACATCTTCACAGTTAAAGGTTCTGATAAAGGCCTATTTCCAAAAAATAGAGAACTGACCTAATTTATGAAACCAGGCCATTCTCCAATTGACAAATGGTCAAAGGATCTGAACAGACAATTTTCAGATGATGAAATTAAAATTACCACTCATATGAAAAGGTTTCCAAAATCATTAAACAGAGAAATGCAAATTAAGACAACTCTGAGATACCACTTCACACCTGTCAGATTGGCTAAGGGACGGAAAAATAATGATATTTTGGGGATTAGGAAAACCGGGAAAATCATTTTTGGGGGTTGGAAAATTAAATTTGAACTTTGGAATTATGCCCAAAAAGAAAACGGGAAATTTTGACCCAAGATGCTAACTGGGTTTATACCCCCAAGGAGATACAAAAAGGAAAGAGACCTGATGGAAGAATTTTGGAGCTTTTAGTTAAAATGAAATGAATGGAGCCCACAAAGAAATGGTTGGGTAAATTTTTTGGTTTCTTATAAATTTTTTTGTTTTGCCACAAGAAATGGAAGGCTTGGAAAACTTTAAATTGTCTATGAAATAAGGGAACCAAAACATTATATACTCAACAAAATAGTGAGAAGATGTACCGATGAAGGGATTTTGAAAAAATTAATTCAGTTTAATCAATAAAAAATTAAAAAAAAAACTTTAAATTTAAAATTATTTTTTTTCCTTCCGTTTTTTTTTTATCCAATTCCTCCTTTTAACAAGAAAATTTGGTTTGCCAATTTGTTTTAAGGAATAACAAATTAAAAAAAAAAGGATCGCCATTGGGAGGGGGGGATGGGAAAAAGAAGAATAATTTAAGAAAAATTTGTAAAAATTACTTTAAATGGGTTCTTTGGTCAAAAAGAAAAAAAATATATATGTTTTTAAATTTACCTTTTATGTTAGCTTAATTTTCACCTTCAAATTTTTTGGATTTTTCATAATAGTTATTATCCCATCTTGAAACCTTCAAATTTGTTAAGATTGCAATTTGTGTCTTTATTTGAATCATTAAAACAAACAAGTAAAAACAAAACGAAACAAAAAGAATACAAGCCAAATATTTTGTTAGACAATAGGGATCCGAAAAACTCCAAATCATCCCTGATTTCAGGGAATTTACATTCTTATAGTAGACAAAACCTTTAGTTTAAGAAGGGAAATATGACTGTACTGGCAACTGAAAAGTTCTTAAAAGATATTTACCAAGACAGAAGAGGAAGAAATAGTGAATACCTGATTGAAAGTATACATGATGAAACAAACATTTATCGAGTCCAAAGCAGTTGAAAAAAAAATCACCCTTTCAAGTGCCTTGGAACACATGTAATAAAGTCAATAAAATCCCCAATCTGAAGGAGCTCTCCTATTTAATTGGTTAAAAATGGGATAGGATACCCTATTGGTATTTTAAGGGAATGGCATGGAATTGAGAGAGAAAAAAGAGAGAGTAAGAAAGGGAAGGAGACAGACAGAAAGAAAGGTACATATCCACAGAGAAACCAGAGAGAGACATAGACAGAGCCATACACAGAGAGAAAATATCTCTGGCTCAAAAGTACCAAATTCTTTCTATGAGTGTTTGGTGCACTATAGATCCTTAAACTCCTATTTCTCTCCTTTGTTCTTTTCTTGGATTCATGGAATACTGGAAGATTTATGATCCTTTTGAGAAGAAAGGCAGCCCCTTTTGTTAACTACCTTGCCTTCACACATTCAAAAGCCAAGTGATTTCTTAGAGACATATATTTCTTGTTGTTGTTGTTGTTATTCTTCTTCATCATCTTTTTTTCTTTTCCTCTTCTTCCTCCTCTTCCTCTTCCCCCTTCTTCTTGTTCTTTTTGTTCTTGTTCTTCTTGTTCTCTTTTTTTAGTCTTGCTTCTTATTCTTCTTGTTCTCATTCTTCTTCTTGTTTTTATTCTAATCCTCCTCTTCCTTTCCTTCCTCCTCTTTCTTCTCCTGTTCCTCTTTCTCCTTCTTCTTGTTCTATTCTTGTTCTTAATCTTGCTCTTGTTATTCTTTTTCTTGTTCCTCTTGTTGTCCTTCTTGCTCTTGTTCTTGTTCTTCTTGCTCTTGTTTTTGTTCTTGTTCTTGTTCTTCTTGTGCCTGTGCTTCATGTTCTTCTTTCTTGTTGTTGTTTTTGGTCTCCTTTTCTCCTCCTCCTCCTCTTTTTCCTCCTCATTCTTTCTTCTTCTTCTTCCCATGTGGATAGTTAGGCCAAACTTATGAATGAGAAGGCTTGTAACATTTACTAGCCTCTAGTTAGTGTTACAAACCTCGATGAAATCAGCACAATCTCATCTGCAAAGGCCATCCAATAAGACCTAAAGACTACCATTTATAGAAAATATCTCCTTAATTTGTACTTGTTTGGACCTGTTCCATAAAAATTTAAAACACTGTTGGTAAGCATACATCTCTCTTTTGTATCTCTCCCCTAATTTTCATAATGACTGCCATCAAATAATGTGTGCTTGTATAATCTACTTGTATATTTCAAAAAATCATGCATCAATTTGATATGAATAGGTGACACTTTGTTAAAAGAAACCTTTAAAGAGTTGTTATGCTGCACTGAATCAAAGGCTTTCTTGTAATCAACAAATAATAAACATTCTGTAGTCTTTATATCCTTTAATAAGTTGTGTGATGATAACGCTGAGTTCTATCATGAAAAATAATTTTCAAAAGACTTCTTATTTATTTATAATATCCTTAGCAAGAATAGCCTCAATATGTATGTTGATAATAATCATAAAAATTTTATCCAATGGAAAATTAGGGGAAATGTTCACTAATTTTTCATTTTCTCTTATCTGGATCCTCTGTACTCTTAATTCTTTCTTCATGGATCACCTTAGTCCTATTCTTCCATTTGATTGCAATTTCTTTTTTTTTTCCTGGCTTCAATGAAAGGAAAAATGTCAACATTGAAATTATTCAGTACCTCTAGAAACCTGGTAAATGGATGAGGATTTTCCATTTAGAGTAGTAATAGCTAAGTAAATGAGTATAGACAATGTAAAAACTATATATTAATCCCCAATAGCTACCTGTCCAGATATATGTCATACTTGGGAGATAAAATAATTTTAATAACATCAACAACAACAAAGCCTCATCTAGAATCCAATGAAAGAACTCGGCAGCTCAATGCCCCCTCCCCTTTAAAAACTTTTCTCAAAATGAACATTAAGAGCTATTATACAAAGAATTGTAATGTAGAATTGGTGAACTGATTTCTGTGTTTGAGCAATCAGCATGTGAGAGACCTATATTAACTCTAGGGATCTTATGGAAAGGGCAGACTCTAAGTTATTACAAATATTTTTGCTCAAGGAAATTTTCAAACTTATGGCTTTGGCATGAGACAGAATTTAATCATAGCTGAAAAAGATCCTCTGGGGAAAAGTCCTAGGAAATAATGTGTCTTGAAAGAAGTATATTAGGAATGTTTAAAAGTTACCATAACTTCCAAAATACTAAAACATATTTGTGTTATTCTAATAGGAAGCAACATAAATAATTGCCTTTAACTAGGAGAATCCCATTAAGAAGCAATGAAAATGATTACTTTGTTAGAATTGAGAGAATCTGTAAGATATTTCTTCCTTTCCTGCAGTTACTAATATTGTAGCACTTCCTTCTGGGGAGTAGCTTATGCCTAATCATCTTCATCTACCCATATAAAGTAAACTTCTTAAATCCTGCAATAAGGTCATAGGATGTATGGGTGAAAAAGGTTTTAGTCATCATTAGTTCCAAACCACTCATTTCATAGATGAGGAATAGGCCAGGGAAGTAAGGTTATTTGCCTACAATATCACATTCCACAAATCATAAAGCCAGGATTCAAATACAGATTCTTAATTTCATATTCATTATTGTTTGCAAGAGTACTAATTTTTGGACTAACAATCATATTCTCTTTGTGCTGTAGCTTGGATTTGAAATTTTTTCTTAGCCACTTAGACATTTAGTACTATTCCTAGTCTCCTGATCTGAATTTCACTCCTGATCTGTTGTTTATTTTGATTAATCATTTACAACTGCATACAAATTCATACTTTGTTTCTGGCTTGGGTCTTCCTAAAATAATACTAGCTCAACTTTCTAAAGCACTTTGTGCATAGCAACTCTAAGAGGAACTAGTTTGTATAATCATTATTATTTCAGTAATATAGATGAATAAAATAAATTTTGGTGAGGTTGTGATGTATTTCTGTGACTAACCCCTTATCCCACATTTAAGAATTATCAGTGACAATTTGAATCCAGATCTTTTAACACTTAGTCTAATGTTCTTTCTATAATACAATATGACTTCCTCTATTGGTAGAACTTATAATAGCAGTTCACTTTTCTTGTAGCCCCCTTGTGCTTTCTCACAAAAATCTCAAGCGGTAGATGAGTATCAGAGGGGTTGTGACTTCTTCACAGGCATGCAGTCAATAAATGTCAGTGAAATTCAACTTCATTATTTATGGTACCATTTATCAAGATGTACTTTCCCTCTTTATCTCTTTTAATAAGATCTATTTTTACTTTTGCTTTATCTGAGATCAGAATTGCTACCTCTGCTTTTTTTTTTTTTTACTTCAGCAGAAATGTACTAAATTCTATTCTAGCCTTTTACCTTTATTCTATATATGTCTTTCTCTGTCAAATGTGTTTCTTGTAAACAACATATCATGGGATTGTCTTTTAATCCACTCTGCTATTTATTAACTTCTGTTTTATGGGAGAGTTTATCCCATTCACATTCATAGTTTTGACTGTCAACTCTACTTCCCTCCATCCTATTTTTCCCTCTGTTTATACTTTTGTTCTTTTTTCTACCTTGCCTTTAGTAGTGTTTTTTTTTTGATCCATCCTACTCACTACCTTATCTCCTATCACTTCCTCCCCTTTTCTTAATAGTGGTTTTTAAACTGATCTCACTCATTACTTTATTTTTTATCCCACTATCCCCTTCTCTTATCTTTTCTCCCTAGTGTTTCTCCCATTCCTTATATCCTTCCCTTCCATTTTCTTTCCTCTGTCTCCTCCTACTTCTTTATATGGTTAAATATGTTTATATACCCAACTGAATAATTAAATAATTCCCTCTTAGAGCCAAAACTAATGAGATAAAGCTTCAGACAATACTCATGCCCCTTCCTTCTTTCCCTCGATTATAATAGGTCTTTTTGTGCCACTTCATGTGATTGAATTTATTCCATTATACTTCCCCTTTCCTTTTTTTCCCACACCTTAATGTTTTTTTTATATCATCACATCAGATTCCATTCACAACCATATCCTCCATACATGTGATGGCCCCCCTCTAGATCTGCCCCAGTAACAAATACAGTTCTCACTAGTTACAGATATCATTTTCCCATCTAGGGATGTAAACAATTTAACCTTTAAATAATATATATATATTCCCCTGTTTACCTTTCTATGCTTCTCTTGAATGTTTTAATAGATGGAATTTTCTTTTTAGTTCTATTTTTTTTAATAGAAATGGTTGAAAGTCTCTTACATCATTGAAGCTCTATGTCCTACCCTGAAAGATGATGCTGAGTCTCATTGGGTAGTTAATTCTTGTTTGTAAACCTAGGTCTTTTGCCTTCCAGAATATGGTATTCTAGGACTTCCTATCCTTTATTGTAGAAGCTGCCAGATCCTGGGTAATCATGAATGTTGCTCCTTGATATTTAAATTGTTTTATCTGGCAGCTTGCAGCGTTTTCCCCTTGAGATCTTAGTTCTGGAGTTTCACAACAATGTTCCTTGCAGTTTTCCTTGTGGAATCTTTTTTCATAAATGATTGCTCGATTCTTTCAATGAGTATTTCTCCCCCTGTTTCTAGAATTATCCCCTGAAAAATGCTATTCAGGCTCTTTTTTATCATAACTTTCAGTAGGGTAATAATTTTTAAATTATCTCTTCTGTATCTATTTTCCAGGTCAGCTCTTTTTCCAATGAAATATTTCACATTTTCTTCCATTTTTCCATTCTTTTTAGTTTGTTTGACTGATTTGTGCTATCTCACAGAATAATTAGCTTCCATTTGCCCCATTATAGTTTTTAATATGTGATTTTCTTCGGTTACCTTTAGTATATCTTTTTCCATCAGGTTAATTCTACTGAATGTATTGTTTTCTTCAATGGATTTTTTTTTTGCATTTGGCCCACTTATTTAAAAAGGATTTGTTTTCTTCAATTAAATTTTTTTCCTTCCTTTTCCAAGCTGTTGACTCTCTCTTTCATGCTTCTCATTTCTTTTTTCATTTTTTCTTCTACCTCTCATATTTGTCTTTTAAGGTCTTTTTAAGCACTTCCAAGAAGCTTCTTTGTACTCTTTTTTTTTTAACTTTTATGTTTGAGTTGGGCTCTTAGGGAAAAGGGGACACTGTCTCAAGCTTCCTGTGTAGCTTTGAGCCTTGACTTTGAGCACAGAGGCGCCTTCTGTTTGTAAAGTGTAAGTTTGCCTGCTCTTTTCAGGAAACAGTCTGGTTTCCTAGAGTTTGCCTTCTGAGCTAATACAGAAGGCTTCCCCAACTAATCTGCTAATCTATTGTGCCTAAACTGAGGGTCTCAATAAGACCCTCTCACTGGCTTTCCCAGAGTCTGTCTGAACTGGGCTGAACACTCTTTTCATCCTAGTAAGACTGACCTTTATTGAAATTTTTCCAATCTATCTTGAGCTGGAGAGTGGTTTCATTCCCTTAGACTCTGTGCAGAGACTTAGTTTCATGTGATTTTTGAGGGGAACTGGGAGAGCTTGTAATGGGCTGAAGCTCGAGTTGATGCACTGAGGTTCCAAGCACATAAGGCTAAATAGTAATTGGACCATACCCTATTAATATATATGCTTGGAGAAAGAAAGGCCCCTGCCCACTCTCTGTGCAAGTCCTGATGTGTTGTATAGGAAATGACGATTTTGGTGGGTGGAGCAGAGGGGCAGGAAGAGGTGGGGAGAGAAGGTTGCCTGGCTTCTGGTCTGGCTGGCTTCTTAACTCAGATGCACACATTGCTATCGTGAATTCCCCTTTACTTCCCATCCCCCTTTACCTCTGATCCTTCTTTACCTCTACTGAGAATAAAGATTGAAGATTTTCCCTAGCCTGAATTCCTGACTCCAGCTGATTTTAAAATATGCAGTTATCACAGAGCTCAAGCATATTCCTGGCTTTACTCTATCATCCTGACTCTATCCCCAGAAGGGACATTTGATATCATTCTGTAAGGAAAGATAGATTCTCATGAAGTATCCATAATTTTACATGTGGGAAACAATATGCATAAAGTAAATAAGTTAGAAATATTTTACAAATTTAAGAAAACACAAAATAATTACCCTGATGTATTGCTGGACATATAATAAAACATTAGAAGGAAAAATTCAATTGGTAAGATAGGACTATGGAGGACCTAAAGGTAATACAAGTTTACAGGGGACCTATAAAACTAAATCTAAAGCATTTAGACTTTGTCATTTCCTATCACAGTTATTATCATTTTTTGAGGAAGGAACAAGAAAAAAAATATGATACTGGCAATGGCTATAGTTAGCATTTATTTTAAATAACAATCAATGCAAATTCACTCCTTAAACAGAACAAATATTTATATTGTTGTCTATATGGAATAAATTTAAAAATCACTTCAAGTCTTGTTACTTGGTATGCTGGAATAATGGTGATAATACTGGCAGAAATTGTGTAGTTGAAAATGGAAGTTGAATTTTGCAGTAGAGATTATGAATCCAATTTTGAATATAGAAACAATAGACCTACAATGTTTATGTTGTAAAAAACTTTAAAGATATTCAGTACAACATTCTCTTTTGGCTATTTTAAGAGGTGTGGGAAGTTGTCTAAGGTCTTGAAATAACTAGTAAGGATCATTGAGTAAACATTTATATGTCTACTATGTGCTAAACACTGGGGATGGAAAAAAAGTCATATAGGAATATCATCTTTTGAGAACCAAGTTGGTGAAGTAAACAGTACATTTCCATAAATATCTCATATTAATCACCAAACAACCATAAAATAATGCCTCAAACTAATATCGGAATATAAACAGTAAAAAGCAGAGTGAAACAATTTTTAAGTCCAATGAATTTGGAAAATCTGTCTCACTTGAATAAAAAGAAAGCACAATTTTAGACAAGAGACATACCAGCAAGCCAGCAGCAATTTCCATTCCATAAACCAGTGGTAGATAGCAGAACAGACAGAAACACTTCACCATCCACAGTACATGCCACATTACCTGCACTAGAACCTCAGTTAACAACAGGTCAAACACCAGACTCCAGCAGTGCCAGCCATTATTACTCCATCCCCTCAGCACAGCACCACACATAAGGGTATCAAGTAGGTCTCAGGACAAATTGTTTGTCTTGATATATATGTACACACACACACACACACACACACACCCCAATTAAAAAAAAAAAAAGGAATATGACCATAGAAAGACAGGGAAGATCAAGATACAAACTCAAAAGAGGACAGCAATGTCAAAACACCTCAGGCAAAACTGCAAGGAAAAGTTAAAAGTGATTTTAAGGTCCCCCCCCCAAAACTCATGAAAGAACTCAAAAGGGAGCTTAAAAATCATACCCTAACTTATATCCCAGTGCAATCATAAAAGAGATAAAGCATCCCACATGTGCAATAATGTTTGTGGCAGCCTTCTTTTTAGTGGCAAGAAAATGGAAACTGAGTGGATGCCCATAAGCTGGAGAATTGCTGAGTAAGTTATGGTAAATTAATGTTATAGAATATTATTGTTCTGTAAGAAATGACCAGCAGGATGATTTCAGAAAGGCCTGGAGAGACTTACATGAACTGGTGCTAAGTGAAATGAGCAGAACCAAAGATCAATTTAAATAGATGTGACTCTTTTCAATAGTGAGATGATTAAGGACAATTTCAATGATCTTGTGATGAAGAGAGCCATCTACACCTAGAGATAGTTCTGTGGGAACTGAATGTAGATCACAACATATAGCGTTTTCACTCTTTTTGTTGTTTGCTTGCATTTTGTTTCTTTCTCATTTTTTCCCTTTTGATCTGATTTCTTTTGTGCAGCATGATAATTATATAAATATGCATACATATATTGGATTTAATTATATTTTTACCATGTTTAACATATATTGGATAACTTGCTATCTATAGTAGAGAAGGGAAGGAAAAATTTAAAACACAAGGTTTTGCAAGGAACAATGTTGAAAAATTATCCATGCATATGTTTTGAAGATAAAAAAACTGCAGTAAAAAATAAAGTTTGTCAAATGTTGCACAAAAAAATCCATACCCCACATAAAAGGGGAAAAGAAAATCTAGTAAAAGAAATGAGAGTGATGCAAGAGAATAATGAAAAAATATCAACAGATTGGAGGAAATAAAGAGGAATGCTTAAAAAGTAAAATCGGCAAAGTGGAAAAGGAGATAATATACTGAAGAAAGCAACTTTTTAAAGACTAAAACTGACCAAATGGAAAAGGAAGTTCAGAAGCTAACAAGGAAAATAAACCTTTAAAAGACAGAGAATTAGGAAGAGGATTCTGGGAACATAACTGAGCAGATCAATAAATTTCAACCTCTCCAGATTTCCCCCACAAACACACCAAATTCATCCCTTAAGGCAAACATAGACTGGTGAAAAATTAAGAAGTGTTGGGGCAGAATAGGAGTCCTGAGAAAATTGGAAAAAAGACTCCTGGCCAGGGATTAGCCAATGTGAATACCTCTAGGCTAGCTCTACAAAAACACCAAAGTGGGCTTCCTCTACAGGAACCACAGAAACTTTCACCTTCTGGACTGTATGTGGAATTAGGGATCTGAATGCAGGAAGACAGAGTGAACTTCAGCTGATTAGAAATGATATACACAGCTATGCTGCAGAGATGTAGCCCTGGGTGAGAAGAGAATTGTATGTGGTGAGTACAGAAGCAGTGCAACTGGAATGCTTCTGGCTGCCAGCTCTTGAGGGAGGGTGGAGCTCTGGATTTGGAGTTCCAGGTCAGAGGGGGAGAACTGAAGTGAATCCTTTCACCCCACAATTAGAGGTGCTTATACTAATACTTCTCATCAAAAAAAAAAAATAAATGGCAAAGAAAAAAGAATCCAACCATAGAAACTTATTATGGGGACAGGGAAGAAAGACTCAGTTCATATTCAGAGACTGATATTGAAGTAAAAAAAAAAAAGAGATTTTTCTACCCCAAAGAGTCATGTTAAATGGCTCCTTGACCACAGAAAATTTATAGAAGAATTCAAAAAAGAATTCAAAAATTAAATGAGAGACATTGAGGAAAAACTAAAAAATAAAACAAAAGCCATGCAAGAAAAATAAGATTATGGGGGAAAAGTGAACCAACTAGAAAAGGAGATACAGAATCTTTAAGATGAAAATAAATCTTTAAAAATTAGCATTTGACAAGGGGAAGTCAGGCTACAAGAGAACAAGAAATAACAAAACAGAATATAGAGAACGAAAAAAAATAGAACAGAATGTGAAACATCTTATAAGAAAAATAACATATCTAGAGAATAGATTGAGAAGAAAAAATATAAGAATAATTGGGCTATTTGAGAACTGTGACCAAAAAAAAAAGAATCTTGACACAATAATGCAAGAAATAATCCAATAAAATTATCCTGGAATGATAGAACATGAGGGAAAAGTAGAATTTGAAAAAAAAAAATCCACTGATCACTATCTCTAAGAATCCTTCATGAAAAACACATAGAAATATTGCAAATTTTGAAACCCCTATATCAAAGAGAAAACTTTGCAAGAAACAAGAAATAATTCAAATATGCTGGAGCTAAAATTAGAATTCTACAGGATTTATCAGCAGCCACAATAAAAAACCCCAAGTCCTGAAATCATATATACTTGCAATCAAAAAAACTAGGCTAGCAACCAAAAATATCATGTTCTGTGAAATTATTCATAATATTCTATGGAAAAAATGGACCTTGAATGAACCTGTAGATTTTCAGGACTTTCTCTCAATCAAACTTAAACTCAATAGAAAATTTAACATGTAAGAAACTAATATCCAAGATTAATTTCAAGGAACTGAACAAGAAAATAAATGTTAACTATATGTTTAAGATTGACATTAGTAATTGTGTAGCTTAAAAGAAAGACTTATACAAATGAGGTGCAAAGGAAGAATAGAGACACAGGCAGTAGAGGGGGAAGAAAAGCTCATATTTCTGAAAACCTACTCACATTAAGAGTGGGGCTAAGAAGTAACCCTCCATATATACCATAAAGGGTATATCATCTTCCAAAATCTTTAAAGAAATAAGGGGGGAAGGATGAGCAGAGGGAAAAGCAAAGATTGGGGAAAGAAGATAAAGGAGGGATCCATGGGTGGAGGGAAGTTAAGTAATAGCAAGACAAGTTAAATATCAGATTTAAAGTAGAAGAGGTAGCAGTGATGGGAAAGAAGAGATATACATAAATATTACAGTAAGAATCAAGAGTTAAATTCATTAGAAAAAAGGTATGGCTAGTAATCTTTGATCTTAGACAAAGTCAAACTTAAAGATTCATTCAAGAGAGAAATTTATATGTCAGACATACTAATATTGTTTTAGATGCATGTTTAAATATGGATAAATATATATAATACACACACACAGAGTACATATCTGTGTGTGTGAATATATATAGATATGTATTCATGTTGCCCTATGTATGTGTGTATATAGATATATGTACACATGCATGAGTCTGTGGAAGGGTGTGATGGTATATATATATATAAATGTGTGTGTGTTTGTGTGTAGCTATTAAATATATCTGTGTTTAACTATAGCCTACTTGGGGGACATAGGGGAAATGAAAGAGGAAAAAAAAGGTTAAAAAAAGTATGCAGCAGAGAACAAAAAAATACAACCTATAAGGAATCAAAGAAAAGATGGACACTAATCAATATAATTTCTTCTATTATTATATATACTTTCTTGAGCAGGAAATTTATTGTCATATATATTTAATCCTCCCTGATGTTCTACTGGGCACATGACAATGCTCTGTTTTGCTTTGCTTTGTTTTGTTTTTCTAAAGTCAGGAAGCTACTTTAGCTCTCCCAGTTTCCCTCGAAAACCAGAAAACCACTCGAAAACCAAGCCTTTGAACAGTCGGATGGAATGAAACCACTCTCCAGCTCAAGATAGATTGAAAAAACTTCAAGAAAGAGTGTCACTGAGGTGAAAAGGGTATTCAGCCCAAGTCAGATAGACTCTGGGAAAGCCAATGAGAGAGTCTTAATCCCAGCAAATCAGCAACTAACCTGGCTCAGTAGAGATGCCAATAAACGGGGGCAACTTCCAGTCCCACCTCAGAAGGCAAACCAGGCTGTTTCCTGAACAGAGCAGGCAAAACTACTCCCTACAAACACAAAGGGACCCCTTTTCTCAAAGCCAAGATTCAGAACTGCATAGGAAACTTGGGACAATGCCTTCTTTACCCTAGGAGCACAGCTCAACCATAAAAGTAAAAAAAAAAAAAAAAAAAAAAAAGAGGAAATACCAAAAGAAAAGGAAAGAAGATGATCAAGAAACAGAAAAGAATCTTGAGCACAGAAAGCTAACATAGTGACAGGGCAGACCAAAACATAAACTCAGATGATCATAAAATGTCGACTGAAGAAATCTCAGAGTGAAATAAATTAGTCACAAGCCCAAAGAGGCTTCTTGGAAATTTCATAAAAGGCTTCAAAAGGCAAATATGAGACTTAGAAGAAAAAAATGAGAAAGGAAATGAGAGGTGTGCATGAGAGTTAACAGTCTGAAGAAAACAACTTTTTAAAAAGTAGAATCAACCAAATGGAAAAAGAGATACAAAAGCTAACTGAAGAAAATCACACATTAAAAATTCTAATAGGTTTTCCTATTAGAAATTTTGGTTTTCCTGGAGGTCTTGGAGCAGCCTTCATTCCAGTAATCACACATGAGCAGCCAGGGGTTAAAATTCAAATCTTTTATTATCTCTTTCAAAGTCTTGTCTCCTTTCCTGGGGCCCAGTAAGCTTTCTTAAAGACCTTCTGGAGTCTTGGTTTCAGTGGAGAAAATGCAGGAGGATATGCAACCACAATGGTGTGAGATGGAATGAGTCTGAGTCTAAGAGTTTGTGCTTCAGCCTCCAGCCAGCCCAAAGGTGGCCCATGGAATGAATCTGTCTTGGCCTCCTTTAGCTGAATTTGTTTCAGCTTATATGCTCTACACTGAATATAAACCAATCATTATATCACTAGGAAATCATTATTTCTTGTAAGATTAAATCAATCATATTGAGCTTAGAAAACTATTAAAAACCATGCTAAACTAGATAACCATTGTCTCATCAATTCTACTAACTTAAATTAATATCTTGTAAGAATCCTTATTTCAGAGTTCTGGCCCATAACAAAAAACCAGATATATTAGGGCATAAAAATCTCACATAAAAAATCTCATATGTAGAAAGGCAGAAATAGTAATAGCTTTCTTTTCAGACCACAATGCAGTAAAAATTATATTAAATAAAGTGTCAGGGAAAGATAGACTAAAAACTAATTGGAAATTAAATAATCTCATTCTAAAGAATGAGTGCGTCAAACAACAAATCACAGAAACAATCCATGATATCATCCAAGAAAAAAACAAAACAAAAATGAGACAACATACCAAAACCAATGATTTGCAGCCAAAGCAGTTCATAGGGAAAATTTTATATCTCTAAATAGTTACATAAACTAAAGCTAGAAAAAAGAACAAATTAAAAATCCCCAATTAAATACCAAATTTTAAAAAAATTAAAATTCAAAGGAGAGATTAATAAAATAGAAATTAATAAAACTATTGAATTTATAAATAAAACTAAGAGTTGGTTATATGAAACAAACTAACAAAACAGATTAAACCTTTGGCTAATCTGATAAGAAAAAGGAAAGAAAAAAAATTACCAGCATAAAAAACAATACGGCTGCATTTACCACCAATAAAAAATAAATTAAAGCAATACTTAGGAACTTTTTTGCCCAACTCTATAGCAGGAAGTCTGACAATCTAACCAAAACTGATGAATATTTACCAAAATATAAATTCCCAGGTTGACAAAAGAGGAGCTAAACTACTTAAATAGTTCCATTTGAGAAAAAGAAATTTAAGAAGTCCTTAATGAACTCCCTAAGAAAAAAATCTCCAGAGCCTGATGGATTCACAAGTGAATTCTACCAAACATTTAAAGAATTAACCCAATACTATGTAAACTATTTGGAAAAATAGGTAAAGAAGGAGAACTGCCAAATTTCTTCTGCTGACCCAAATATGATACCTTTCCAATCTTATGTATTATTATTACCCTTCCAAGAGTCTCTTTCAGGTAAGCTGGCTTGCTAGCCAATTTTCCTCATGCAGCACATCTCCCTTTCTCCATCCCTTCCATCCCATTCATTGCCTTTGAAAAAGTAATTCCTTGCGTTCATTGTCCTTTTCCTTCCACTTCTTTTACATATAATTCCTAATTTTCTTTCTTTCAAAGCATTTGGTACCATTTTCTTCATTAATCAACCAATAAACATATATTAAGTGTTTACCATATACCTAGGAGTGTGCTCAGTGGTAGAGAAATAAGATAGAAAACTATTATTTGTCCTCAAGAAGCTTACAACCATCTCTTTCCTACTGGCCCTATTGGGGCTGTCCCTCTGGAAATTACTTTGTATCACTGGCCTATGCTTATATTTGCTTCTCTCTGTAGAGGTTGCATATATAAAGGAGAATGTCAGTCAGCTCATTGAGGGTAGGATTTGTTCCATTTTTATTTTTGTATCAAAAGTACTTAGTAAAATGTCTTGTGGATATTAGGCATAAATTTTTTTGTTTCAATATTTTTTAATTAGTAGCATCATGTAATATTGTATTTACCATTATATCCCCTATAAATTTGGAGATGTGTTCCCAATGAAATTTTGCTTTTGCTGCTAGTTATAATAAAAAAAACATTTAAAAAATGATATAATCATATTAAATCTACATATTTTAAATAAAATGATCATTTTTTTCTCTCATAAAATGGTAATGCTCGCCATAAAGCACAAGTATTGTATTAAAACAATTTTATACCAGAAACTGTGCTTCCTCAAGGCTAAAACCAGAGGAGTGGGAACTGAGCCACTTCAGATGCTGTAGCCTAGGTCCTTAAATCAAGTCTGCAAAATCACTTTTATCCTACATTAAAATATTCCTTTAAAAAATTCCCTAGCTTTTATCTATTGTGTACTCAAAAATTTATCTCTATTGTTTGATAATCTTGTTATGAATTGTTAGTGGCCACTGATACTTGTTTGCTTTGCATTCTTATAGTGGAGGAACCTTTTTTTTTTTTTTTTTTTTCTACTTTGCCTTCTAAACTACCACTTATGGAATTCTTTAAAAAACATATTTTTGGCAAGTAGATTTTTTTCTTGTATGTATTTATGTATATACACACATATGAATGACAGAGCGATATCATAGAAAGAACATCTGGTTTGAAGTCAGCAAACTAGGCCTAAATATTGACTTTGTCTCCTACTAGTTCAGTGACCTTGAGCAATCCATTTTGAACTTCAGTTTCTTCATGTCTTTTTCCTTGATAAGGGCATGCTATGCTGGGTAGTTCTATGCCAGTGTCTCCATGTCATACAATTGATTCTAAAATTCTTAAGAGATAACTTGAGAGTTTTTCTGTACCATTTTTTTTTCTGAACACCTTGTGAGTGCTTTCAATGTGTGGGTTCTTCAAAAAATATTTTTTAGGCAAGTATACATTTGATATTTAAACAATTTGGACAGCCCAATCTGTTATTCATGTGTGTGTGTGTGTGTATGTATATATCCCATGCACATTACTCATAAGAAAAATAAAACTATTGTGTTTTGTATAGTAGAGCTGGAGTGTTTGGTAATTAGTTTGAGAAAGGACCTCAGTTTCTTGTATCATATCCTGCCAGGTGATCATTAGAATCTTCCTAAGACAATTCAGATGGAAGCAATTCAATTTCGTGGCAAGGCAATGAATGATATATGGTCCCATTTCACAGGCATACAACAATGAGGTCTGCACAATGACTCTGTAGACCTTCAATTTGGTAGTAATACTTTTCCTTTCCCACCCTTTCTTTCAGAGCCTCCCAAACCTGGCCAGTACATGTGTCAATTTCATTATCAATGTGGACATCCCTGGAAAGTGTACTGCCAAGATAGAGAACTACTATACAAAACTACTTGTTGTGATACAGGAGCCACCTGCCAGTGGCTGCTGCAGGTCTAACTCAGACCCTCAGGTGAGGATGAGGGTGAGGGTGAGGGTGATACAAGGAGATAGAGGCAGTTGTGTTGTCTGACCTCTCTCCTCTTCCCTCTGCCTCCAATTTATTTCATTTCCAGTCCACAAGCAACACTTGTGTCAGTAAAGGTTTCTTTGCAACTCCTTCAGATGTTATGATACATAGCTGTAGAGGCTTTCAGAGAATTGATCTGCCCCTTCACTTAGGCATGTTTCTTAACAACTTCTGTTGAGGATACTTCCTCTACAAATACAGTAATACCTTCTGTACAAGTCATAATCTTAGAGCGTTGTCTCCTGAATTGAGAATTTAAGTGATTTGACTAGGATCACACAGTCAATATATGTCAGAGGCTGAATAGGCATAAATGTCTTCCTTACTCTGATGTCAGCACTCTACTGTGCCAAATTACATCTAATTATTATTATTATTGTCTTTATTGTTACAATATTAAAACCCATAGGTATATTTGTTAGAAGTGAAATAACACAAAAAAATGGAGAAATCTATACCAAAGCTGAAAAAACATAGTAGTGTTCATACCAAAGGGAAATGCTAAATCTCTAAAGGTGACATTTTGTACATTAAAAAAAGCTTAATAGATATTTGTTCATTGACCAATAATCCTTTATCCTCTATTTTTGGAAAGGAGGCAAATAAGGTCATATTTGATTAATATAATAATGATTAATATAAATTAATATTTGGATTTGTATGGAACTTTTATATATAAAGCTTAAGGTTAAAGATCTTCCCATGTTTTATTTAATTTATTTTCAAACATTTTGGAAATGCTATTCTTCCTTTTCCTCTCCTGTCTTTTCTGTCCTCTCCTCACCTCTTTTTGTTTTTCTCTCTCTCTCCTCTCTTACCTTCTCATCTCCTGTCCTGTCCTTTCTTCCTCTTTTCGCTCTCTTCTCCTGTGTTTTCTCTCCTCTGTTCTTTGGAGAGTAAATGTCAATGATAAGAACTAATTCTGGAATGAATGCATATTCTCTAATTTCCAGCCTCTCTCTATTGACATCAATATCAATCTATAATACTTCCTTTTTCAACTTATATTCCTAAATAAAAAGATTTAGTAAATTGAATTAAAGTATTGGGTTTCCTTGCTTTGATTTATTAAGTCTTTTTTTGTAAGAAAAAAGCTGAAATCAACTATATTCTGAATGATTCTGTAATCATCAAAGAAATGAAGAAATTGTTGCAAATTAACTGAGGTTTAATTAAGAGACTGACTTTTCATTTGACAAGTAATTTCTCCCTGATTAAAGGCAGAGCAGTCACTGACATCACTCTGAGGCTTTAAAGCACAGTATATTGTTACATCCATTGGAATGGGGTTAAGAAGTGTATATACCAAAAGGCAATAGTGAAGTGATTAGATGAATGATTATGTAGATAGATCTAAACAAGTAATGAGAACTCAGAAAATGATCAAGTTATTGGGACTTAATTGATGTCTTCTATATCCTTCCTCTTTATTCTGGGATGAAGGCAGAAAATTTGTTTACCTCTAGGTATTTCAGTAGCAGCAGAACGTTTATGTCTTTTAACTTCTGCTTCACCCAACCAAAGAGGGAAGTAGGAATGAAAACTTCTTACATTGTCCTGTCTTTACATCCTGACCTGCTAATGTAATTTACTCCTTCAATTTTCAACCTGACTTCCCCTGCCTTCTTCTCTCTTCAGTATAGGGACAAAAGAAACATCTAGCCTCAGGGATTGTTAGACAGGGATTCTGTCTAACTGGATGATTGCAGCCATTAGAAAAAAAAAAAAGCTTATAATTTGAAGGGAAGGCCAAAAAAATCCCAGATTTTCTTCCAGTTTAGTCTAGCAAGTCTAATTATGAAATATATAAGATAAATAGCTCATAAAATATGTTCCTGAGTGATCTCCCTGACCATTGGACCAACAGAAAGTTTTAGTTTATGAATCCTATGAATATCTATAAGTGTGTGTGAGTATTTTTGTGCATTCTATGAACATATAAACACATTTGGATTGCAAAAACAAAACAAAACAAAATTAAGCAAAATGAATTATATATGTAAATAAGTCAAGATTAACCACAACAAAATGATTATCACTAGTGAAAAGTGGAAGATTCATGAAATAGATATAGAATGCTCTAATGACAAAATTTCATATGTAGAAGAAGAGAAGATTATTGAATCTTTGTGCCTACATAGCCAGTGGATGAAAAGAACACAACTGCTTGCTTGTGCTTTTCTACGGGTAATTTTCTGGTGTCTGATTCTTCATTTCCTTCTTGTGTCCTTTGTATTTTGTATTGATCAACTTCCCATGCTTTTCTGTCCATTTCTAGGGGCTCAAGGTCACCAAATATGCTCTTCTCTTCATCTAAGCCCCATGTGGCCTCAAAAAAGATTTCATTTTATGGGGTGCTATCTCATTACAACTGTAGAAGGGAGTAGATTTCTATGCAAAAGCAAAACAAAATGTTTTCATTCAGGTACTTAAGACTAAAATATTTATTCAATTTATTTGCTTAATTGTTTCACATTTTGCTTCCTAAGTGGGATTTAGAACCCCATAAACCTTTAATCTATTGATAGAAGCTTTAATTAATTGATAGAAGATTTAGTTAGAATTTATTTTTCTCTTTCTTTAGGATGCAAATATATTTTAAAACATTGTACAATTCTTGCAATGGTAAAAGTATTAGATTTAGGCAATTCAAGGCATAGCATAAAGAGAAGCTTTCATTTCAGTTGATTCAGTAATGCAAAGTATTCTTTTCTCATGAAATTTGTATTGTGGCCTAATGGAAATGTCAAAGAGAAGGCTTTCTCTGCATTAGGAATATGCATGCTTATCTATACTTGAAAATATTATTCTTATTCATTGGCAACTCATTTTGTTCCTGAACAACAAATGCCATCGAAAACAGAAAAAAATATTTCATATGTCTGAACTGATCAGTGAATTTATGTCATTAATAGACTAGATTGACTTACATTTTAATGGATGACACTCTCCAATGAACTTGGATATCCAAGATTGATAATAATAGGCATAGAATTTGGAATACAATAGGTATAATATCGAGTCATTATGTTATTTTAAAAATAGTATTCTATTTTTCCAAATACTTTCAAAGATAGTTTTCAACATTCACCTTTGAAAAACCTTATGTTCCAAATTTTTCTCCCTCTCTCTTTCCCTCCCTACTCCCTAAGGTAGAAAGCAATCCAATCTAGGCTAAACATGTGTGATTCTTCTAAACACATTTCCATATTCATTATACTGCACAAGAAAAATCAGATCAAAATGGGAAAAAAGAGAAAGGAAGAAAAGCAAGCAAACAACAACAAGAAGAAGAAAAGATGAAAATACTATGCTCTGAATAATATTCAGTCTCCATAATTCTCTCTGGATGCAGATTGCACTTTCCATTACAAGTTTATTACAGGGGGTGGAGACAAGATGTCAGAAGGTAGATGTCTCAATCTAAGCTTCTCTGAGCTTCCCTCAAATAAATAACATATTAAGCTTCTAAACTGGCTTTGGAGTGACAGAACCCACAAATATTTGGAGTACAACAAATTTCCAGAAGAAGATTCTTTGGAAGAATCTCAGAAAAAAATTGGGCAGGGGGAGAAGCTGCCAAGCCCATACTCCTGTGCTGGGAGTCTGGGCATTGCTGCATCCAAACACTACCAGGAAATCTATTATGAGGGTCTTTGGCTACTCTGTCCTAACCAGCCAGTGATTCAAAAATTTGCTATAAGACCCAAAGCAAATACAAAAGACAAATTGCAAGCCCCTGAATCCCAGAATACAGTCCTTGGCCATGTCTATCCAGTCAGAAACACCAGCCCCAGGGCAAACTAAAATGGCTGTCACCCCTTTACCTCAAGAGCAGACTTCAAATCTTTAAAAAATGAGCAAAAAAGTAAAAAGAAACATAAAAAGGTAAAAAGGAAAAAAAAACTTTTGAGAATTATACTCTGTTATGTGTATACTTAGAGAGTGCAGGTATAATTTAATTTTGTTGTGATAATATGAAAAAGAAACTAGAGGTGGAAAGGGAATTGGACCAGAAAAAGAAGGAAATGGAAGGAAAATGAGGAAAATTACATCTCATGAAGAGGCAAAGAAGACCTATTATAATTGAGGGAAAGGAGGAGAAGGGAAAGAAACCTTATCTCAGAGGGAAGTGGGAGGGGAAAAGGGAAAGTAAACGGGGGAATTTAATAGAAGGAAAAACAGAAGTAATAGAGGAAAGGTATAAGAAAAGGGGAGAGGCTGTAAATGGGAAGAGCTTTTTGAGGTAGGTAATGGTCAGAAACAAAATACTGGGGAGGAGGAAAGGGGAAAAGGAAAGAGAAAAGCATAATTTGGGATAAATAAGATGGCAGGAAGTACAGAATTAGTCATTTTAACTGTGAATATGAATGAGATGAACTCTCCCATAAAATGGAAGCAGACTACATTAAAAACCAGAATCCTACAATATGTTGTTTACAATAAACACATTTAAAACAGGATAATACATAACCAATAAAGATAAAAGACTAGAGCAGAAACTACTATGCTTCAGGTGAAATAAAAAAAACAGGGCTAGCAGTCCTTATCTAAGATCAAGCAAAAGCAAAAATAGATACAAAAGAGATAAGGAAGTATACTATATATTGCTAAAAGGTACCATAATGAAGCAATATCAGTACTGAACATACATGCACCAAATAATATAGCATCCAAATTCCGAGGAGAAGTTAAGAGAGCTACAAGAAGAAATAGACAGCAAAACTATACTAGAGGTGGAATCTCAAACTTTCTCTCAGAACTAGATAAATTGAACCACAAAATAAATAAGAAAAAAGTTAAGGAGGTAAATAGAATTCTAGAAAAGTTAGGCATGATAGATCTTTGGAAAAAATTGAATTGAGACAAAAAAAAGTATACTTTTTTCTTGCTAGTTCATGGAACCTATACAAAAATTGATCATGTATTAGGACATAAAAACCTAAAAATCAAATGCAGAAAGACAGAAATAGTAAATTCATTTTTTCAGATAATGATACAATAAAAAGCCAGGGGAAATTAGCCCAAAAATTAATTAGAAACTAAATAATCTAATCATAAAAATGAGTAGGAGAAACAACAAATCATAGACATAATAATATCATACAAGAGAATGTCAATAATGAGACAACATACCAAAATTTGTGGGATGCAGCCAAAGCAGTTCTTAGGGGAAATTTTATATCTCTAGATGCTTACTTGCATAAAATAGAGAAAGAGAAGAACAGGGAATTGGGTTTGCAACTAAAAAAGCTAGATGAAGAACAAATTAAAAACCTTCAATTAAATACCAAATTTAAAAATCTGAAAATAAAAGAGGGATTAATAAAATTAAAAGTAAGAAAATTATTGAATTAATAAATAAAACTAAAAGTTGGGTTTATGAAAAAAACAATAAAATAAACTTGGTTAATTTGATTAGAAAAAGGAAAGAAGAAAATCAAACTCTTAGTCTCAAAAATGAAAAGGGAGAACTTTACACCAGTGAAGAGGAAATTAAAGAAATAATTAGGAGTGATTTTGCCCAACTTTATGTTGATAAATTTGATAATTTAAGTATAAAGGCATAATATCTACAAAAATATAGATTGCCCAGATTAAGGAATAAGGAAATAAGAGGAAATAAATTACTTAAATAGTCCCATTTTAGAAAAAGAAATAGAACAACCTATTAATCAACTCCTAAGAAAAAAATCTCCATGGCCAGATGGAATTACAAGTGAATTCTACCAAACATTCAAAGAACAATTGATTTGAAAAAAATAGGAAACAGACTCCTACCAAATTGTTTTTATGATATAGATATGGTGCTGATAACTAAACTAGTCTGGATGAAAACAGAGAATGAAAATTATAGACCAATTTCCCTAATGAATATTGATCCAAAAAATCTTAAATAAAATATTAAACAAAGAAATTAGAGAAAGTCATCCCCAGGATAATTCACTATGAACAAGTAAGATTTATACCAGAAATGCAGGGCTGGTTCAATTTTAGGAAAACTATTAGCATCATTGACTGTATCAATAACTAGACTAGCAAAAACCATATAATGGATGCAGAAAAAGCATGAAAACCCATTCCTATTAAAACCACTAGAAAGTATAGGAATAAGTGAAGTTTTCCTTAAAATGATCAGTAGTATCTATTTAACACCATAAGCAAGCATCATATGAAATGGGGAGAAATTAGAATCATTCCCAATAAAATCGAGAGTGAAATGAGGATGCCCACTATCACCATTCCTATTCAATACTGTATTATAAATGTTAACTTTGGAAATAAGAGAAGAAAAGGAGATTAAAAGAATTAGAGTAAATAATGAGGAAACAAAATTATCGCTCTTTGCAGATGATATGATGATATACTTAAAAACCCTAGAGAATCAACTAAAAAACTACTAGAAACAATTCAAACTTTAGTAGAGTTGCAGGGTACAAAATAAATCCATATCATTGGTATTTTTATGTATTACCAACAAAGTCCAGCAGCAAGCGCTACAAAGAAAAATTTCATTTAAAATAACTGTCAATAATATAAAATATTTGGAAGTCTATCTGCCAAGGCAAAGTCAGAAACTATATGAATACAACTGCAAAACACTTTCAACACAAATAAGGTCAGATCTAACCAACTGAAAAAATATCAAGTGCTCAAGGGTAGGCTGAGCGAATATAATAAAGATGACAATACTACCTAAATTAATCTACTTATTTAGTGCCATGCCAATCAAATTCCTAAGAAATTATTTTACAGATCTAGAAAAAATAATAACAAAGTTCATCTGGAAGAACAAAAGGTCAAGAATTTCAAGGGAATTTAAAAAAAAAAGCCAGTTAATGTGGACTAGCTATGCCAGACCTAAAACTATATTACAAAATAGCAGTCATCAAAATCATTTAGTACTGGCTAAGAAATAGAGTAGTCGATCAGTGGAATGAATTAGGTTCACAGGACAAATCAATCCATGACTATAGTAATCTAGTGCTTGACAAACCCAAAGACATCCACTTTGGGGATAAGAACTCACTATTTGACAAAAACTGCTGGGAAAATTGGAAACTAGTATGGCAGAAACTAGGCTTTGACCCACACTGAACATTATATACTAAGATAAATTGATTTATGGGTTCATAATCTAGACATAAAAAGTGATATTATAAGCAAATTAAAACATAAGATAGTTTACCTCTTAGATCTGTAGAGAAGGAAGGAATTTGTGTCCAAAGAACAACTAGAATTCATTACTGAACACCAGATAGATTATTTTGATTATATTATATTAAGTTAAAAAAGTTTTGAACAAACAATACTAATGCAGAAAAGATTAGAAGGGAAATAAACTGGGAAAACATTTTTTACATTCAAGGGTTCTGATAAAGGCCTCATTTCTAAAATATATGGAAAATTGACTGAAATTTATAAGAATTCATGCCATTCTCCAATTGATAAATGGTCAAAAGATATGAACAGACAATTTTCAGATGAAGAAATTGAAATTATTTCTAGTCATATGAAAATGTGCTCCAAATCGCTATTGATTAGAGAAATGCAAATTAAGACAACTCTGAGATACCACTATACACCTCTCAGATTGGCTAAGATGACAGGAAAATATAATGATGAATGTTGAAGGGGATATGGGAAAACTGGGGTACTAATACATTGTTGGTAGAATTGTGAACAGATCCAACCATTCTGGAGAGCAATTTGTAACTATGCCCAAAGGGTTCTCAAACTGTGCATACCCTTTAATCCAGCAATGTTTCTACTAGGCTTATATCCCAAAGAGAGCTTAAAGGAGGTAAAGAGACCCACACGTGTAAAAATGTTTGTGGCAGCCTTTTTTGTAATGGCAAAAAACTAGAAATTGAGTGGATGCCTATCAGATGGAAAATGGCTGAATAAATTATGGTATAGGAATGTTATGGAATATTATTGTTCTATAAGAAACAATTAGCAGGATGATTTCAGAGAGGCCTGAAGGAACTTACATGAACTGATGCTACATGAAATGAGAAGAACCAGGCGATCATTGTATCCGACAACAACAAGATTATATGATGATCGATTCTGATATACGTGGTTGTCTTTAACAATGAGATGATTCAGGCCACTTCCAATGATCTTGTGATGAAGAGAGAGGACAATGAGAATTGAGTGTGGATTACAACATAACATTTTCACTCTTTTTGTTATTGTTTGCTTGCATTTTATCTTCTTTCTTATTTTTTCTTTTTGATTTGATTTTTCTTGTGCAGCAAGATAATTTTATAAATATGTATGCATATATTTGATTTAATGTATATTTTTACCATGTTTAACATGTTTTAGATTACTTGCCATCTAGGAGAGAAGGTGGGGAAAGGGAGGGGGAAATTGGGACAATAAGGTTTTGCAAGGATTAATGTTGAAAAATTATCCATGCATATGTTTTGAAAATAAAAAGCCTTAATAAAAAATAAATCTCTATGTTGTTATAAAAAAATAAAATTAATCAGTGGTAAAAACAAAACAAAGCTATTGAAAAGAGCCAAGTCCATCACAGTTTGTCATCATATAACCCGATTATTATTTTATTATATAACACAAATCACTATTGAAAAGAGCCAAGTCTATCACAGTTGGTCAAAACATAACCTGGTTATTATGTTACTGTGTACAATGTTGTCTTGGTTCTGCTCATTCCAGTCAGCATCAATTCATGTAAGTATTTTTAGGTTTTTCTGAAATAAATCTGCCCATTATTTCTTATAGAATAATAATATTCCATTACATTTATATACCATAACTTATTCAGTCATTCTTCAAATGATGGGCATCCAATCAATTTTCTGTTCATTGCTACTAGAAAAAAGCTGCTTCAAACATTTTTGCACATGAGAGTTTTTTCCTCCTCTTTTATGTTCTCTTTGGAATATAGATCCAGTAGAGACATTGCTGAATCAAAAGGTATACACAGTTTGATGGCCCTTTGGGCATAGTTTCAAATTATTCTCCAGAGTTGTTGGATCAATTCACAATTCCACCATCAATGCATTAGTGTCTCAGTTTTTCCAATTCCCCTCCAACATTTATCACTTTCTTTTCCTGTCATATATCATTCTTGTCAAGATATCATTATCACCTTAGCCAATCTGAGAAATGTGAAGTAGTACCTTAGAGTAGTCTTAATTTGTCTTTTTCTGATCAATATAATGTAGAGAATTTTTCCATTTCACTAGAAATGGCTTTAATTTCTTCATCTGAAAATTGTCTTTTCATATCCTTTGACCATTTATCAACTGGGGAATAAAAATGTATTATAAATTTGACTCAGTTTTCTATACATTTTAGAAATGAGGCCTTTATCATGAACACTGGCCATAAAAATTTCTCCCCAGCTTTATGCTTCCCTTCTAATTTGAGCTTCATTATTTTTTTTAATGCAAAACTTTTTAAATTTAATGTAATAAAAATTATCCATTTTGTATTTCATAATGTATCATAGTTCTTCTTTGACCATAAATTCCTCTTTTCTTTACAGATTTGAGAGGTAGATTATTTCTTGTTTTCCTAATCATGGACTCATTTTGATTTTATCTTGGCATAGGGTATTTTAGATATTGATCAATACCTAGTTTTTAACAATACTATTTTCCAGTTTTCCCATCAATTTTTGTCAAATAGTGAGGGTTTTTTTTTATCCCAGAAGTTTCATTATCTTATTTTAAAAGACATTATTTAAAAGACATTGAGATAGAAAACTTGGGTTCAAATCTTAACTTTATTAATTACTACCTATGAACATGTAAAAGTCACTTAGTCTTTTTGAAAGAGAGAGAAAGAGAGAACTCTTTATTCCACCACTTTATTCTCCCTCGTATCATCTATTACCAGAACTTTGAAATTGCTTTTAATTTTAAATCACACAATATAAATTTAGGTTATATATTATGTAACTTATTTATATTATATAAATCTTATATAATATATATTTATTTAATATATGCAATATATAATATATTATATATAATAAAATATAGAAAATGTCATACAGTAAAAGCTAAAGAAAAATGGATAAAAGTATTTTCACAATTCTGTGGGGATGAGTGGGAAAAGTTTCTTAATTATATAAGCGATAGAGGAGAACACAAAAACAAACATTTTTGACTGCATGAATAGAAATATTTTTGAATAAAAGCAATAACCTAATCTGGGATAAGTTTATAAAATTGATTGCAAGAAAATCTGTTTCAAATATCTCAATCAGGGTCTGATATCTAAGATGTATGAAGCAGTATGCTATATAAATAAGAATAAAAACCATTATCTAACATATAAGCTTTTGAAAGGAGAATTACAAGTTATTATCAACTGTATAAAAAGTTTGAAACAATACTCCAGTTTCATTTCACAACTCAACAAATTGATAAAGATAGGCAATAGTAACAGTTGGAGAGTCTATAGGAAGAGGGGTACAAAAGAGCTGGAACCAATCTAGGAAATATTTTGAAAATTATAGGATAGTATACATAGGGAATGTAGAATAGATCTAGCTTTAAAACTTTGGGCCATGACCCCATATGGGGTCACATAATTAAATGTGGGGCTCATAAAATTATGATTTATCAATAAATGTTTGATTTGTATACCTATTTTATATACCTCTATACCAGAGGACATGTAAAGATTTCTTGTGCAAAAGGTGTCATGAGTGGAAAAAGTTTAAGAAGCTCTAGGCTTTTCTAATGTGTGGATTGGTTTGATTAAATTAAAAAAAAAAAACAACAACCAAAAATCCCCAAAATCAGGTATTATGGAGAGAAGAATAAGGTTGCTGCTTTTGGAAGGCAAAATCCTTGAACTTAACTATTGATTCACAGAAAAAATGAAGAAAATATCATAATTCCTTTCTTTGTTTTTTCCCTTTTACATTATTGTAATTATTGAATGTTTTATTTTCTTGTTTCTGTTTAATCAACATTAAATCATTTAAGTCTTCCAATGTTTCAGTGAATTCATGTTTATCATTTCTTATGGCATGGTAATATATATCACAATTTACCTAGATATCCCCCAATCAATAAACATCTACTTAACAAGATGAAATAATAAGGATAAATATTAGATTCTCTATGTAAGTTAAAAAAAATCACAATACATGGTGCAAGATGGAGGTGATGTGGTTTAGAAGTCAATATGAGAAAAAATAAAGTGTGGGGTGATTGTAAACTCACTAGAAGTCAATCATATCACATAATTATTAAAGGAGCTAATAAGGCATGTGAATAAATTTTAAGACAACATAATATAATATACAAAATTGATAATAGTTCTATTTACATTGATCAGACTATATCTGAATTATTGTATTGAGTTCTGGCAACTACATTTTAAAAGGGATATTGACAAATTGGATTATGACAAAAGAAAAACAAATGGATTAGTGAGAAGTGTGGAAAGGAAGCATGAAGGGTACTGGGAATGTTTAACCTTCAGAAAAAAAGATATAAGAAGGTCATGAAATTTGCCTTTTAAACATGTAGGACAGACACAATAAGGAGAAGAAAACTATCTTGCATAGTCTCAGAGCTTACCAATAGGTAAACAGATTTTTATTTAATAAAAGGAAAATTTTTCAAACAGGTAAAAATGTCCCAAAATGTAATGGATTGCCTCAGGAGGTAGTGAGTTCTCCATCATTGTATGTGTTCAAACAAAGAATATGAGTGATATTATAAACTGGGTTATTATCTTTTATAGGAAATGGGGTTGGATGGATTTAAAAATATTATTTATCATTCTCAAAGAATTAAGCAGTTATCCTAAGATTTATTTAGTCTATTTCTTCCACTTTCAAGTGTTATAATTAACCTATTTTAAACAAATGGGGGGAAAGCATATATGTATATGTATACACACATATAAGTATATAAAATACATATGTATACATATAAATATATGTATACACATATATTTTACATTACTTTTTTTCCTGAGGCAATTGGAGTTAAGTGACTTGCCCAGGGTCACACAGGTAGGAAGTGATAAGTGTCTGAGGTCAAATTTGAACTCAGATCCACCTGACTTCAGGACTGGTGCTCTATTCACAGTACCACCTACTTGCCCCTATATTACTTCTTGAGAAAGGTAATTGTCAGTACTTTCCAATATTTATCTTGTAACTAATTCATTTGCCAACTAATCACTTTTTTCATGTAAAGGAAAATCCAAATAGCTGATTTTCTCCCTTCAAAGCATCCTTTAAAACTATACTAATATGTTTAAGATCATCAGAATTTTTAAAAGGTACTGTATGATGGAAACAAAGGTGAAATTCTTCTATTCCAGACTATATAAAGACAAAGTTTGTTATTGCTTAAGAACTTGAAAGATTTTCTGTTATGGTAGAGCCACAAATAAGTGACTGCTGTTCTTCTCAACTGTTGCTAGATGGCAGGTCTATCTACTTTTCAAGTATGGCATTATAAAAATCCATAAATCCCAAACACCATTTGTAACAATAGAAATTTTGTCTTCTTTCTTCTGCTTGAATCATGTTTCAGAAATGGTATTTTGTAAGTAGTGTAAAAATATTCTTTTTTTCCTTTTGCTACAAGGCTGGATGTCCTTGAGTTTTCTATCTATTGTTTATAGTGACAGGGAGGGAAAGAGAAGGAGGATAGCTGCGGTATTTGATTTTATTAAAAATACTTCCATCTTTTGAACTTTAAAGTTATATGAAGAAGGGTTCAAAATCCGTTCTTTTTCGATTCAAAATATTCATTCAGTACCAACTATGTGCTAAGTATTTCCTGGGGCACTGAGCATAAACAAACAAACAAACAAAGGAGTTCTACTTTTTTCCCCTTAATGACACAAAAACTCAAATTTCAGGCTAGTCTGATTATAATTTGGTTTAAGTTCTGTACAGTCCCTCTCTTTTTATCCCTCTCTCTCATCCCTCTAAGTGTGAGTTCTGTGTCTTTTAGAAATTTATTTCGAAGTAGAAAAGAGAAACCAATAATTTTTAAAATGTTAGAAGTCCAGACTTTGTTAAAATTATGGTTCACAAAATTGAATGGATGTAATGTAGTGTCTATAATTGATTTACCATTACTAGTAGTAACCAATATGACAGAAATTGATGCACTCAAACTTCATTAATCAAGGTGTGCAAATTCTCTTCTAAGACCATATCATTAATTTGCATCTTAGAGGTTTGGGTTACTTTCATACTGGACTTATGACAATATATCTTTGTGTACATACACACGTATTTGTATGTACATGTGTACATACATATATAGGTAACTTATATACACATATGTTTATACCTTTATCCCCCAATTACATATTAGAAAAAAATTTACACTTAAAAAAATTGAGTTACAAATTCCATCTCTCCCCTTTTTTCTTCTTCCTCCCTGCAATAGTAAGCAAGGAGATAATAGGTTATGTGCAATTTTGTAAAGCATTTCCATATTAGTCCTTTTGTCTAGAAGACTCAAATAATAGAAAAAAGAATGAAAAAAAGTGAAAATAGCATGATGTAGTCTATATTAAATCAATATTTTTCTCTGAAGATGTATGTATGCTTCATCAGTACTATGAAATCAAATGTCTTGGTTTGTGTTGTTGAGCAAAGTCATTCATAGTTCTTCGTTAAACAGTATTGCTTTTATTGTGTGCAGTGTTGTTCTGGTTCTGTTCACTTCACTTTGCATCAGTTCATGTATGTTCTTCCAGGTTTTTCTGAAGTCATCCTGCTTGTTATTTTTTATAGCACAATAACAATATTCCTTCTTTGCTTAACTGAGGGTTGTACTTTTCCCTCTGAATTGGGCATCTAGCAAGTCTCCATCAAAAACTCAAACCAACACAGATGGTTTGACGTAATTGTGGAGAATGTAGAATTTAGTCCTTGTCACACTCTAGTAAGCAGACTGGGCCTCCAACTGATTTTTATACTTTTATCTATAGGTATTCCTAAGGTGTTTACTGAATAATTTGATAGCTAGTTTGCTATTCAATTAATAAGAAAGTTTTTAAAAAATTTTCATTGATGAACAACCTAATCAGAGGACCGAATGTTTATGTTATTTAAAAACACAAATATTTGTTTTCTAATACTATATTATACTCATGCTTATTTTATTATTGAAAAACAATTTTAAAATGCAGTCTTAAATGTCTTTAGTTATGCTAGGTTGAGAAATGTATTCCTTTAATTTAATGAAAGTATTAATCATTATAGCCTTTTAGGCAGATGTCTTTTATAAACTCCCAGAGTTTAATTTTAACAGGTCAAAATTAAAAAAAAAAATAGTTGAATGTATTTTAATGTGAAAAAATGTTTTCTATTACTCTGTAGAAAACACTGGATAAAGATGTTCCTAGCAATATCACATCTCCAACTAAATAGTTTTGTGTGGTTCCCCAGTGTTTCTAAGTAATATAATATACAGATTCTTCAGCCTGACATTTAAAGCTCCTCACTATCTTAGCTCTAGTATTCTTTCTTATTACTACTACTTCCTTCACATATTCTGTACTCTACCCAGACTTGACTGGTAGCCATTTCCTGAAATTGTTCTGTTTCCTATTTCTTTGCTTTTGCTTAGATTCCTTGTCTCCATAATTGAAGACACTCTTTCCCAAACTAGGCTCTTGCAATTAAGTAAATTAAGCTGGATGGGAGGGCAGCTAGGTGGTACAATAAATCAAAGACTGGTCCTGGAGTCAGGAAGACCTGAGTTCAAATGTGACTTTAGACAAGTATTAACTGTGTGACCTATGGTATGTCATTTAATCCTGTTTGCCTCAATATTCTTATCTGTAAAATGAACTGGAAAAGAAAATTGCAAACCACTCCAATGTCTTTAATAAGAAAATATCAAGTGTACTCTCAAATAGATGGCCATGCCTGAAGAAAAAGCTAATTGAGGGAATGGATAAAGCTCTTGACCTGATATCTGAAAAATCTGAGTTAAAATCCTCTCTTAGAATCTTACAAATTGGAACAGTTAGTTGGTATAGTGGATGGAATATCAACCTTGTACTCAGGAAGACCTGAGTTCAAATTTGACCTCAGACACTTAACACTTCCTACCTGTGTAACTCTAGGCAATTCCCTTAACCTATAAGCTACTGTTATTGTTGCACTCCTTCAAGGCACAATATACATTTTACTTTCTTTAGTTGTTGGTGATCTTTCCATATAGTCATAACCTTTGTGTTTATCTTTCACAGAATCTTACACACAAGATGTGCCTGGTTGTTTTGAGGAGAAAAGATGATTATAATATATGATAATACATGTAATATTCTATGAGAAGCATAGATTAAGTACTATAAAGTAAAGACAAAAATGAATTTAAGTGGGTATACAGTTTAACTTTGCATTAGAGAGGCAAGATCATTCCATTTCTTCTTGGGCAATCCTACATTTATGCTTTGGAGTTCTTCTTATAAAGTGATTTCATTATTTCCTTTAATAAATGCCTTAGCTAAAGGTAGACTGATATTTCACACTTATAGAACTCAAAAATTACATTCTTGGATACAAGAAGGTTAAAAAAACACATACCTTAAACTCAAGGCAGATATATTTCTATAAACCTTATTTCAAATATATTTCTTCAGTACCTAAATTGATGCATGATATCATTAGTATAAGTTCTCCATTGATGCAGAATATTTCTCATTTGTTCCTTATTTTGTCTGATTCTTGTCTCTATCTTTCTGTAACCCTTCATAATGATCCATCTATTGTTCTGGAAGACTTGCTCTAGAAGTATTAGTATTTTGTTTGTAAAATGCATCATTTAACTTTTTTGCCCTTTGTCTTTCACTCTCATCTCCTTTAGCTCAAGGCCTTTTCTAGTAATGGCCTTAGTGGTATTATTATACCACTAACAGGTCAAACTAGTTGGAAATGGGAGTGGGAGAGGTCTCAATAGAATCCATTTCAAGCTCCGGAATATGAAAAAAGGAGTCTTATTCCTATTTGCAATAAATCTATTAATTTTATTTTGAGAATTTATAATATTTGCTCAAAGAGATAGGGTAAGATAGGACTCAGATGAGCAAGGTTCCTTTATTTTTGAGGGTACTTCATAGCATGTGTGTGTGTGTGTGTGTGTGTGTGTTAGTAGTTGTTAAAGGAAAATCCTTTATGGGAGTATTTCAACAGGTTTCTTTTTGTGATCCAGATATCTTCCACTTTTTCAGTCATTTAATTTTAAGTAAAATTGGACTGAATGCAAATGTAGTCAACTTTTGATTATCCAGACTAATGGAGGGGAACAGATCAAGAAAAAAAATCAATCAATTAACAAATAATTGAGTCTCTCTATGTGAAAGTGTTGTGCTAGATATAAACCTGGTTAGCAAGAAGAAGTTGATCAGAATACTGAGGAAGAATTGTTAATAGTCTTTGTTGATTTAATATGGAGGGAGTGTCCATCACTCCCTAAGAAGTTAGGAAGCTTCTGCAAACCAGAAGCTAACATTTCATGAACTTAACTTGTAGTTTACTAAATGTTATTTAATGGTCTGGAAGAGTCAATTGGATTTCCAAAGATTTCTAATCTACTTTCTGGCAATGACTTTACGAAATAGTAAAATTTGGTTTTACACATCAGAAAAACCTCTAATAAATGATTGAAAAAACAACTATTAAATGTTTATTATATGAAAATGTGGTGGATAGAGAAAAGATCTCATAGTCAAGAAGACTTGGGTTGAACTCATGCCTCTAACAAAAATAAGCTGTGTGACAATGGGCAGATCATAACACCTCAATACTCTTAAGAAAGAGGTGTCAAATATGTGCCTTGCAAGGCACAGGAAATTTACAACACTCTCAAGTGCAGCCCAAATTAGATTAAAATTTAATCACTAAATATTTAATTAAATAAATAAAACAGATAATATAATGTTTTAAAGCTGTCATTCTTATATGTGGATTTCTTTTTGAATTTGATACCACTGCTGACTCTCTAGTTGAAGAGATCTTCCCCTCTTCTCTCCCTCTTCCTTACTGATTGAAAAAGAAATGCTTTATCGGGATATATTTTTGTCACCTGTGATAAAACTATAATAAATACAAAACAAAAGAATAAACACTAAGGATATACATAAAGAGAAAAAAAGCCTTATAACTGTTCTGCTGCCAAACAGCTCACAGTTTAATAAGAAATTTCAGCTTTAAGTCAGATGTGAAGGTCCAATGGAACATAGGATACAATAGCAAAACACATAGTAATGTATCTCCTTTAAAGCTTTCCCATTGATAAAACCATACCCATTGTGAAGGATGATGTTATGGAGGTTAGTGGTAAAGGGTCTTCATTAGATGTGAGTGTTGAACAGGCAAGAACTGTAGCAACCACAGAAGAAATGCAAGTTCATATCTCCATATCAATCATGGTTGTGGGGGTTAGCCTAGAAGCAGGACTGGTATCTTCACATAGGGTGAGTACTGCAAATTTCAGGACTCTTGGATTTTTCTTCTCGGATCTGGTGGTTGGTTAGTAATTGGTGTTGATTATACTGATAGGCTTATTGTTCTTTTCAAAAGTGACTTCTTGATGTGGACTGCAAAGACGGTGGTCTGGAAGCAGGGCCAGTGGTTGGTAGGGCTGGGGGGAATGTCTCTTATTTCTGGGGCTCTGGGACTTAGGGATCTGAATAAAGGACAAGTTTTTCGCAAAAGTCAAATAGCAATTATATATTTTAATATAATATATATGCACACAGATGGGCATGTGTATGAAATGATCTTAAAAGGATTTCAAAGCACTATTAGGAAAAATAATGTCTATCTCTCATTCAAATTTGAATTCATTTGTTTTAATGTCACTTACACATGTTCTTCCCCACTTTAGCAATAGAGGGGAATTTCAATCATACCCTATCTCAAAAAAGAAAACAACCTAAACTCAGATTTTCTTTAATTTAAAATATTATATGTAGAATCTCCAATTCCATTGAAATGCTTTTCATAGTTACTGAAAAGTTCAGACAAATTCAGTAAGTGTAACTTTTGGGGTCATTGTATATATACATTCCAGAGAAGATAAGCACTATTTTCTCATGGATTCAGGATTTATAAATACCTTCACACAGAACAAACATCCATATAAGAAGTGATTTAAAGGGAGATGTTACAAAATAGAGAGATGAGCATGCAAGCTTGTGTCTTCCCAGGCAAGTGATATATGAGTTAAGATTCAAAGCCATAGAAGGAGATAACAGCTTTTTGCCTTTCCAGAGCTAGCATACTGCAAATAAATAAAAATCCAGGACCTTTCAAGTAATATTGATTGGCAGATTTATTTCACTTCTAACATCTGTGGCCTCTAAAATTTGGCCTTGGGGTGTCATAATAATTCAAAATTATGGATTTTTTCAAAATAAAGGATTTAGAAGATGGTTTGCAGGTGGTACATTGCTAAATGCATCTAAATTTTTTCAGATCCACTGAAAACCAAAGAAAATATTATGATCTTTTTTCTTTCCTCTCTTCTCCTTCCCCTGACATAAAAGGGAATATATTGGCAATTAGCAAGATTTTTCAAAATATATGGATTGACTTTAAAATTTACTTAATTTTGATAAAAAAATATATATACATGCATTCCTTTCATATTTTAATCTGTATAAAAGTATAAAACTCAGAAATAATTTAATTCTTGATGTACCTGTTTCTATATCTTAATAGTCATTGCAGTGGAAGTGAACTTGGTGAATGCTTCCATATTATTGTGGAGACAGAAGACATAATACAGAATCCTTTAATGATAGAAATTGGTGAAAACTCCTAATGCAAAGCTCTTGCTTCAAAGATGAGGAAATAGAGGGATCAGAATAGATATGACTTGCTGAAGGTCAGACAACTCCTGAATGAAAAGAACAGTATTAGAACTCAGAACTTTTGTCTTTTATTCTACTGATCTTTCCACTGTATCACAATTTCTTTTACAGATTGTTTTAATTAAAGGGCAAATGTTTCTCTCTAGTTGGTGAATGATTAGGGATGTATCTATCTAATTAAATGCTCTGCTGGTATTGAAAATTGGATGAAATGAGATATTTTTGTATGAGTCAGGAATAAGAAAATTCTATTGGCAAAATGATTTGTGGGAAGGACTCAGATATTTTTTGGTATATCATTTTGAAGTGGGGACATGTAAACTTCATAAGTTATATTGTTGGATTTAGTAAAAAGCTAGTTATTTTCTTATTAGTTGTTGGATCCATAGTTAAAAGCTCTTTGTCAATATACTCATCTGTAAGATGAGGATAATAATAGGATTTACCTCAAAGAGTTGTTATGAGGATTAAATGAGTTAACCTATATAAAATATTTTTTCAACTTTAAAAGGTTAAGTAAATAATAGTAATGATAGTGGTGGTGGTAGTGCTGGTAGTACTGGTGGTGATGCTTCAAGTGATCTCAGGTAGGAAAATTATTTTCATCATATCCCTGGTTCTTCATCTTTTATTAGATTTGAGTGCCTTATTTGGAATAAGGTGGCAATTGATTAATATTAGAGGGTTCTAAGAAGCTTAAGATACATTCTATAAAATAGTTTATAAAGGAAAAAAACATGGCATTATTACAAACATCATTTATTTAGATTCATTAGATAAAAACTTAAGGTTTCCCATGTGACTGTACTAAATGGTATATGAAGGTTTCAGTTTTATGTAAAATTTGAAATGCTTTATATTTCCATCTGATGAAAAGTGATAATTCAAAATAGATTTTCTGTATTTCTAACACAAAGGTTTTCATTAAATAGGAGGAAGAGAGGTCATAATTTTTGAACAAAACTTCTCTCATGAATTTCTTTGCTGACTGTTAGTTTGGGCAGCTAGTGTTTTGTTTTCAGCTCTCCCACTGCAGTTGATCCCTGTAATGCCAGCTGCCTTTCATTTTCATCTTCCCTAGCACATCTGGCACTTACCATGTACCCTGTAGCTTCATTGAGTCATTTCCTGCTGATATATGTCTATATGGAGTAGTGATGATCACCTATGTATGTAAGTAATACAAACCTGTTCTTTTTCTTTCTTTTAAGCTGAGATAACATTGGCATCAGCCTCTAATCTTATGTACCACTTTCTCCCCTTTTAGAGCCAAGCTGGCAATTCTCATCTTGAATAGCTTTAAAATTGCTCATAGCAATCAATGACAACTGAGGCATCACTAAAGAATTCCTTTTATCTCCAAGCTCCAATTTAGATCTGTCATTAAGCTTGAGTAAGCTTGAACTGTTGGAACATTTTTCCTCATTGCATGCTCCAAACACAAAAAATCAACTTCAAAATCAAATTTGTTCTATCTCCTACTATACTTTGTGATGGTTTAGAATGAACAATAAGCTGAACCAAAACAGAACTGTCGATCTTTTGTAACTCAGATAACAATATGGCTTAAAAACAGGTAACTTTCCAGAATTCGAATATGAGGAACAACAAATCATTAACTCATGCTATATTTCTTTTTTCCCTACTGCCAAGGGGGAGGCAACATTGTGTGGATAACAATAGTTTGGAAGACAGAAAGTCTTTGCTTTGTCACACTATTGGTGTAGCTTTGGGTATGTCCCCCAATATCCATAAGCCTGTTTCTTCTTCTCTAAAATGAACACATTAGACTATATGGCTTCTCAAGTTTGTTCTGGGTTTTTTTAAGACTTATGATTCTAAATGTCTATTATTTTGCTGAATTTCATTGTCACACTCTTCTTAAGCTTAAATTTTAAAGGAAATAAAATAGGAGAAAGTGACAAAAGAAGATATTGGCGCAAAAAACAATTAGGAAACCTGTTCTCAGAAATCAGTCCAATAAAAGTGACTAACAAGATTCAGAGTTTAGTCATTAGATATATAGAAGCTGACATTATCAAATGAGTTTCTATCCTTATCCTATATCTCAAATTCACATACCTCACTCCAATACTTTTCTAATATCCCTTGCTCATTCCTGGTTTGTAACATTTCAATTTCATAAAGCCTGTGTAAGTATTAGAAACACTATGCTGAAATTAAGAACATGGAACTTGGCATTAATGTTCACATATGCCAATTATTTAACACCTGATGCCAATTATTTAGCATCTGAGATAGCAGAGAGATCAATAATGTGTGTTGAAAGTTAAAAAGGAGGTGACTGTTGAATCTGCAAGTTGCATTGATTTCCTGCCTTAAAATTAGTCTCCTCCACTTAAGTCCTCCTCATTGTGGTACAGAATTCTACAGATTTAGAAGTGGGAGGGATGTTAAATATTATCTTGTCCAACTATCTCATCTTCCTAAGAATAAGCTGGGGCCCAGAGACATTAAGCGTCTTGTCCAATGTAATAAATAGCAGAGGTAGAATTTGAACCTAGCTCTACTGACTCCAGATTCAGCATTCTTTTCATCCCATCACTTGAATTCTTAAAATCAATGGACAAAATGTTCTTTCTGGTTTTATCAAAATGGTGGGGAGAAGCCAGGTAATTGCCTGAGCTCTTCCCTATTTCCCTTTGAAACATTAAATTGAGCTTTTAAATGAATTCTAAAATGTTAGATCCTACCAAAAAAAAAAAACAGAATAAAGCAATAACGTAGAAGAATTTCAGGAAAGATATGTCTCATTTGGGTTTAAAAGGGGCTTGCAACTTATTTCAGGCACAGTGTGGACAAACCATCAGGGAGCTCTTTGCTGCATTACAAATAAGCAACCAAAGCTTCTTAGTCCTGACTCAACAGTATTGTGGTATAGAAGGCCAGTGGTAGTTCCCCCAACCCCAGCACAAAAAAAGCAAATTGCCAGCCTCACGCTGGCACAACAGGTAAGAGACTAGGCTGGATCATCCCAGTGCAGTGGGAAATAAAAAAAACAAAAAACAAAAAACAAAAACAAAATACAAACAAACAAACAAAAAAAAAACAGTGACCAGCTCCTCTGGTCCTTAGCACAAGAAGCCTGGGACAGTGCCTTCTTTGCTCTAGGAGCACATCTCAACTTTAAAAATCTTGAAATATACTAAAAAAATTTAGCAAGAAACAGAAAAAGCATCATGACCATGAAAAAATACTATGGAGACAGAAAGGGACAAAATATAAACTTAGAAGAGGATAGCAATGGCAAACTGCCTACATGTGAAGCTTCAAAGGGGAATATAACTTGGTCTCAAGGTAGAAAAGTACTCTTGAAAGAGCTCAAAGAGAATTTCAAAAATCAATTAAGAGATATAAAAGAAATGAGAGCTATTCAGGAGAATTATGAAAAAAGAAAGAATCAACAGCTTGGAAAAGAAGGCACAAAAATTGACTAAAGAAAACAATTTGTTAAAAAATAGAATTGATTCTAATGGAAAAGGAAATATAAAAGCTAACTGAAGAAAATAATTACTTAAAAATAGAATTGATTCTAATGGAAAAGGAAATATAAAAGCTAACTGAAGAAAATAATTACTTAAAAATAGAATTGGGCAAGTGGAAGTTAATGACTCTCAAAGACATCAAGAATCAGTAAAATAAAATAAAAAGATGTGAAAAAGATGAAAGTGGAAAAACAACTGACTTGTAAAATAGATCCATGAAAAAAATAGATTCATGAGAGAGTATTGAAGAATTATTAGACTACCTGAGAGCCATGATTACACAGAATCTAGAAAATATCTTTCAAGAAATTATCAAGGAAAATTGCCTTGATATCTGTAATGTCCAGGTTAACTCTCTGGAGCATCTCAGGATCAGTCAGAGTCAGGATCAGTCAAAGTCCTTGGCCTTTAGAAGAAGTGAAGGAGGCAGATAAACTGCCATGTGGCTCATCAAAGATGGATCCTGGACTCTGGAGTCTGGAACCTGAAGTCTTTCCTACTGAGTGCGCTGCACCAGAGAGATTCTGACCCTCTCCCTCAGCCCTCCAATCCTTCCCTATGATTATTTCACCACAATCCATTCAGTAGATGCCAATCCAAAGGAGAGCCATCACATCCCCATATCATCTAAGTATATATGTTTATAGAACCATTACCACACATTGAGTAGGTACTTAGCCTTAAGTACTCTGCTGTCTTAGATTCAAGTACACTTTTCAGAGTTCCAGCCCTCTGCAGATATCCTAGAAGCAGAGGGTAAAAATAATCATTGAAAGAATCCACTTATTACCTTTTGAATGAAATCGCCAAATGAAAACTTCAAGGAATATTACAATCAAATTCTAGAATTATCAGGTGAAGGAGAAAATACTACAATCAGCCAGAAAGAAATATTCATATGCCAAAGAATCACAACAAGGATTTCAGAGGACCTAGCAATTTCTATGTTAAAGGATTGGAGAACATGGGATATACTATTCTAGAAGGAAAAGGAGCTTGGATTACTAACTGAAGAAAATAATTCCTTAAAAATGGAATTGGGCAATCAATTATCGAACAAAAGTGAAAATAATCTTTCAGGAAAAAAAAGGATATTTAATGAAATCAGGGAGTTTCAAACTTTCCTGATGAAAAGACCAGAGCTGAACAGAAAATTCTGTCTCCAAATATGACTCAAGAGAAGTATTAAACACATTTCTCAGTAAGATTAAACTATATACCTTTATAGGAAACTGATATTTGTAACACTTGAGAACTGTGTTTATTAGAGCATTTAGAAGGAGTTCACACAGACAGAAGTGTGGGTATAAGTTGCCTTTAATGTGATGACATTAAAAAAAAAAATTAAGGCATGAAATAAAGAATTGTACTGGGAGGAGATGAAAGATAGAGAAGGATAGGATAAATTATATCACATGAAAAGTTACAATAGACCTATTAAAGTAAAAAGGAGAGGGTGAGCATTGTTTAAATCTTATTCTCATTGGATTTGGCTTAAAGAAGGAATAATACACACATAGGTGGATATAGAAATTTATCTTAGCTTATAGGGAGAGGAAAAAAAGGGGGTGGGGAGAAGAGGTGGCTGATAGAAAGAAGAGGAGAAGTGGGAGGAAAAAAGAAAAGGAGGAGCTGAAGGGCATATTGAAAAGAGTTTGTGTTCAGAAGCCAAACACTGGTGAAGAGCAACACGATAAAAGGAGAGATAAAAGTATAAATGAGTAAAAATAAGATGGAGGAACTATACAGTTAGTAATAATAAGTGGGAATGGGAATGGGATAGATTCTTCCATAAATCAAAAGTGACAGCAGAGTGGATTAAAAATCAGAATCCTACAATATGTTCTTTACAGAAATACGTTTGAAGCAGAGAGATATAAACAAAATAAAGATAAAAGGCTGGAGAAGAATATTTAATGCTCCAGCTGAAGTTTAAAAAATACGGATAATAATCCTGATCTCAGACAAATCAAAATAAAAAAAATAAATCTAATTAAAAGAAATAAGGTAGGAAATGGTATCTTGCTAAAGGATATCATAGACCATGAAGTGATACCAAGACTAAACATATATGCCTCAAGTGGTATATCATCCAAATTCATAAAGGAGCAGTTAAGTGAGTTACAAGAAGAAATAGATAGCCAAATTATATGTTGGGGGATTTCAACCTCCCCTTCTCAGAATTAGATAAATCTAACCACAAAATGGAAAAAGAAATAAAAGAGAATTTTAGAAAAGTTAGATATGAAAACCCCCTGGAGAAATTTGAATGGGGATATAAAGTAATATTACTTTTTCTCAGCAGTATATTACATCTACAAAAATAAAATTGATCACATATTAGGGTAGAAAATCCTCATAATCAAACACAGTTAGAAATCTAAAGTAAATGCCCTAAAATTTATCATTTTCAGATCATTCTGCAATAAAAATTATGTGTAATGAAAAACCATGAAAAGGTAGGCTAAAAATTAATTGGAAACTAAATAACCTAATCCTAAAGAATGAATGGGATAATCAACAAATCATTAAAAAAAATCAATAATTTCATCAAAGAGACTGAAAATAATAAGACTGTACACCAATACTTATGGGATTGTAGCCAGAGAAGTTCTAAGGGAAATTTTTATATTTGTAAATGTTTACATGAATAAAATAAAGAGGAGATCAATATATTGGGTATGCAAGAAAAAAAGGTAAGAAAAAAACAAATTAAAAATCTCCAATTAAATAACAAATTAGAAATTCTGAAAATCAAATGAAATATTAATAAAACTAAAAGAAAACCATTGAATTGATAAAACTAAACACATAAATCTTTGATTAATTTGATTTTTTAAAAACTAAAAAAACTAAATAATCAAAAATAAAAAGTGAATTTATCAGCAATGCAAAGGAAATAAAAACAAAAATTTGAACCTATTTTGCCCACTATATACCAATGAAATAGATGAATATTTCTGGAAATAAAATTTCCCAGATTAGCAGAAGAGGACATAAAATACTAAAATAATCTCCCCCTTTAGAAAAGAAAAAATGAACAAGTCATTAATGAACTCCCTAAGGAAAAAATCTTCCAGGCCAGATGGATTTACAAGTGAATTCTACCAAACATTTAAAGAACAATTAATGGTAATACTATGTAAAGTACTTGGGAAAATAGGCAAAGAAGTAATCCCACCAAATTCCTTTTATGACACAAATATGGTGCTGATACTAAATCAGGAAGAGCCAAAATAGAGAAAAAAAATTGTAGATTAATTTCCCTAGTGAATATTGGAGCAAAACATTTTGAATAAGAATATTAGCAAAGTGATTATAGCAATTTATCACCAAGATTGTATACTATCACCAAGTAGGATTTATATCAAATATTCTGAGTTGATTCAATATTAGGAAAACAATGAGCCTAATTTACCATATAAAAAAGAACAGAAATCATATAATTATTTCAGTAGATGCAGAAAAAGCTTTTGACAAATTACAGCACCCATTTCTATTAAAAACACTGGAGAGTATAGGAATAAAAAGAACTTTCCTTAAAATAATGAACAGCATCTGTCTCAATCTATTAGCAAGCATTATATATATAATTGTATAAACTAGAAACATTTACAATAAGAGTAGGGGTGAAACAACAATGTCCATTATCACCATTATTATTCAATATTGTACTAAAAATGTTAGGTTGAACAATAACAGAATAAAAATAAATGGAAGAAATTAGAACATGCAGTGAGAAAACAAAACTATCATTCTTTGCAGATTATATGATGGTAAACAGAATCCTACAGAATCAACTGAAAAAAAAAAAACACTTGAAATAATAATGTTAGCAAAACTGGAGGATGTGAAATAAACCCATACAAATCAACATTTTTCTGTTATCCACAGAGCCCAGCACCAAGAAGTGAAAGGAGAAATCCCATTTGAAATAACTACAGATAAGGGGTAGATCGATGGCATAGTGGGTAGTGTACTGGCCCTGAAGTCAGGAGGATCTGAGCTCAAATCCAGCCTCAGACATTTAATACTTCCTAGTTTTGTGACCTGGGCAAGCCACTTAACCCCATTTGCCTCAGCAAAAAGAAAAAAAATAACTACAGATGATAAAAAAATTGTAACTTTTTTACAAATTAATTCAAAACTCTTTTCACCCAAATAAAGTCAGATCTAGATAATTGGAAAAATATAAATTGCTCATGGGTGTGGTGATCTAATATAAAAATATAACATATTTAAAAATTGATAAATGGTAAAAAAGCTAATTTTGAGATGAAGAAGTATGTCATCATATGGAAAAATGCTCTAAATTATTGTTTATTAGAGAAATGAAAATTAAAACAACTCTGTGGTACCACCACACACCTCTCAGATTGGATAAGATGACAGGAAAGGTAATGATAAATATTGGAGGGAATGTGGGAAAACTGGAACACTGATGCATTGTTGGTAGAATTATGAACTCATCCAACCATTCTGTAAAACAATTTGTAACTATACCCAAACAACTAAAAACTATGTATACCCTTTAATCCATCAATGTCTCTAATGGGTCTGTATCTTAAAGACATTTTAAAAGAGGGAAAAGGACCTACATTTGTAAAAAATGTTTGTAGCAGCCTTTTTTTTTTTTTTTGTGGTGGCAAGGAATTGGAAAATGAGTAAATGCCCATCAGTTGGAAAATGACTAAATAAATTATGGGATCTGAAAGTAATAGAATATTATTGTCTTATAAAAAGTGATGAACGAGCTGATTTTAGAAAGATCTGGAAAGATTTGCTGGAACTGATGTTGACTGAAGCAAGCAGAACCAGGAAAACATTGAACCCAGCAACAGCAGAATTGTGCCATGATCAATTATGATAAACTTGGTTCTTCTCAAGAGTTCAGTGATCCAAAGTAATCCCAATAAACACTGGATGGAAAATACCATTTGCAGCCATAGAGAGAACTATGGAGACTGAATGTAGATCAATACATATTATTTTCACTTTTTTTCCTCATGGTTTTTCTCTTCTGTTCTGTAAAAATGAATGTACATGTATAACTAAAAAAAGTTTTTATATGTAACTGGGGAAAATAAAAGTAATAATAAAAGAAAATGTTTTTTTTTTTTTACAAAAGAATTAATAGACAACCTGACAGCCATTATCAAATAGATTAGACATCATATTTCAGTAAATCATCAAGAAAACCTACTTGAACTAAAAGGTTAGATAAGAATTGAAAAAAAAAAAACACATACCAATCACCCTCTAAAAGAGATCTCAAAATGAGAACTCCCTGAAATATTATAGCTAAAAAACCAGAGCTTGGGAGTTAAGAGAAAAATATTGTAAGCCCCAAGAAAGAAACAAATCAAATATCATGGAGGCACAGTCAGGGTAACATAAGATTTATCAGTGTCTACATTAAAGAATTTGAAGTTGTGGAATATGATATTCCACTGGGCAAAGATACTAGGATTATGAACAAGAATTACCAGCAAAACTGAGTTTAATCCTTTAGGGGAAACCATGGATAATGAATGAAGAAGAGGATTTTCAAGTATTTCTGATGAAAAGACCATAACTAAATAGGAAATTTGACTTTCAACAAATATAAAACTCAATGAAAGAATTAAAAGGTAAACACAAAAGAGAAATCATAAGGAATTCAATAAGATTAGACTGTTTAGATTTCTACATGGGAAAATGACATTTGTAACACCAAGAACTTTCTCATTGTTAGGGTAGTAAGAAGGAATGTTTATGGACAGCATGGATATGATGGAATAATGTTCAAAACCCAAAATTTTAGTGTTAACAAAAAGGGATGCACTGGGAGAAGGGAATAAGTGGAGGTAGAATAGTGTAAATATTTCACATAAAAGAAATTTAAAAGGAAGAATGTTTACAGGGGGTGGATGGGAATTTTGGCAGTAGGTAATGCATGAAAGACATTAGAATTGGCTAAAAGAAGAAGTGACATACATAGTCAGTTGGGTATAGAAATATATCAATCTACAATAAAAAAGGAAGAGAAGGGCAATAGTGAAGTTCAAGACACAGAAGGAAGGGTGATTGTGGGAGATGATGGTCTGAAACAAAAGTCTTTTGAGGAGAGACAGGTTAAAAAGGGAAAGAAAAAAATTGGGGAGGGAGGTGGATGGAGGGAAATATACAGTTAGTAAGTCATCACTGTGAACATCACTGTGAATGTGGATAGGATGAATTTATCCATAAAATGACAGCAGGTAGCAGATAGGATTAAAAACTAGAAACCTATAATATGTTGTTTACAAGAAATACACTTAAAACTGAAAGACACATATAAAGTAAAGGTAAGGGATTGGGACAGAATCTCTTATGCTTCAATTGAAGTTAAAAAAATAAGCAGGAGTGAGAATCATGATCTCAAAAAATAGAAAGCTGAATATAAATTTAATTAAAAGAGATAAACAGGGAAACTACATTTTCTTTAAAGCTATCTTAGACAATCAATACTAAACATATGTATACCAAATGGCATAGTATCCAAATTCTTAAAGGAAAAGTTAAATGAAGTATTAGGGAGAACTAGAAAATAAAACTATATTAATGGTGGACTTTACAGATTTAGATACATTTAACCAAAAAATAAACAAGAAATTAAGGGGATGGGGGCACTTAGGTGGCACAGTGGATAGATCACCAGCTCTGAAATCAGGAGGACCTGAGTTCAAATCTGACCTCAGACACTTACCATTTCCTAGCTGTGTGACCCTGGGTAAGTCATTTAGCCCCAATTCCTTCAGAAAAAAAAATTAAGGGGATGAATAGAATTTTAGAAAAGTTAGATATGCTAACCCTCTGGAGAAAATTGAATGGAAATAGAAAGGAATACATCATTTTTCTTCCTATGGGTCATTGCACCTACAAAAGAAGTGATTATGTATTAAAGAATAAAAACCTCACAATCAAATGCAGAAAAGTAAAAATATTAAATACATCATTTCCAAATCATAATGATATAAAAATCACATCTAATAATAGGTCATAGAAACCAATAATAAAAATTAATTGGAATCTACATAATCTAATCTTAGAGAATAAGTGGGTCAAAGAACAAATCAGAGAAACAATCAATTATTTTATTAAGGAGGATGATGACAATATAACAAAATTTATGGGATGCAGTCAAAATCCTAGTATGCAGGGGAAAATTTATATCTCTAAATACTTATAATAAAATGATGAAAATGTACTTCCATATCAATGAAATATAAAAGAAAGAGAACAAATTAAAAATGATGAATAAATATCAAATTGAAAATTCTGAAAATCAAAAGAGAAGTTATGGGACTTATTTGTTAAATGATTTTTCTCTTAAAATCAACTTGCACATCATTTAAGAAACATTGAAAGAACAAATAACAAATTATATATAAGCAAAAGAGGCCAAATAAAAGATTTACAGAATAATTAGTAAGGCGGTGTTAGAGAAAGAATTAAATTAGTATTTTAATGAAATAAAATCTCTTCCTTTGCTTAGTGTATTAACCTTCTTAGTGTAGTACAATGCTAAATTCTTCTTTGTTGAGGAGAGCCCTTAGAAGGGAGTAGAAGATCTATGAGAAGATTCTATAGAGTGGGTATTAGGAGAACAGCTGGAGAGCAGCTTCAAAAATGTAGCTTACCTACATTTGAAGGGAGTGTTGGGACTCGAGATTGTATTACTTGGGAAAAAATGAACAGGGGAACAGAGCCATTCATATATGGTTTATAGAATATATATAGATATGCTCATGAACATTATATATATATATATATATATATATGCATTCACCCATGAATAATAAAATAAATAACTTTCATTTGGATTCATATTTCATATTGTGGGTAAAGTATGGCCTCTTAAACATGTAAATTAATTTTTCTTTCTTACTTTATTGCATATTAATGTTGAAAATCCTTTGAAACATATTAATATCAGGAGTATCAGGTTAACTATAAATGTATCTGCTTTATCTCATATGCATATATTCATTTGTGATTCTCAAGTTAACAAAAAGAATTCAATGAAACAGAGTAAATCTTTGTAGAGGAAATTTAAGTACCTGGGGAAAAGCAATATTTATATACATGGGGAATTTCTGAAATATGTATGCTATTATAAAAGTTAATTCCCCTCTCTGTATCAATGATATTTGGGTTTTATATTAGTATACTAGTTTGAATAGCTGCAAAAACTGCTAAGATAGATGTGTGTATGTATATATCTATACATTCAAATGTATTTTTGTACATACATACATACATGTTTTTAGTTAAGCAGATACAGGGACCTACATGAGCTAAGTTCTTATTTGCACCTTGAGCATTTTTCTATGTGACTTGGCAATTTGGGGGTTAAATTTGTAATGTAGCAGTTCCCATAAATATAAAGTTTTTATTTAATCCACAATGTACTACTAAAAATTGAAAGAGAGAAAGAGTGCCCATGCCTATTGGTTAATATGAATTTAAGGCCTCAGAGAATGAGAAGTTGTAGGTGCTAATTACATTTCACTTTCTTTTGACATGTCTTCAGGCTAGTAAGATAACAGGATCATAGATGTAGAGGCAGGAGGTCAAGTCTAAGGCATTCATTTTACAGATGAGTAAATTGAGGCACGGAAAAGTTTATATTTTTGTCTAAGATCATATAGCTAGTCTCTGAGGCAGGGTTCTATTCTAGTTTTTCTTTTTTTTTCTCAATCCAACATTTAATCAAGTACTCTATGCTATCTTTCAAGAAGATTAGATATAGCTTTGAGCTGTAGTTAGTAATAAAATTTCCCTCAAATATCTTGGGGGAAATCTATTATTTTTTTGAGAAAATGACTAATGATAGACTAGGTTGAAGATGTAGCAATTTGTAGCAATTTTATATAGAGAGGGAATAATAAATGATCCACTTTGTGTAAACATTTGGAGTTCTAGGTTCAATGAGATTATATACAAAAAATTTTGCAAACCCTAAAATTCTTTACAAAAATTATGTTTTATCATCATCACCATTACCATCATCTTGTTATCTTTTAATTTATTTTATTAAATATTTTGTTTTCTCTCAGTTACATGGAACAATTTTCAACATTTGTATTTAAAACACTGAGTTCCAAATTTTCTCCCTTCCTCTCTCCTCATCCCCACCCCACAAGCCATTTGATATAGATTATATATGTGCAGTTATGAAAAAGACAACATAAACCAAAAGAAAAAAAACTTCAGAAAAATAAAGTAAAAAAGGTTAAAAAAGATAAAGAAAATGCAAATAAAATGTTTTAATCTGTATTCAAACACCCATTTTTCTCTCTCTAGGTATGCATAAAATTTTTCATGAAAAGTTTTTCAGAATAGTCTTGGATTGTTGTATTATTGAGTATAAACAAGTCATTCACAGCTTATCATCACACAATACTGTTGTAAGTACACAGTACATTTCACTTTGCTTGTTAGTTAGTCTTTCAAGGTTTTTCTGAAAGTATTTTGTCATTTCTCATAGCACAACAGCATTCCATCATAACCCCATACCCCAATTTGTTTAGTCATTCCCCAATTGATATCCATCCTCTCAATTTCCATTTCTCTGCTAACAGTAAAGAACTACAAGTATTTATAAAAATGTGTCCTCTTCCTTTTTTAAAATCTCCTTTGGGATACAGACCTAATAGTGGCATTGATAGGCAAAAGAGTATGCATGGTTTTAAAGCCTTTTGATTATAGTTCCCAATTGCTGTTCAGAATGATTAAACTAGTTCATAATTCCACCAATTAATGTCTCATTTCCCCGTGTCCCCTCCACCATCTGTCAGCTTCCTTTTCTGTCCCACTAGTCAATTCAAAATTCAAAAGTCAATTCAAAATTTCTTCAATCAATAGTGATTTAGGACTTTTTTCATATGGTTATAGATTGCTTTGATTACTTCATCTGAAAATTGTTCATATCCTTTGATTTTTTATCAATTGGGGAATGACTCTAATTTTTAGAAATTTGGTTCAACTTTCTTTACATTTGGTTCTAATATTTTTAAATGGAGTTCAAATACAAATGTTTCTGTGACAAGTCACTCTTCTATTGTTCTTTTATGTTTAGTGTTCTTTCCATTATTGTCTAGGCAATAAAATACCTGTTTTTTTGTTGTTGAATTGTAGTATTGATATGTAAATACAATTAGTACAGCTCTAAGAACACATTAAATGACAAGGATGATATTCACCTCAGTTTGTTCCCATATCATTTGATCTCCTCTGATAGGTTTATACATTTTAAGTCCTTTTTCTCTTTCTTTATTTTTTCTTTTTTTCCCACTTAGTCAATAAATCTTTATTAAGCACTTACCAAGACCCAGGTAATATTTTTGTTCTATTTTATTTTTTTAAATAGTAATAGCTTTTTATTTTTCAAAATACATGCAAAGATAGTTTTCAATATTCACCCTTACAAAACCTTGCATTCCAAATTTTTCTCCCTCTTTTGTTTCCCTTCTCCCCTAGACAGCAGCTAATCTAAGTTAAACATGTATCTTTGATCTTTTAAGTGATAAAAGTCTAGTGGTATCATTTTGCCAAAGGATATTCATTTATATTTCAGTGATTTGGGGAGGTTGGAATTCCAAATTCCTTTCCAAAAGTTGGATCAACTCATAGTTTAACTGCCAATCCATCATTCTTTCCTTCTGATCCCCTATAACCTATCCAACAACAGTTAGTTTCTTTTTTGGGAGCCAAATTTGCCAATCTGATGGAATAAGGTAGAACCACAGAATTGTTTCAGTTTGCCTTTTTGTAACTATGAGTCATCTGGAACATTTTTCATATGGTTGATAGTTTTGATTTCTTCCTTTGAAAACTTTTGATCAATTCTTATTTAGAGAATTATTCTTATAAATTTGAATCAGTTGTTCATAATGTTGAATTTCCTTTTATCCATTCTGATATCTTTTTCCATTTCATACAGAATTGAAATCACTTCTAATACTTTCACAGTTAAGATTGTGTGTTTATTTCCTTTCCTCCTGTACTCTTGAACTTTTTTTCATTCAAGATAGTAATTTGCTTTATACTTTTGATCTACACAAGATACATTTCTTTTTTTCTTATCTCTCTTTTCTTTTCCTTGCCTCACCTTGATTATAAGTTTTATTATTTCTTGATTTTCATTTTAATCTCTTTTCACAGTCTCCCTTCAATATGTAGTTTATTTTCTTTATAACTGCTTCCTGATCTAGCTTGCTCTTTAATTTTTTTCTACTCTCTCTCTGCCATAACTATATTCCCCTTTTGTTCAATGTATTCCTGTACTAAGTGCTTTGTGTGTGTGTGTGTGTGTGTGTGTGTGTGTGTGCACGTGCACACACATGCCGTGCACGTTTGTTTCTCTTTTAATTAATGTGATTCTCAAAGCTAGCCTATTCTTCCTACTGCTTCTTCTACGTTTTCATATTCTTTATCTCATGTCTCCTATCATGGGTCATATACTTAATTCCTTTCCCTTTCTCCTCCTTAGCTCCCTAGTAGTTTCCTGTACACATCATTTCTTTATTCTCCTAAGAATATAAAATTAAAGCAAAATTACTTTCTCAAAGGCTCCCTATTTTATTCAACTTTTTTTTTATCATGCTTGAGGAAATTATATTCTAAGAGAATTCTTGCTTGTTTGTCCTTTCATTATCATATAAACAATTCATTTTTACATAATCACTTTGCCTTGATCAAGCAATTATACTTTTCTATATTGCTCTTCTCTCTTGTATTTCCATTTCAAAGTGTCTAATCAGTTCTAAGTTTTTTTTTTTTTTTTTTAACTTAGGAATGCTTAGGATTCCTTTATTTCATTATAAACCCCATTTTTCCTCTATAGAATTATATAAATTTTTATAAAAAGAATATTTTTATTGTGAGTTGTTATGGGCCAGAACTCTGAAATTGAAACGAAGTGCTAATTCAGTGGGATTGATGAGACAATGGTTATCTAGTTTAGCATGGTGCTTAATAGTTCTCTAAATTCAGTATGATAGATTTTTTAAAAAATAATATTTATTTTTTTAATAGTCTTTTATTTACAGGTTATATGTATGGGTAATTTTATAGCATTGACAATTGCCAAACCTTTTGTTCCAATTTTTCCCCTCCTCCCCCCCACCCCCTCCCCCAGATGGCAGGATGACCAGTAGATGTTAAATATATTAAACTATAAGTTAAACAATAAGTATACATGACCAAACCATTATTTTGCTGTACAAAAAGAATCAGACTCTAAAATGTTGTACAATTAGCCTGTGAAGGAAATAAAAAAATGCAGGTGGGCAAAAATATAGGGATTGGGAATTCAACATAATGGTTTTTAGTCATCTTCCAGAGTTCTTTCTCTGGGCGTAGCTGGTTCAATTCATTACTGCTCCATTGGAACTGATTTAGTTCATCTCATTGTTGAGGATGGCCAGGTCCATCAGAATTGGTCATCATATAGTATTGTTGCTGAAGTATATAATGATCTCTTGGCCCTGCTCGTTTCACTCAGCATCAGTTCATGGAAGTCTCTCCCGGCCTTTCTGAAATCATCCTGTTGGCCATTTCTTACAGAACAATTATATTCCATAATATTCATATACCACAATTTATGCAGCCATTCTCCAATTGATCAGCATGATAGATTTAATCTTACAACAAATAATGGTTTCCTAGTGATATAATGATTGTTTTGTACTTAGTGTGTGGAGCATATAAGCAGGGACTGAGAGCCATAGGAGAGAAACTCTTGGAGCCAAGGAGACAGAAATTCATTTCCACCTTCTGTCAGGCTTCTGGTGGCAGGCTCTCCTCTTGCATTTCTCTACTGAGACCAAGACCAGTCTGAAAGGCTCTCCAGAAAGCTGCCCAGCATCAGGAAGGAGATAATAAAGAATCTGAACATCTGGCTGTTCTTGTGGTGATTACTGAACTGGAATAAAGGCTACTCCCAGAGACCCCAAGAAAACCAAACTAGAGAACATTACATTTTGGCATCCCAATGTGGGGTCAAGAACCTTCATCTGTGACCCAGAAATTAGGGTGAGTACAAGAAGGAAACTTTGTAAAGGGCTAAACTAGTGCTTTAGCTGAAATGGGACAGATGTTTAGAAAACAGCCTTCTTTTCCAATTCAAGCAAAATGTGTCAAAAGCTTGGTTAAACTTATAAAAAAAACAAGGTTTGGTTGTAACTTGGGAGCAGATCATTGAACTTTTAGAAATAGTACAGTACATATCTCCTTGGTTCTCAAAGGAAAAAGAATTAGATCCAAAGGAGTAGAAATTAGTAGGAGAGCAACTATGTAAATACTACAGTGATAATGGACCTGACTCAATCTCTAAAGAAACATTTTATACATATAACTTAATACAACAGGCTTTAAGAAATTATATAAGTATTAGAATAAGGAAAAAGAAGAAAGTGCAGGAGGGGGAGGATACTGACAAACTAGGTGAAAAGTAAGAAGAATCAGATAAGAATGGAGTTAAGTACAATTCTGGTGAAATTAAGGAGTGTGGTGCTTCACGGCAAGAGCCATTAGGGCATTCACCAACCCCAGACGTATCCCCCCTCAATGAACCCTCCATAGGTGGAGAGAGAAGGAGGAGGGGGAGAGGCAGTGACACAATCAGAACCACCTATGAAGCAGCCTATGACAAGATTACAAAAGGCATTAGTTAAGGCAAAAAAAGGACAGGATATATCTGATTTAATAAATGCATACCCTGTGATCGAAGAATTTGATTCTTCAGGTCAACAAAGGAGAAGATACACTCTTCTTGATCTAGAAAAAATAAGGATTTGAAAAAGGGTTGCACTCTTTATGGGGCTACATCATCTTATGTTAAGATGATATTAGAGAAATGGGCTTGTGAAATTTTAACCTCTAGTAAGTGGAAATCCATAGCAAGGACATGTTTAGAACCTGGACAAAACTTGTTATGGCTTTCTGAATATAGTGAACTATGCAGGATACAAGCCCAATGAAATAGGCAAACTGGAGTTAATATACAAATCACCTTTGACCAACTAGAAAGTAAAGGTCAGTACATAGACACTTTAGCACAGATTAATTACCCCATAGCAGCATATGAGCAATTGCTGCTGCTGCAATCAAAGCATGGGGCTCCCTCCCAGGAAAAGATTGAGGGGAAGCCTTCACAAAAATAGAGCAAGGTCCCAATGAACCCTTTGTGGATTTGTGGGACATTTGCAAACAGCTGTCACAAGAACCATTGGAGAAAATGCGGCTACAAGAAGTATGATAAGACAACAGGCTAAGGAAAATGCTAATGAGGTTTCTAGAAGAATTATATGGGACTACACAAAGATGCTCCTTTAGAGGAGATCATAAGAAGCTGTGCCACAGTGGGCACAAATGCTTATTATATCCAGACTATGATGAACATGGGAAGACAGGGTCCCTCTTGGCAAGGGACTTCCAGAGAAACTTGTCAATGCTTTCAGTGTGGTAAAGTTGGACATCTGAAAGCTCAATACAGGCATAGAGATAGAGTGAGAGGACAGGGTGAGAGAAGACCTAAAACCCTATATCCAAAATGCTACTGAGACTTCACTGGAACTCAGAATGTAGATTGACCCGGGGAAATGAGAGACAGGGTCCAGCTCCAAGACATCAAACAAAAAAACATATGGGGCATGATGGCAACCAGGGTTATACCCAGAGAGTATTTAGAAGTTCAGGACTCTGATATGATCAATCAGCAGAGAAACAATCTGATAGAAGAAAGGGATTACATGATTAATCAGCCAAAAAGCAATCAGATGGGAGAAAGGGATTACAATTGGGGAGAAAGGGATTACAATTGGGGAGAATACAGGCTTTTTAACCCAACGGAAGGGCAGTGTCCAGTGCAAGCACCTCCATTGTAATCGCCAGGTGATGAGGAGAAATCCCCAAAGTGGTAAATAGAAAGAACTAGAAAGTTTAACTGCTTGGGAGAAAGGGTTTGCTTGTATCTCTACAGATGGAGAAGGAATCAGATGGGTGCCAACAAACACCTTGAGAGAGACAGAAAAAGAGAAAAACCTTGAAACAATGGAGAAGACCTAAAAAACATCTGACACTGAAAGAGCATGACTGATAATGAGACTATTACAAAACCTCAGAACCAGCAGGAATCATTGGATTTCCTAAGATGAGAAATTGTTATTAAAGATTATTGCAGGACTTCAAAACTTGCAGGAATCATTGGATTCCCTACACATGTGAAGTAATGGACAATAGATTGGTTTTAGACTATTTCTAGGACTTATGGACATGTATAATTCCTCATATTGATTCATGTTATTTGTTACATCACTACTAACAATAATTATATTGCTATATGCTTATGTAATTATGTGTAATACCTTCCATGTTGATGGATTTATGTATACCTGTTTCAAGTGAAACTCTTCAGAAATCCACTAATCTGATTTGATTCCCATTTCCTTTGGTGTTTTCATCTCCCTTCCTGAGAGTAAGGAAGCATGATCACCTCCTTTTTGGGGGGTTCTCACCTCCTTGAGAAGTCAGGGAGAGTGACCACCTTATGTTCTAAAACAAAAGAAAGTGGGAGATGTTATGGGCTAGAACTCTGAACTTGAAACAAGGTGCTAATTCAGTGGGGCTGATAAGACAATGGTTATCTAGTTTAGCATGGTGCTTAATAGTTCTCTGAGTTCAGTATGATTGATTAAATCTTACAACAAATAATGGTTTCCTAGTGATATAATGATTGTTTTTATACTCAGTGTGAACCATAGAAGCAGGGACTGAGAGCTACAGGAGAGAAGCTCTCTCAGCCAAGGAGACAGAAATTCATTTCCACCTTCTGTCAGGCTCCTGGTGGCAGGCTCTCCTTCTGCATTCTCTATGGAGACTTCTGAAAGGCTCTCCAGAAAGCTGCCTAGCATCAGGAAGGAGATAATAAAGAATCTGGACTTTAACATCTGGCTGTTCTTGTGGTGATTACTGAACTGAAATGAAGGCTGCTCCCAGAGACCCCAAGAAAACCAAACCAGAAAACATTACAGTGAGTCTTCATCTTCTGCCTTCTGGAATGTTATTTTCCAAATTCTCCTCTCATTCTTGTGTGATCCTTACTGTGATTCCTTGATAATTTAATTCTTTCTTTATGTCTTATGCTTACTGTATTTTTGTTCTGAACTTTGAGCTTTAGATGTTGTTCATTATAGCACTCCAGCACTTTTCATTTTAAAGTTTTTTTCAGGAAGTAATCCATGAATTCTTTCTATTTTCACTTTTTCTTTTTGTTCTGATTGTTTTCATTTGTGATTTTCTGAAATATGGTTTCCAAACTTTTCTGTTTTATCAAGATTTTTAGGAAGTCAAATACTCTTAGATTAATTCTACTCACCCTATCTTGCAGATATTACATCTTTTTTTCATTCTTCTGATTTTGTTTTAATATTTCTTTTTGTAAAATGGAATTCTTTTCTGTTTGACTCATTTGAGTTTTCAGAGTTCAATTCTGGGTAAAGATTTACCACTATCTTTTGTAAGGCATTAAATTTCCTTGTCCATTTCCTTAATCTCATATTGACTCTCCAAATCCTTCTCTATAAAAACATTTTAAAAAATCACTCTCTGTACCCATTAGATTCCTAATTTCAGCAAATGGGTCTTTATCCTTTTTGAAGAGATGTTCAAGGTCAGAACCCCCCTTCCTCCATAGCTCAAAACCTCTTACATTTTCACATACTGTCTCCTCCTTTTCTAATATTGCAGAAAAAGAGATCTTTTATTTAAATAAGGATAATTGCTCTACATGTGGCCTTTATACTAATTCCTCACCATACCTTATATCCTCGAGCCATCAATCATTATCTTTCTTGGCTCTTGCCTTTAAATATATTCATCTCTATCTTAAAAATAAAACGACATTCCCACCTCTCACCCTACATATATGAAGATGCGCATGCGCACACACACACACACACACACACACTATTTTTCTCACTCTCTGGTTCATCTCCCACTATTTTTCTTTTCTTCCAATAACAAATTTTAAGAAAAAACAAATTGTGTTCATTTTCCCATGCATTTCACTTCACTGAAGTTTCCTGACTTTCTATTAAATCTCTGATTGCACCTACATTATTCAAATCTTTCCCTCAATCCAATTGCTTCTTGTTATCAACAAAATTAAATAAGCAGTCCTCAGTTTTAGTTTTAAACTCTTCATTACTTGGTCTCTTTCTATATTATTAATTTTCTTACATCTTCCTTCCTTCCACATACTATATGAGAAAAAATACCAGCCTACTTGCTGTCACACACACACACACACACACACACACACACACACACACACACACCTCCTTTCTGTTCCTCTTTATTTACTGTCCCCTAATTCCTTGCATGTTCCATCCCTTATCTCCACCATTTAGATTTCTTCTCTTTCTTCAAGATTCAGCTCAAATTCTACCTTCAACAGGATGCCTTTTGCAAACCCTTCTATTCTTAATATCAATGTTTTTCATTTAGTTTGTATACTTTTGTGTATATACCCAAATAATTATATGTTGACTTCCCCATTAAAACATGAGTATTTTGAAATGAAGGAGAATTTTTGTCTTTCTTTGTGTCAAGTTAAATCAAGAAACATGGAATTGAAGAGACTGGGAAAAGTCTCTGCAGAAGGCAGGTTTTTTACTCATGGAAACAGTAGTTAGGGATATAGTATTATCAAGAGGAAGCTAGTTTTAATTAAATGTCAGAAGACAGAAGGAGTGAAAAATGAAAAGTTTTGAGATGAAAATAAGTTTATCAACTACAGAGCCAGTATTCTAAAATGGACAGTAGGTGAGGTAAATAAATCTGGAATGGAACATTGGGTGGTTAACATCAAGGGGAATGGGAATATAGTAATGGATAGTAAGGGATAGGAAATAGGCTTATACATTATAGCAAAGACTCAAAATCACTGGTTTGGGAAAGGTTGTTGGTGGGCAATTAAGCTCACCATTGATGAATGAATTCAGGCAGATTATCAGAGAGTGGACAAGTCTAATGAAAGAGGCAGGTGATTAAACTCTTTAAGGTCCTTCTTTAATATCCAATTTTATGCCATATAGGGATATCAAAAATTGTAAAGCCTAGAAGTCTTGATTTTTAGTAGCTGAATAAGATGTAGTAAGGAGGAAATTAGAGGAGGAAGTAGATTATAATTTGAAGTAGGTCTACTCTGGAAAGTAGGTCTAAAACACTGGAAAAGCCCCTGGAATAAAGACAACACCAGGGATAGAGCAAGTATTCAATAAATGTTTATTGGCTAACTAATTATATTCTGTTCTCTTTCTATATCCTTTTCCCATAATTATCTCATCCAACCTTGTTTTCTGTTAGTAATATAAAAATAAATTCTAGATATATGTCTTATTTGACCTCCTATATGATCTACTTTTTAAAACGTATTTGATTCATGTTTTCATGGACCCTATTTTTTAGTCAGACTAAGCCAATGTTATTACCTTAATTTGTCCCTGGCTTCCTGCCTCCAAACATTGTTCATCTTATAACTTACAAATTGAAATACTGCTTCTTTTCTCTCTACCTATCCTTTAAGGCCCAGCTCAAGTATTACCTTTTCCAGGCTTACCTCATCCTAAAATAGTCAAATGATGGTTTTTCTCTTTCTTTGACTCTCATTGAAATTTATTTGGATTTCTTTTATGAAACAACTTTGTATTATTAGAGTATGTCTCATATCTTTTAGTCAGTTTAGGTACTTATATAATAAATATCTGTTTGAATGAAGTAAAAATATTTCTCAGGGAATAATAATTATAAATATTTCAGGACAACTATTATTTTATACAATAACTGCTTTCAAAATTTTAATTTCTTTTTGATTGTTTATCTCTTTATGTCTCTGTCTCTGTTTCTGACTCTTTCTTTCTCTCTTTCTTTCCTGCCCTCATCCCCAGGTCCAGATACATCCAGAATCTAGGGAGATATGGATAACCATTGATAATTCAAGGTCCACTTAACTAGTTTATGATATTTCAAGGACTTTTCTTCTGTTCTCTGTAGCTTCAAGTATTTTATACTTTTAGTAGCATTATTAGAGAGAGTTAGTAGTAAGAAAATAAGGTAAAATGCAAATGTTTTAACTTAATTTCTCTCCTTATTTGCAACAGTAGCCAAAAGTTTGGCAAGAGAGGATGGCTAATTGATTAATTAAAAAACAAATTTTATAAAAACCATAGATTTTATTTTTCCCTTTACTATCCTCCTTCCTCTCCTGAGACAAATATTTCCTTTACTGTAATATGACCAAATTCCCTTAGATAATAATGTGTATATATGACTGGTTTTATGTCAAACATCAGAATCCAGACTCTATGCCATTAGATGTGACTTTTTTTTACTAGTAAAATGCTACAAAATATATACTGGGTATTGCCAGGATCAGTAAATTTTGTGAGTGGCAACAGGATTATGTTACAGTATCATGCAATTTTTCACATTATAAATAAAAAAAATAACATTCACTATTTAGGTGTAAAGTAACTCATAATTTTGCATCTAATCTCAAAAATAAAATTTAACTTTTTTAAAAATTTCATTTATTTTTCAATTAATAACCACTTTTTTTCTTCTCTCCACTCCTCCCAATTTAAAAGGGAAAAAGAGAACAAAAAATACTTATAACAAATATACAACTAACAAAAGATAAATTCCCACATTATCCATATCCAAAAAATGCATGTTTCATTCTGCATCTTGAATCCATCAATTCTTTGTCAGGAGTTAGGTAGTACGGATGATCATCATCAATCTTATAGAATCAAGCTTAGTTAGCATTCTTGCCTTTAAAAGTTTTTTTGTCTTTACAATAATGTTTTTGTATAAATTGTTTTCCTGGTTCTGCTCTCTTTATTCTGCAACATTTTTGCAAACATACCTTTGATCATTGCTTTAGTACAATACAATTTCATTACATGCTTCAGCCATTTATAGCTATTTCATTTACATACCATGATTTGTTCAGCCATCCTGAGATTAATGGGTATCTTATTAGTTTTCTCAGTAATTTGCCAGTATGAAAAAAGCTCTGTTTATATATAGAGATTTGTATAGTTGTTGAAAACTTGAATATCTCCCTTAGAAAACTAGCAAAGGAAGTGGGAATCAGATTGGCCAAGAAACCTTGCAAATGCATGTTTGTGCCCACAGGGCCAAATTTGCAATTGGTAATGTTGATAAGGACAGGAAGAATTTTTTTCAGAAGTGTGCACAGTGCCACATGGTTAAAAAGGCAAGGGCTAGATGACCTACAACGAATGAAATCAAAATACCAAAACACTGGATAGACTCCAAGATTCTCTTAAAGAGATGCCAACAAGAGCTCAAGAAATATATCCTTAGAGCAAAAATGATCTTTATGGGCATTTATATATATATCAGCTCTTTTCTCAGGGCAAAGCGTTGGAAATTGGGGGGATGTCCATCAATTGAGAAATGGCTGAATAAATTATAGTATGGAATTATGAAAGAATATTAATGTTCAATAAGAAATAATGAGCAAGATGCTATCAGAAAAACTTGGAAAATTTTCCATGGACTTAAGCAAAGTGAAATATATTGTATATATAGTAATAGCAAAGTTGTGAGATGATCAGCTATGAATGGCTTTTCTATTCTCAGCAATATAATGATTCAAGATTACTCTGAAGTACTTATGATGAAAAATGCTATCCATTCTCGGAGAAAGAACTTGTTGTGTCTGAATACAGACTGAAGTATACTTTTTCATCTTTCTTTTTAAATTTTTTTATTAAAGCCTTTTATTTACAAAACATATGCATGGTTAATGTTTCAACATTGACCCTTGCAAAATTTTCTGTTCCAAATTTTTCCCTTCTTCCCCCCTCCCTTCCCCTAGATGAAGAGTAATCCAATGCATGTTAAAATGTATGTTAAATCCAATATGTGTATATATATTTATACAGTTATCTTGCTGCACAAGAAAAATTGGATCTAGAAAGAAAACAAAACCTGAGAAGGAAAACAAAATGCAAGCAAAAATCAATAGAAAGCATGAAAATGCTATGTTGTGGTCCATATTCAGTTCCCACAGTCCTCTCTCTAGGTGTATATGGCTTTCTTCATCACTAAACAATTGGAACTGGCTTGAATTATCTCATGGTTGAAGAGAGCCATCAGAATTGATCATCATATAGTATTGTTGTTGAAGTATATAATGATCTCCTGGTCCTGCTCCTTTCAATCAGTTCATGTAAGTCTCTTCAATCGTCTCTGAAATCACCATGCTAATTGTTTCTTATAGAACAATAATATTCCATAACATTCATATATCATAATTTATTCAGCCATTTTCTAATTGATGGGCATCCATTCAGTTTCCAGTTTCTAGCCACTACAAAAAGGGCTGCCACAAACATTTTTGCATGTGTGGGTCGTCCCTTTCCCTCCTTTAAGATCTCTTTGGGATATAACTTTGGGTAGAAACGCACAGTTTGATAATTTTTTGAGCATAGTTCCAAATTGCTCTCCAGAAGGATTGGATTAATTCACAGTGTTGTGAACTCACTGTGAACACAAATCTGAGAGGTAAACTATCCTATGTTCTAATTTGTTTATAATATCATTCTTTATGTCTAAATCATGAATCCATTTCAACCTTATCTTGCTATATGGTGTCAGGTGTGGGTCAATGCCTAGTTTCTGCCATACTAGCTTCCAATTTTTCCAGCAGTTTTTGTCAAATAGTGAATTCTTATTCTAAAAGTTGGGGTCTTTGGGTTTGTCAAATACTAGATTACTATAGTTAGTGACAATTTTGTTTTGTGAACCTAACCTATTCCATGGATCAACTTTTTCTTAGCCAGTACCAAATGGTATTGATGACTGCTGCTTTATAATATAGTTTTTGATTTGGCACAGCTAGGCCACCTTAATTTGTGAAGCATACTTTTTTAAAAACTTTTTTTCCTTGATGGTGTTTTTTTTGCTTTTTGCAATATGACTTTTATGGAAATGTTTTACACAACTTCATATGGGAGGCATGTGGAGAAGAAGGGATAGAATCAAAAACTCAAAGTTTTAAGGCAAATGTAAAAAAAAATTGTTTAACATGTAATTTGGCAAAAATTTAAACAAAAAAATTTTTTAAAGAAAGGTCACAGGAGGCAAATATTAACATTTAGTAGAGAATAGAGCTAGAGATAAGAAGTACTTGGAAAAGATATTACAAGAGTTCATCAACCCTCTGTCCTAGGTCTAGGAGTAATACTTCTGTTTATGATATCTTTTTTTATGTCTAGATCAGGAACCCATTTTGACCTTATCTTGGTATACAGTGTTAAATGTGGGTCAATGCCTCATTTCTACCATACTAGTTTCTAGTTTTCCCAGAAGTTTTTGTCAACAGGAGTAATACTTCTAAAAAAGGAACTGGGAAGGAAAGGAAAAAGAACTAGGTATTCAAGGTTCCATGATCTTTAACACCTAAGACAGGAACAGGGAGACCCTGAGTGTTTTGCAAGAGACTCTTCTCAGGAACTGGTAAATCATTACACTCTGTTCTTAATTGAATTGATTAAGTTCATCTTCATTATATGAAGCAGAGCAACTTTGAGTTCAGAGGAAATTATTATTATTGTTGCTGCTGTTATTTTTGTTATAGGAAGGAATCTTATTCACAAGTATGTGATTATTTGGCCACCTTGATGCATAATCAAGTCAGCTCAGAAACTGAAACAATGTAGCTTAGTTATAAAATAAACTTATAGAGTAGTCTGGATATAAAAATTTCCAGAAAAATGGCAGGGAAGGACAAAGGGCATGGCTGGGGGAATCAATAACTTTTAGGAAGAGAAACTTCAATATAGTACTTAAATAAAGCAAATAAAATGAAAATAAATGATATAAATAAATCACAAATAAAATTGTGCTTGGGTAAAAGAGAGGTAAAATGACTTAATAATTCTATCATGAAGGCTATTTTTTAAAAATTTAACATATTCAACTTTAACACAGCATTGAAAATTAGGAAAAGTTCTGTTTAATTTTTGTATTTTGAAATTTTCTATTATGCTTTTGAAATGTGTTTCATTTAGCATGCCCCAAAGAAAACAGCTAGGTGCTACAAATATAGGGAACTAGAATTCAAGTTAGAAAGTCCCTTAGTTTGAATCTTGCCTCAAATACTTAGAAGCAGTATGAATTCTGGATAAGTCACTTCTTAGTTCTCTCATCTAAAAAAGAAGGAAGTTGGATTTTATGGACTCTAATGTATTCTATATGAAATCTATGTGTTCATTTACTCTGTCATTGTATTGTCCATTGCCTGAATATCAAGAGATATTCTTCCTTTATTGCATGTTTTTTGCATATCCTATACATTACTGCAACATATTTGACTGCACATACTTGTTCAGTTATTTCATTTGTGTCTGAACCTTTTTGAGATTTTCTTGGCAGAAACACTAGAGTGGTTTTCCAATTCCTTTTCTAGCTCATTTTACAGATGAGGATCTGAAGCAAACAAGGTTAAGTGACTTGTCCAGGGTCACACAGCTAGTAAATGTCTGAGATTAGATTTGCACTCAGGAAGTTGAATCTTCCTGACTGTAGACTTAGGACTCCATCTCTGCTGTGCCATCTACTTGCCCCAGTTGCATCTATATAAATTAATATTTACAGAGAAATCTTGCTAACATTTTTCTAGTTCATATTCTATAGATGGCAGAGTAATGAGTTTTCAAGAGGATTTAATTTGATCTTTCAATATTGGCCTGAGAAATAGGCATTTGTGTATAATGGAAAGAGTGGTGAATTCGGTGCCAAGACATCCAGATTCAAATCTCATTTCAAGCATTTATTAATTGTGTAATCTTGTTCAAATCACCTAACCCTATTTTAGTCTATTTACTCATTTTAAAATTAGGAATTTGGAATAAGTGACCAATAAAATCCCGTTCAACAATAAGAGCTGGAAGGAACATTTAAAGTTATTTAGTTAAAACCCCTCATTTTACTTACATATGAAAAATCTAAGGTTGATAGAAATTATGTGACTTGCCCAAATTGGCAAGAGCTCTCAATCTAGAGCCAGTGATCTTTTCATTGCACCCTTCTATACATCTGTTTGCCCCAATGAAACTTACAAGGTATCTGCAGGAAAGATTTGTTAAAGTATTTCCCCATTTTTAGAATGCCTCAGAACCAACACATCCATTATAATAAAAGTTAAAAACAGGGATGGTACAACTTCTTTAATTAATGCTAAACTTAGCTAATGTCATAGTTCAGATGAGGTTTAAACACAGAGACATAATGCATATAGCTCATTAAAAATAACTTGAGTGTTCCTAATCTATTTTTGTATAAAGTTCAGATCACTATCCTAAACATAAGAATATGTTATTGTTGAAAATAGATATACCTGAAAAGTAATAATTAAGGAGTTGCTGACTAGCATCTTTATATTCTAGCTAACATATTGTTGGAGAAAACTTGTCATTGAGCCACTGGTATTTCTTTGTTTTCAGTAAACTCTCTTTAAATTAAGTTTCAATAAAAAAAGCTGTGTGGATGGGATCTTAACTGAAAGCCACTTAGAAGAGAAACATATCACAAAATAGTCTATTTGTCTGTGTTTATATAAATTAGAAAAGGGACTTGTTTGAGTCTATGTTTCCTTAGGGAACAGGTTATTTTTGCTTTGAATATATTTTAGACTTCATTATCTTATGGATAGTACATGATATTTTGAGAAAATGTATGCAAAGAATTAAAAGAATCTGATTAACTCTTCTATCTTATAAGATCCTATATGATACGCTTTTGAAATTTTATGATGATTTGCTAACACTGAACAGTTCTAGAAATCATCATTCTAGCAAAGAAGCTATTACAGCTGCCTAAATAAGCAACTTTAACTTGAGCTGAATGTGCTCCTGGAACTCTTTTTTTCTCATATCTTATGCATGGTATATTTCCTGGTGTTTCCATGTGAATATATGAAGCTTATTTTTGTGGACAGTCCTGTAGCTGTATGCCTATCCATGGAATGTTGTGTGTGTGTGTGTTTGTGTGTATGTATGTGTATGTGTGTGTGTCATATATATGACAGGGTTATGCTGCTATTTGCATCCATGAGAATTACTTCTGAGGCTAATGAGTGACTTTAAGTCTTTTCTATATTTAATTGTTGAATACCCTGAAGATTGATCTTTTTTCTGAAACCTTTATTTTAGATGGAAAGGGGCTCATAGAAAAATCAAATAGGCCAGCCCATGCTGAAAGAAAATAATAGGCTATCTAATTAAATAGAGATAATAGAGCTTAATTGGAAATGCCTACTGAGTGGGAGGCAGAGACAAAAAGATTTGTGGGCAAAGCCCATACATTTGAATTAGGCAACTCACACAACTCCCACCAGTAACGTCTCCAAAATAAAATGAGAAATTTCAAGGATTGACCAAATATATTATCAGGAAACCTCAGGTTTGTTCTTTAAAGTTTTAGCCTAGGAAGGGAGTCCAAGGTATTCTTAGGGAATGCTGCTTCCAAGACATAAAACTAGTTAGATCAAGCTTTCATTGTGATTATTTTGACTTGGTGCTTAACAACTTAAGTAGTTATTTGGGTAGATAAAGAAGCTGTAACTCTTTAATAGGAAGTTTCTTTTTACTTAAATATGCTTATTTTCCCAACTCTATCTCAATCAGCTAGGAAACAGGAAGTTCCTATGTTGAAGTACAATATTCCAGATTTGGAGGTAGGGGTAGGGTTAGAGAAAAAGAAAAAGAGATAGGAAAGAGGCTTAAAAGTAACTTTAACAGACACAAAAATGCTAGACTAGGGGAAAAATGAACCAAACCAAAAGTTTTCTAGACCAAAATGCACCACCAAACCTCTTTGTCATCTCAGCTTTATTTGCTTCCTGTTTCTTAGCAGTGAGTAGTTAAATCTCCTTGTTTAAATTGTATTTGAATGTTTTTATAGTATTTTTTCTATGTATCTAGTTTGTATTTAACCTATTTAGGATACCCTTGCCATGCTAAGTGCAGTAGAAACCAATGCTGAGAGTGGATATGCATTAGAATACAGAACATGGAGAAATCAGGAAAGATTGCCCACAAAATCCAAAAATAAAAGATTCTCTTGCTAAGCATAATCATACAAGATATCACTTTTCACTATCCTTTAGTTTTCTTATTATTTTTCATATTTAGGTTTTGTATATCCTTGGGTGGAAACATAGCATCTAAAATAAAGAAGGTAGTGAAATAGCCTCATACTCAGAAAGATTTTAGTTCAAGGCCTATCTCTGAGATGTATTGTTTGTGTGATCTTTACCAAAAAACTTAACTTTTCAATACCCTAGGGAACTCTGAGACTATAAATTGATGGGAAGGTAATAACCTACACTGGTAGATAGTTTTCTTATCTGGGAGTTCTCTATATAAAAAAAAAAATTGCTAGTTCCTGGAATAAAATAGGGTCTTAGTAAACACTTATGAAATTGACTTGATTATTCTCAAAAATCATACATTTAGACTTGGAAGGGATCTTGAAGATATCTAGTCCAGGTCCTTCCTTCATTTTTTTCTATGAAGGAAGTGACACCAGTAAAGAAAGGTAAGAGGACTTGTCCCAGATGGTAAATATTTAAGACAGAATTTGAATCTCAGACCCTTCAAATCCAATTGACCACTTTTTTTCACCATACTACTCTGTATTTTTCTTTTTCTTTTAAAAATCAAATTATCTTATACTTTCCTTGTTAATTCATTTTTATTAGGTATGAAGCTGAACATAGATAATAAAATGTACAGTTTCAAATAAATAAAATTGAAAGGTTTTACATGAAGAAAATTAATGCAGGTAGAATTATAATAGAAAGTTAATTGAGGAAAATCTGCAGCAAATATCTCTGAGATCTGATATTCAATCTATATAGAAAATTGATATCAGTATCTAATAATGATAGACATTGTTTTATGGATTTGTGGTTGAAGTTTATGAATAGTTTTCAAAAGAAGAAACACAAGCTATCAACAACTACATGAAAGAATAAGAATGTTTCAAAATACAAATAATAAATAAATGAAAACTGAAACAACACTGAAGCTTTGCCTTATCTTTAAGATTAAAAAAAGTCATAAAAGATAATAATATTAAATATTGGAGCATCTGTGGGAAAAGAGAAATACAGATAACTTCTTGTTAGGGCTCTGTATTCAATTATATTCAAAAAAGTGAAAGTGAACTAAAAAATATCACTAAACTGAACATGTTTTTGATCCAATAAAACCATTACGAATCAAAAGTATGAAAGACAACAAAGACAGAGGGAAAGATACCATACATTCCAACATTTTTAGCAGCACTTTATTTTTTTTTTTGTACTAGTGATATGCCCACAGTTCTCTTTTATTGTCCTGACTCAGTTTCCCTAAATTGTCCTGCCTCAGTTTCCCTGAATTGTTCTGCCTCAGTTCCTAATTGTTCTGTTCAATCCTGCAAAACCACCTCTCTCTCCTAATCATGATGATCCAGATAAGGAGAAAGATCTTCTATCTTACACATCATCAGAATATCTGTACCTCTCCCCATTCTGTAATCCCAATTTATCAGAATGCCTCCCCCCCTACCCTGTCAGAACTGGATTGTTAGCCTTTTCCTGCTCTCAGAACTCTGACTTTGCCCCTGCCTCAATCTACCCCTGTATTTGATATATATATATATATATATATATATATATATATATATATATATATGTCATTGAGGACTCACATTGATTGCTGGATTTTTGGATACAATACAGCCCTGGAACCAAACCATGGATCCATTTGGTCCCAGTAAATCTCTCCTTTTCAAATAAATTATTAAAAACTCTCTAATCTCTATCTTGCCTCAGTTTCTCCAGCATTATAGTAAAGACCTGCAGACAAAATGAGTTCCCAGCTATTGGAGAATGGTTGAAAAATTATAGCATAAGATTATAATGTAATAATAATGGACAATAATAAAAGATGAATGTGAAGACTTCAAAGAAACTTGGGAAAATTTATTGATGAACTGTTGAACAGAACCAAGTGAGAAATTTCCATGATTAACACCATAAGGTAAGACTCAGAACTCTGATCAATATAGTATATGATTGTAACTTCAGAGGACTGATGGTAAAATATGCCTCCTGGGAGATGTTATGCTATAGTTAAAAAATGAAATAAATACTTTAGGACATGGTCAATATTTCAATTTCTTTTCATACACTTTATAATATTTGTTTCAATGAAGGATTCTGAGTTTATGTGGAGGATGAGAAGAATGGAAGATTCTGGCAGAAAGTGTATAAAGAATGCAGTTTTGAGTCAGAACAACCCACTTCAAATCCAATTTCTGCTGCTTACTTTAGTCATTCAGTCATGTCTGACTCTACATGATCCCATATATGATTTTCCTGGCAAAGATAGTAGAGCAGTTTTCCATTTCCCTTTCCAATGAATTAAGGCAAACAGGCAAGCAACTTACTTGAGGTCAGACTAATAATGAGTATCTGAGGACAAATTTAAACTCTGGTTTTCCTGATTTTGAGCTCAGAATTCCATCCACTGAGCCATTCCGCTTCTGCTTACTACTCCAAGCAAGTCTGGGAAAATTGGAAACTAATATGGCAGAAACTAGGCATTGATCCATACTTAACACCATACACCAAGATAAGGTCAAAATGGGTTCATGACCTAGGCATAAAGAATGAAATTATTAATAAATTAGAGGAACATAGGATAGTTTACCTCTCAGACCTGTGGAAGGGGAAGGTCTTTATGACCAAAGCAGAACTAGAGATCATTACTGATCACAAAATAGAAAAATAGAAAAATAGAAAAGTTTTTGTACAAACAAAACGAATGCAGACAAGATTAGAAGGGAAGCAATAAACTGGGAAAATATTTTTACAGTCAAAGGTTCTGATAAAGGCCTCATTTCCAAAATATATAGAGAATTAACTCTAATTTATAAAAAATCAAGCCATTCTCCAATTGAAAAATGGTCAAAGGATATGAACAGACAATTCTCAGATGAAGAAATTGAAACTATTTCTAGTCATATGAAAAGATGCTCCAAGTCATTATTAATCAGAGAAATGCAAATTAAGACAACTCTAAGATACCACTACACACCTGTCAGATTGGCTAAGATGACAGGAAAAAATAATGATGATTGTTGGAGGGGATGCGGGAAAACTGGGACATTGATGCATTGTTGGTGGAGTTGTGAACGAATCCAACCATTTTGGAGAGTAGTTTGGAACTATGCTCAAAAAGTTATCAAACTGTGCATACCCTTTGATCCAGCAGTGTTACTACTGGGATTATATCCCAAAGAGATTATAAAGAAGGGAAAGGGACCTGTATGTGCACGAATGTTTGTGGCAGCCCTTTTTGTAGTGGCTAGAAACTGGAAACTGAATGGATGTCCATCAGTTGGAGAATGGCTGAATAAATTGTGGTATATGAAAATTATGGAATATTACTGTTCTGTAAGAAATGACCAACAGGATAATTTCAGAAAGGCCTGGAGAGACTTACACGAACTGATGCTGAGTGAAATGAGCAGGACCAGGAGATCATTATATACTTCAACAACAATACTATATGATGACCAGTTCTGATGGACCAGGCCATCCTCAGCAACGAGATCAACCAAATCATTTCCAATGGAGCAGTAATGAAGTGAACCAGCTATGCCCAGAAAAAGAACTCTGGGAGATGACTAAAAACCATTACATTGAATTCCCAATCCCTATATTTATGCACACCTGCATTTTTGATTTCCTTCACAAGCTAATTGTACAATATTTCAGAGTCTGATTCTTTTTCTACAGCAAAATAACGTTTTGGTCATGTATACTTATTGTGTATCTAATTTATATTTTAATATATTTAATATCTACTGATCATCCTGCCATCTAGGGGAGGGGGTGGGGGGGTAAGAGGTAAAAAATTGGAACAAGAGGTTTGGCAATTGTTAATGCTGTAAAGTTACCTATGCATATATCCTGTAAATAAAAGGCTATTAAATTAAAAAAAAAATTACTCCAAGCAAGTCATTGCACCTTTATAGGTGTCCATTTCCAAAACTATAAAATGAGAAGAGTGTGGTTTAGATAATTTCTAAGTTTCTTTTCCCCTTCTAAATTTGTGACACCATAATTCTATGTCAAAAAAAAAGAGAGAGAATTAGTAAAGCATTAAAGAAAAAGAAAAGAATCACCAACAGCAAGAAGAACAATTAAAAAAAAATCTCCACAACAAAAAAGCCAGAGAAAACCAGAGGTAGGAAAACTATCTAAGGTCATGGTTGTCTGTGACAACGCTAATGAAAGCAGGGAGCAAAGACTAAAGGGTACTCTTCCGGCTGACACAAGAGTGCTGAGACAAGCAAGAAGAATGTTGTCTGTAAAGCCTAGATAAGCAGCTAATCAATATGGCAAAGGTTAGTTTATTAATAGTAACAAAATAGAATTTCTTGCTGGACAGTGCCATAGGTAGGACTGTCAATATTGATGAATATGATCTGGTGAACTTCAGGTGTAGAAAGGGAGCTTAGTGAAAGACTCCTTGAAAAGGATCATAAAGAAGTCTCTTATTTGGGCTACTGAAATCTATTTTATCTCACACACAAAAGAAAGTTGCCAAATGTATTCTAAGACTTTCCTTAGTAAGCTGTACATTTTTATAGTAAGATTTTTAACCTCTAACTTAGCAGATGCAATGCCTCATACTAAGAAATAAGAGGTAATCCTTTACTTTTTAAGTCTAAACTAATATGTTCCTTACTATTCCTTAAATTAAGCTATGACTACTCAATTTTATCATTAAAAGTATCAGGGAAAGATTCACCAGGAATTAGAATATTGAACTTTATTTTCTAATTTCCTATCCTTGTCCAATTTAGAACTTAAAAAAACAAATATATTTTCTCTGCTTGTTTTCATCTGGGGTGTTATTTGTAATATTTCAGCCTTGCTCATTAAGTCAAAAGTGTTTACTCTGCCCCCAATCACAGCATCTCATATTCTTAGAACTCTTACTGCATTTCACATAGTCCCTGCCATGGAGCTTATTTGCAAAAACAAGATACATGAACAGAAGTTTACTTAATAGCAATAGAATAAATAATTAAATATTAGGATCAACTATCATACTTAAAGTTGTTCAAGAGCACACTACATTTTTTTTTTTGGTGGGGTGGGTGTAATGAATTTTTCTACTCACAGAAGAAGCTGTGAGGTTTATAAGCCAATTCTGTGCTCAAGAAGCTTAGCACAATTTATGGCACATGGGAAGACCTAATATGTGCTTATAAGTTGCTTGATTATTGTAAAAGGGACTTTTATTGATGTAAGGGTTAAGCAAAATCATCTTTGAGATCTTTCCTATCTCTGAGTTTCTGATATAAAAGATGGTAGGTACTCTAAGAATTCAGAGATAGGAGAAATCCCTGCCTAACAATGAAACTAGGAAGTTTGGTTGGAGACTACAATTCAATGTGGGTACTTGAAAAAATTAGATTGCCAGTAAAAATGTAATGAAAGAGCTTTTAGTACGAGGAAGACAACACATGGAAAAGAGCATGACAGGTCCTGGACATAGTGAGAATATCTGCTTGAAATGACTATCTGCAAAAACATAAAAAGTCCAGATTAACAGAAAAGAAAATAGAATACTTAAATAACTCTGTTGTAGAAAAAAAAAATTGAGAAAGCCATAAGTGTTCTTCCTAAGGGGGGAAAAAAAACACGACCATGGATTTACAAGCAAATTTTACCAAACCTTTAAAAATAATTAATTCTAAGAGATATAGAAAGAAGAGCTTTTATAATGGGGAGGGACACAGAGGGAGGAGGTTTAAGCAAGATTTGAATGTCACTCATATCTGAATTGGGTCAAAGAGTCAATACACATACATACAGATATAAATATAGATATATACACATACATATACATTGTTGTTTTAGTATAATTATTATACTAAACTACAATTGTTGTTGTTTGTACTACATTCTCAGAGAGAACCTTGACATCAGGAAGGTGATGCCATTATATGGAAGTGAACTGGATTTGAGAGAGGGAGGATTGTGAATGGTGAAATGAGATTTACTCCTCTGAAACCATTTTGGTCCAGTGGTCAGATAGGGATCAAGATTAATAAAGATGGCCCTGAATGCAGTGAGAGATCTTGGCCTTTTTAAACTAGGGTTTTTAATAGGTTTCTGTTTGATTAAAGCAATCATGCATTCAGTGGTTAAGGCTAGGTAAGAAAGGAATGAGACAAAGAATGACCTTTTTCAACCTCGTCAAAAAACAAAAAAGGAATCAGTCTGGAGGGGGAAGACCCTCAGGGTTTAAGGCTAAAACAGCATCTTCACACATGTATATACATATATATATGTATGTATGTATGTATATACTACATATGTATGCACTCAATTGGTAATAAAAATCTATCTTACCCAGCAAAGAAGTAGGAAAAGAAGATAATAAAAGATAAAAGAAGGATAAAAGAAAGAGCAGATTTTTTTAAAAGGCAGTAGTCAGAAGCAAAACATACATTAGAAGAGGAACAGGACAAAACGAAAGAGAAGGATAAACAAAAGAAAATAGTATGGAGAGAAATTCACAGTTAATAATCACAACTATGAAAGTGAATGAGATAAACTCAACTGTAAAATGGAAATATAGTAAAATGAATTAGAAACTAGATTCTAACAATATATTATTTACAAGATATACTACTGAAACAGAGAAATACACACAGTTAAAATAAGGAGCTAGTATAGAATCAATCAAACTTCAACTGAAATTAAAAACTTGGATCTCAGACAAAGCAAAAGTAAAAATGGACCTAATTAAAAAGGATAATTGGGGAAAATGTGACTGGCTAAGAGGAATGATAGAAAATGAAATTATATCAATACTACACACATATGCACCAAATGGTATAGCATCCAAATTCTTTAAGAAAATGTTAAATAACAGGAGGAAATAGTAAAACTATACTAGTGAGAGATCTTTACTTTCTCTTCTCAGTTAGATAAATCTGACTATAAATAAATAAAAAAGTCAAGGAGATGAATAGAATCTTTAAAAGGAAAAAACATGATAAAACTCCAGAGAAAACTAAATGGGAATAGAAATGAGTATACATGTTTCTTAGCTATAAATGGCATCTTCACAAAAATTGACCATTTACTATATTAGGGCATTAAAACCATCATAACCAAATGCAAAAGAGCAGAACTATTAACTACATTTTTTAATATCACAGTGCAATAAAAATACATTTGACAAAAGGTTATGGAAGCAAAGATTAAAATTAGAAAACAAATAATCTACTCTTAAAGAATGAATGGATCAAAAGTCAAAAATAGTACAATTAACAATTTCATTTAAATGAATGACAACAATAAGAAAACATTCCAAAATTTGTGGGATGTAGCCAAAACAGTACTTAGGAGAAAATTTATATCTCTTAATGCATATATTAATAAAAAAGGAGTAAATCAGTGAAATGGATTTGCAATTTAGCAACTAGAAAAAGAACAAATTAAATGAATCACCTTAATTAATCAACAAAATTAAATCCTGAAATTAAAATTGAAATTAGTAAGAAAATCACTGAGCTAACAAACAAAACTAGAAGCTAGTTTTATGAAAAAAAAAAACACAATTGGTTAATATGAATTAAAAATTACTATTATAAAATTAAAAGAACGAATCACTATTAATAAAGATGAAATTAAAGCAATTATTAGTAGTTATTTAATTATATCCTAGTACAATTGACAATCTAAGTGAAATCTAAGAGGAAATAAAATACTTAATGCTATCTTAAACAAATAAGTTGAACAAATCAGTAATGATATTCCTAAAAAAAAATATCTTGACAACCACATAGATTTACAAATGTATTCTACCAATTACATATACATACATGCATATATAAATTCAAAACCAAAGAAAGTTTAATCTCATACACAGTTAATCCTAATACTACATAAGCTATTTGAAAAAAAAATAAGGGAGGGATCTTACCCAATTTTTGTATAACAAAAATATGATGTTGATATATATAAACCTACAGGAACAAAAATAGAATAAAACCCAACTATAGAAAAATTTCCTTAATGAATATTAATGAAAAAATTTAAAATAAAATACAAATAAGTAGATTAGAACAATAAATCACAAATATCATACTCTATGAACAGGTGGAATTTATAATAGGAATGCAGAAGTATTTCAATACTAGGAAAAATTGACCATAGGAATAAAAAAATTATATAATTATATCAATGGTGCGGAAAAAGTCTTTGATAAAATAAAGCACATATTTCTATTTTAAAAAATCCTCATCAGACAATGAAAGCCTTTGTTAAAATAAATAGTTTTCATCTAAAACCATAAAGTAAATATTAACTGTGATGGGAATAAATAGGAAGCCTTACAAATACAATCCTAAGTGAAACAAGGATGTCCATTATCACCAATATTATTAAATATTGTACTAGAATTGCTAGATTTAGAAAGAAAAAAGAGAAAAAGAGAAACCAAAAGCATAAAATAATCAATGAGAAAACAAAATTATTACTCTTTAGAGTTAACATGATGGTATACTTTGAAAATTCTAGCACATCAACTGAAAAAAACTATTTGAAATAATTAATGTCTTCCACAAAATAGCATAATATTAAAAAAACACATAAATATTTGGAATTTCTATATTACCAACAAGATTCTGCAGTAAGAAATAAAAAGAAATATTCCATTTAAAATAATTGTAGGCAATATAAAATACTTGAGACAAATGTGATTATATGAATACAATTACAAAAGACTTTCACACAAAGGCATATATATTATATATTACTTATTAGTTTTAGTTTAGCTTATTATTATTAGTTTAATTAGTATTAATTACTCATGGTTAGGCTGAGCCAATATAATAAAAATGCCAATTCTACCTAAATTAATTTATTAAGTCCTATATAAATCAAACTAAAAAATCAATATTTTATAAAATTAGAAAAAAATAGTAACAAAATTCATCTGAAAGGAGAAAATGATAAGAATATCAAAGAAAGCAATGAAAAAATGTTAACAAAGGTGATCTAGCAGTTCCAGATTTCAAACTCTATTAAAAAAAAGTAGTAATCATCAACACAATCTTGTACTGACTAAAGTGATAAAAGTGGTGTATCAGTAGAATAGATTAGGTATACAACATTCAGTAGTAAATGATTATAGTAATTTAGTATAAGATAAATGCAAAGATCCACATTTTTGGAATAGTAAATTATATGACAAAAAGTGCTGGAATAACTGAAAAGCATTTTGACAGAAACTAGGCATAGACTAATATCTCACATCATATACCAGTTTAGATAAAAAATGGATTAGTTATTTAGATATAAAGGATAATATCCAAAATTAATTTAAAAAACATGAAAAAATGTACCTGTTAGATTTTTTGGATAAGAGGAGACTAGACAAGAAATGCAGGTGATTATGGGAAACAAAATAAGTAATTCTTATTACATGACATTAAAAAAATTGTTGCACAAACAAAACTAATGAATTTAAATAAAAAGAAAAGCAGGAAACTGAGAGGAAATTCTATAGCAAGTTTTTATGATATAGGGAACTAATCCAAAATTTATAAACATCAGAGCCATTCCCCAAATGATAAATGGTCAAAAAACATGTATGGATAGCTTTCAAAAGAAGAAATTAAAGGAATAAATAGTTACATGAAAAAATTCTCTAAATCACTACCAACTAGAGAAATGGAAAGTAAAACAAATCATACCTATGACTCTGGGGAACATTGCAGAAAAGAAAAATGCTGGAGAGGATGTGGAAAAAGTTTTGTTGTTGTTGTTTTTGATCTCAATCAATTATGTTTATGCCCTTTCTTAATATTGAATTAGACATGTATTCCTGGGTTTAAATCCTATGAAGTCAAAGTGTATGACTTCATAGTGGAGCTACAGTCAGCATAACACAAGATTTAGTAGCTTCTACATTAAAGGACCGGAGGGCTTGGCATATGATGTTCTGGAGAGCAATGAAGCTAGGATCGCAACCAAGATATTTCTTGCTCAGTAAAACTGAGCATAGTTTTTCAGAGTAAAAGGTGGTCATTCAATGAAATAGAGGATATTCAAGCATTCATAATTAAAAGACTGGAGCTTTGATTTTCAAATACAGAACTCTGAAGAAGCATAAGAAGATAATTAGAAAAGTAATATCATAAAGGACTTAACATGATTTATCTGTTTATATTCCTATATGGGAGGATGATAGCTGTAACCCATTAGAACTTTCTCATTAGTATGGAAGTTAAAAGAAATATATATAAACAGAAGGCATGGGTGTGAGTTGAATATGAAGGGATAATATCTTTTTAAAAAGATGATGAAATTTAGAGGTGAGAGAGGAAAGTACTAGAGGAAAGGGAAAGGGAGAAGTGGAATGATGCAAATTATCTGCAATAAAAATAAGCAAGCTTTTATAATGGAGGGAAAGAGGAAGAGAAGGTTAGTGAGTAAACCTTACTCTCATTAGAATTGGCTCAAATAAAAAATAACATACATAACTCAATAGGGGTATAGAAATCTATTTTAGCCTTCAGGAAAATGTGGGGAAATGAGATCTGGGAAGGGGGAAGCGTGAGAAAAGAGAGGGAATAATGAAAGAGGGAGTGTTCAATAGCAAAACACTTTTGAGGAGGGACAGCATGAAAGAAGAGAGAATAAATGGGGGGAAAACACGGCAATAGTAATTGCATAAAGAATTTTGAAACAAGTTTTTCTGATAAGGCCTCATTGCTCAAACATAGAGGGAACTGAGTCAAATTTATTAAAAAAAAAAAAAAAAAAGTAAGAACCATGCTCCAATTGATAAACAAAGTTAGGATCTGTGTCCAAAGGGCTGAAAATTTATACATATCTTTTGATCCAACAATATCACTACTAGGCATGAATATCAAAAGAGATTTGGGAAAACCAGGAAAAAAAGGAAAATGACCTATATGCCCAAAAATTATTCTTAGTAGCTCTCTTCTCAGGACAAAAAAAAAATTAGATTTTTAAAATTCTCATTAGTACAGTCATCCATAATTACTCTGAAGAACTTATAATGAAAAATCCTATCCACACCCAGAGAAGGAACTGTATCTTAGTACAGATGGAAGTATTCTCTATTTCTCTCTTTCTTTTTAACTTAATTTTTCTTGAGGGTTTTTATTTTCATTAGGATGGGAGATTTTCTTTCACAAGTTGACTTTTATGGAAATGTTTTGCATAACTTCATATGTGTTTTTTTAATTGTGTGTTTCTTAATGTGGGGATGAGGGAGAGAAGCTAGAACTCAAAAATCTTAAAAATAAATGTTAAAAAAATTGTTTTGAATGTAACTGGAGAAAAACATTAAATAATTTTTAAAAGACTATCTGCCTATTTCTAATTGTGGGTTTAATTTGGAGATGAAAGGGAGAAAAAATTAGCTAAGTAATAAAAATATAATTGAAGAGTTGGTAAAAGAATTTAGAATTTACTCAATAGTCAAAAGGGAACCTTTTATAGGTTTCATGTCCAGAGTACATTTCATGAAAGTCCTTCTTTTAGAAAGATAATTCTGATAGCAATATGAAGATAGGTAAAAAGTGGGAAAAACAGGAGACCCAGAAGATTGCTGCAATGATACTTTCAACAAAGCACATTTATCTAGTACTGTGATGTAGTTTCCTTATAATAATTATGTGAAAGAGCTAGTGTAAATATCATTATCCCCATTCTGGTGATGATAAAACTGGTTTAGATAGGTGAAGTGATTTACTTATCTAATGTGACATGACTTGTAAGTAATAAATTCAGATCGTCTGATTTGTAGTCCAGTAATCTCTTCATTCCATTGCCATGCCTTTCTGTCAGATTCAGTGTATAGTAATGCTAGTCTCTCTAGGATCCTAGCAATGATCTCATCTTATCATTTGATGTTGATAGCTGAGAGAGGTATAGATATGGCTCTAATAAAATTGGCTAATAAGTAAAGAATCCTCAATGCTTGCCTGGATAGCTTTGCTATCAATGCACAAATGATATAATACTAGATCCAGAGGCAAGAGATCTGAGTGCAAGAGTGTTCTGGAGCCAGGTACTACTTTAGGAGATCCAACTATTAGATTTTCAGTATTAGCAGTTATATCTCAGAAATTTGCACAATACAAATCAGGGCTTGATTAATAATTTTGTTGAATGTTTTTACTAAGGAAAGTGATGGAAATATTATTAATGCAAATTGCATTAAAAAATGTGTTATGTGTACATTTTCTTTTTCTGGAAGCCTAGTTGTTAAACATTTGCCATCAAATCTATCATTATCTGCTTGAATGTAAGCCTCAGCATGTCCCTGACTGACATTGGGGAAGGGGAGTCCCTGTTGTTCTTTGAGTCTCATTATCTGGTTGATTCTATTATTAGTGAATATATAAATAAGATTAATCTATTGGAGAGGAGAGAGCCAAAATTTGTGTAAGGAAAAAAAATCTTTCCTTATTAACTGGGAACATTTTTAAAGGGTTAATAAAATAGGAGGAAGAAGTCATTTAGATTTTTAAAAGTTTCTTGAAATCAATGGATAAAAAGCAGGGGAAGAAGTCCAATGATGATATCATCCCTCACTTTTATTTTACAGAAGCATAAATAGAAGTCTAAAAAGCATAAGTAACTTGTTTAAGGTCATACATGCAGCAAGTAGAAGAGCTGGAATTCACAGTCTGGTTTTCTGATTCTAAATCCAAGTCTCTCGCTGCTTTTAAATTCCAGGCTTTCTCCTCTACATCAGATTTCACTTTTGACAGAGAATGTAATTATAAAGGGATATAATGCTTTTCTAATACCCTCAGCATCTTGAACACATTACTCTGAAGTTTGGCATAGGCAATTTATGCCCAGAGATTCGATTAATATGATGCAGTGAGGAGAGATTAATTTGTAGTCAGAAGATTTGTGTTCAAATTATGATTCTGCCAGTTACCACTGTTAGTTACCATTGTTATTATTTAAAGTTTAAATGATTTGACCAGAGTTACATGAAGAGGAAGTATTGGGGATGAACCCGGGAACCAAGTCTTTTTGACTTCCTATTCTTCAAAACTGTCTAGAATATAGGTATTGAAACTGTGATTTTTGATTTAAAAAAAGTCATCATTGTTTCCTTTGTAATCCTATTATATTTTATGCATTTAAAATATTTTTTCTGAGAAGTGATCCATAGATTTCATCAGATTGACAAAGGGGTCATAACAAAAAACATACAAACAACAACAAAAAAAGTTACAAACCCTTGACCTAGAACTTGGTCAAATAACACAATGTATGTAAGGTACTTGATAACATAGGCTTTCCTGCTTCATAAACCCTATCTTTTCATGTCTCTCAGCTTGTCTTTACTGTGCTTAGATTAATCACAGGATGAGAGAGAGAAAATACATGAGAACTTTATATTGTGCTCCTCTAGATTCTGAATCCAATAGTACTGCTTTCAACTTGAAAAGTGAGTAAAGATTAGCTTCATCGAATCAGAATCTGAAAGCTGGAGGTTTGTTGTTTAACTTATTTGCCTAAGGTTACATAATCATGTACATCCCCTTATGGGAAAGGAATTGGGTTACTTGATTCCAAGTTTAAAGGCTTTTTTCCCTTCACTGTTGAGGAAACTTAGAGACTAACAGATCACTTATAGGACTCCTAAGGGTTACCAGTGGTCTATAGACCACATTTTATAAAATGCTGATATAAAGAAGAATCTGACACAGTTGTGGTATATTTAACTCAGCATACAATCATCATTTAACAGCTGGGTCTTATAAGCACCTCATAATTTCATTAAGCTATCTACAAAAGGAGAATGGTAGGGAGTGTGTGAGATAAAAGGGAAAGATAACTGACATATCTATGGGAGTGTCAGTAAAGATTTCTATAGTTTCTATAGTAAAGCTTTCTCAATGTACGTTGATCCAAGAATAATATAGCCTTAGTCCTTTGCTCATCTATTGCAAATTTAATTGTGAAGTTGAAGACTTCAATCACCTTGAGTTATGACCAATATGAGGAGGTTTTGCAGCACATCAGGTAAAAGAAAACATTTGAAAGAATCTTATAAACACCTTCACACTTTCATTGCTGAAGGATCCCATGCCATCTGTCTTTGGAAGTTAGTTACTTCCTATGTCTAATTGCCCTGGAAAGTTTTCCAATATCTAGTGAAGATTGCAGGAAGGAAACACTGCTATTAGGCGGTGTTTTTCTTTCCAACAAAATGAATGGGAAAGAATGACAGCTCCAGTTTCTGGCCACTACAAAGAGGACTGCCACAAACATTCTTGCACATACAGGTCCCTTTCCCTTCTTTAAGATCTTTTTGGGATATAAACCCAGCAGTAACACTGCTGGATCAAAGGGTATGCACAGTTTGATAACTTTTTGAGCATAGTTCCAAATTGCTCTCCAAATTTTTTGGTTGGATGTGTTCACAATTCCAACAACGTATTAGTGTCCCTGTTTTCCCACAACCCCTCCAACATTCCGCATTATCTTTCTCTGTCATTCTAGTCAGTCTGACAGGTGTGTAGTGGTATTAATTCAATATATGTTAAACATGCAATTCATCTATACATATGTCTACAATTATCATGTTGTACAAAAAAATCAGATCAAAAAGGAAAAAAAAACGAGATAGAAAACAAAATGCAACAAACATCAATAAAAGAATGAAAATACAATACTGTTGATTATTTCTTATAATTGAAACAGTTCACAACTCCACCAATAATATATTAGTGTCCCAGTTTTCTCACATCCACTCCAATATTCGTCATTATCTTTTCTTATCATTTTAGCTGATCTGAGAAGTGTGTAGTGATACCTCAGAGTCCTTGTAATTGTATTTTTCTGATTAATAATGATTTAGACTATGACTAGAAATGGTTTTAATTTTGTCATCTGAAAATTGCCTATTCATATCCTTTAACCATTTATTAATTGGAGAATGGCTTTAATTCTTATAAATTTGACTCAATTCTCTATATATTTTAGAAATGAGGTCTTTATGATAACCCTTGAATGTAAAAATTTCCCCAGTTTGTTGATTCCCTTCTAATTTTATCTGCATTGTTTTTGTTTGTACAAAAACTTTTTAACTTAATGTAATAAAAATTATCTATTTTGCAATCAGTAATGTATCCAAGTTCTTTTTTGGCCACAAATTTTTTCCTCCTTCACAGATCTAAGAGGTAAGTTATCCTTTCTTCTTTGAGGACTGTTCTCCCTCTCTGCATAATAACTATTCATGGTCAGAGTTCTCTTTCCTTTTTTGCTCATTTCAAAGTTGAGGTCTGCTCTTAGGGCAAAGGAGAGATTATTTCAAGCTTCCTTTACAGGTGGCAGTGGCTTCACGTTGTCTTGGGGCTGATGCTGCCCCCAAGGGTTCTTTCCTAAGCTGATTGGGTGTGGCCAAGTCCCACTTGTTATGCTGGAGTTCAAGAGTTTAGTATTTGCCTTCTGTAGTTGTGTTGGAGGTCTCACAGGTAGTCTACTGATCCACCAGCTTCTGAATTAGGACAGTAGCTAATGCTGCTGTATTTTGGCTAAGAGTCTCCTATAGAGGGCTGAAAACTCTGAAGAGATGTGCTTGAATCAGACAGCAGAGCACTTAAGGATAATTATCTATTGGATGTGAGGTAATGGCTCTATAAGCATATACTTATGTGATATGATAATGTGATGGCTCTCCTCATGATTGGCTCCTGCTGAATGGGTTGTAGTGAGGTAATTGTTAGGCAAGGATTGGAGGGCTGAGGGAGAGAGGTCAGACTCACTTGGCTGCAGGATGAGAAGGAGAAAGGCTAGAGAATTTGAACTCCAGAATCCAGGATACATCTTTGGCAAGCCTTGTGGCAGCTTGCCTGCCTCCCTCACTTCTTCCTCTAAAGACCAAGAACTTTGATTTATCCTGATTCTGACTGATCCTGAAGCCCTCCGGGGAGCTGGTCTGGACATTATATTTGGCACCCTAATGTGGATTAAGGACAGAAATTTCAGTGAAGAAATCCCTGTGACCAGGAAATAGGGGAAGTATTAAAATAGACAAACAGGGAACTTTGTTAAGGGCTAAACAAATAACTTTCCTTTTCTAGCTGAAATGGGGAAGATATTAGAAAAAGATTCTCCTCCACACCTACACCCACCCCTACCCCAAGGGAGCTCTATAGTAAGCATACTTAGACTAAAAAAGAGGCAAGGTTTGCTTGTAACTTGGGAGCAGATTAGTAGATTCTTGGAAACATTAGAATGTATGTCCCCTTGGTTCTTCAAGGAAGAAGAAATAGAGGCAGATAATTGGAAACTAGTAAGAGATCAATTATGTGAGTATTACAATGATAATGGTCCTAATTCAATTTCTAAGGAAACATTCTATATATACAATATAATAACAACTGACTTAAAGAATCCTGCAAGTTCTAGAAAAAAGAAAAGTTCTAAGGATAACAGCCAGACAAAGAAGTGTGAGGAGAGAGAGAAAGAGAATGAAGAGGATACTGATAAAATAGCCAAAAGTCATGGAGAGTTAACTGAACTTAAAGGGTGTGATGATTCTCACTCTCATAGCCCAGCTTCACCTCTACCTATACCCGAGCAGGCTCTTTAACCTTCCCCCATCAACTTTAGTTTCCTGGGTGGAAGGAGGAGGATGAGTGGAAGGGCAGTTCTATCACCTGCACCTTCCCCCCAGTACCCCACCCCTTGACTCAATTGCAAAAGGCACTACTTAAAGACAAAGCAGAAGGGCAGAATACAGCTGATTTGAGAATAGAAATTTATCCTGTGATTGAACAGCTCAACTCTTCAGATTCAGAAAGGAGAAGATGCATTCCTTTTAATCTAGAAATTATCAAAGATCTGAAAAAGGCTTTCACTCTTTACAGGTCTACATCATCTTATGTTAAGATGTTATTACAGAATTTGGCTTATGAAATTTTAACCCCTGGTGACTGGAAATCTATAACAAAGACATGCTCACAACCTAGACAAAACTTGTTGTGGCTTTCTGAATATAGTGAACTCTGTAGGATACAAGCCCAATGAAATAGGCAACCTGGAGTTAATACACCAATCACCTGTGACCAACTAACAGGTATAGGTTTTTATGCAGACACTTCAGCACAGATTAATTACCCAATAGCAGCATATGACCAATTGCTTCTGCTGCTATCAAAGCATGGGACATCCTCCCAGGAAGGCAAGACAGAGGGGAAGACTTCATGAAAAAAGAGCAACGTCATAATGAACCTTTTGCTGATTTTGTGGGATATCTGCAGACAGCTGTCATATGAATTATTGGTGAAAATGCACCAACAGAAATTATGATAAGACAGCTTGCTAAAGAAAATGCTAATGAAGTTTGCAGAAGAATTATACTAGGACTACACAAAGATGCTCCTTTAGAGGACATCATAAGATGCTGTGCCACAGAGAACACAAATACCTTTTATACCCAGGCTTTGATGCAGACTTCCCAAGATTCGAACATGGGAAGACAGGGTCCCTTTTGGCAAAGAACTTCCAGAGAGACTTGTCATCAATGCTTTCAATGTGGTAAAGCAGGGCATTTGAAAGCTCAATGTTGGCGTAAAGACAGCGTGAGAAAACAGGGTGGGAGAACAAGACCCAAAACCCCATGTGCAAAATGCAACAGAGGCTTCCATTGGGTATCAGAATGTAGAATGATTCAGGGAAATGGGATAGAGAACCTAGCCTCAGGGCCCAAAGCAAAAAATACTTGGGACATGATGGCAGCTGATGCTACAGCCAGACAGTCTTTAGAAGTTCAGTACTCAGACATGACCAATCAGCCAAGAAGCAATCTGATGGGAGAAAGGAATTACATAATCAATCAGCCAGGAAGCAACCTGATAGGAGAAAGGGATTACAACTGGGGAGAATAGAGTTGTATGCAGCTGAAACTACTGAGATACTCCCGGGAGAGATGAAATCTGTTCTCCAGCTTATGGATCCCTTGCCTCCAGGCACAGTAAACTTGACCATTTCACTTCCTGAGAATGCTTACAAAACAGTATACATACATACACTGATGTGGGAAACTGGGAAATGTGTAGCTAATATCCCAGTCACTAATGTACGTAGACAATGTATAACTTATCAACCAGGAGAAGTAGTAGCATCAGGTTTACTGATACAGACTCCTAATAGGCAATCTGGTGACAATGGCCCAGATTCTGACTCCAAGCAATAGAATCCAGGAATATTCTGGACTGCAGCAGTTATAACTGACTGTGCTATGCTCACTATCTATGTAAATGTCATACCATTAGAAGGATTGGTAGACACAGGTGCATACTGTACAGTCATTAGAGGTGCCACTAGCCCGTTCACTGGCTAAAGATTAGACACCTATAAGTCTGGTGTAGAAGGATCAACAGCAGCTGAAGTTAGTGCTATACCTTTGAGATGGACATTTGAAGGCAAAACTCCAGGAGTTTTTACTCCTTTCATAGTTGAAAAAATCCCCATTAATCTGTGGGGAAGAGACATCTTACAACAGTTAGGATTACAAATGAGTATTTTGTTTTTTTTAGGCAGGGCTGCCGTTGAAGGCCTGCCAACACTCTCACCTGTTCCTATTCAATGGAAAACTGATATACCAGTGTGGATAGAACAGTGGCTCTTAGCAAGTAATAAAATTCAGGCCTTATTAGATATAGTACAGGAGCAACTTGAGCAAGGACACTTAAACCTTCATTAAGTCTTTGGAATGCCCTTGTATTTGTTCTAAGAAAGAAATATGGAAAATGGAGGATGTTAACAGATTTAAGAACAGATGGAAACTATGGGAATTCTTCAGCCTGGACTTCCATCTCCTACTCGTTGCCTAGAGAATGGCTTCTTTGGGTTATAGACATCAGGGATTATTTCTATTCTATCCCTCTGGATAAGGAGGATATTAAAAGATTTGCCTTTTCAGTGTCCAGCATTAACTTAGCTTAGCCTTATAAAAGATATGAATGAAAAATTTTGCCACAGGAAATGAAAAACAGCCCTACTACATGTCAAATGTATGTTGCTGCTGCTCTTACTCTAGTAAGAAAAGCAATTCCAATTTGTGAGAATTACCATCTGAAGCATTTATTTCAAAACATATATGTAAAGAGCTGTTTATATAATGTTAAATGGGGCAGCTGTCCTTATGACATGATAAGAATCTATGCATTTTATTTATTTATTAAAGGTTTTTATTTGCAAAACATATGCCTGGGTAATTTTTCCAACATTGACCTGCAGAACCTTTTGTTCCAAATTTTCTCTTCCTTCCCCTGACCCCCTCTCATAGCTGGCAGATAGTCCAATATATGTTAAATATGTTAAAATACATGTTAAATTCAATATATGTATACATATTTGTACAGTAATCTTGCTGCACAAGAAAAATCGGATCAAGAAAGAAGAAAAAGAAAAACTGAGAAAGAAAACAAAAGATAAGCAAATAACCACAGAGAGAGTGAGAATGTTGTGTTGTGTTCTACACTATGTTGCCATGATTCTTTCTCTAGGTATAGATGGCTCTCTTCATCACTGAACAAGGGGAACTGATTTGAATCCTCTCATTATTGAAGAGAGCCACGTCCATCAGAATTGTCACATAGTCTCGTTGTTGCCATATATAGTGATCTTTGGTTCTGCTGATTTCACTTAACATCAGTCCATGTAGGTCTCTCTAGGCCTTTCTGAAATCATCCTGCTAGTCATTTCTTACAGAATAATAATATTCCATAGCATTTGTATACCATAATTTATTTAGCTATTCTCCAATTGATGGGTGTACATTCAGTTTCCAGTTCCTTTCAAATAAAAAGAGGGCTACCACAAACATTTTTGCACATGTGGGTCCCTTTTCCTCCTTTAAGATCTCTTTAAGATATAATCCCAGTAGAAACAACGCTGGATCAAAGGGTATGCACAGTTTTATAATTTTTTGAGCAGAGTTCAAAAAGTTATCAAACTGTGCATACCCTTTGATCCAGCAGTGTTACTACTGGGATTATATCCCAAAGAGATTATAAAGAAGGAAAGGGACCTGTATGTCACAGATGTTTGTGGCAGCCACTAGTGGCTAAAACTGGAAACTGAATGGATGTCCATAAGTTGGAGAATGGCTGAATAAATTGTGGTATATGAATATTATGGAATATTACTGTTCTGTAAGAAATGAACAACAGGAGGATTTCAGAAAGGCCTTGGGAGACTTACATGAACTGATGCTGAGTGAAATGAGCAGGACCAGGAGATCATTATATACTTCAACAACAATACTATATGATGACCAGTTCTGATGGACCAGGCCATCCTTAGCACGAGATCAACCAAATCATTTCCAATGGAGCAGTAATGAACTGAACCAGCTATGCCCAGAAAAAGAACTCTGGGAGATGACTAAAAACCATTACATTGAATTCCCAATCCCTATATTTATGCACACCTGCATTTTGATTTCCTTCACAAGCTAATTGTACAATATTTCAGAGTCTGATTCTTTTTCTACAAGCAAAATAACGTTTTGGTCATGTATACTTATTGTGTATCTAATTTATATTTTAATATATTTAACATCTACTGGTCATCCTGCCATCTAGGGGAGGGTGGGGGGTAAGAGGTAAAAAATTGGAACAAGAGGTTTGGCAATTGTTAATGCTGTAAAGTTACCCATGCATATATCCTGTAAATAAAAGGCTATTAAATAAAAAAATTTTTTTTGAGCAGAGTTCCAAACTGCTTTTCTGAATGGCTGGATCTGTTCACAGGTCCACCAACAATGTATCAGTGTTCCAATTTTCTCACATCCTTTCTAATATTCATTATTATATTTTCTTGTCAAGTTAGCCAATTTGAGATGTGTGTAGTGGTATCTCAGAGTTGTTTTAATTTGTATTTTTCTGATCAATAGTGATTTGGAGCACCTTTTCATATGACTATAAATAGTTTCAATTTCATATCTTTTGACCAATTTATCAACTGGAGAATGGCTTGAACTATTATAAATTTGAGTCAATTCTCTATATATTTTAGAAATGAGGCCTTTATCAGATCCTTTGGATATAAAAATGTTTTCCTAATTTATTGCTTCCCTTCTAATCTTGTCTGCATTAATTTTCTTTTTGGAAAACCTTTTTAACTTAATATAATCAAAATTATCTATTTTGTGATCAATAATAATCTCATATTCTTTTTTAGTCACAAATTGCTTCCTCTTCCACAAATCTGAGAGGTAAACTATCCCCATGTTCTTCTAACTTGTTTATAATATCATTCTTTATGTCTAAATTATGAACCCATTTCGACCCTATCTTGGTATACCATGTTAGGATCTATGACTACTTTCTGTCATACTAGTTTCCAATTTTCCCAGCAGTTTTTACCAAATAGTGAATTCTTTTTCTAAAAGCTGGAGTCTCTGGGTTTGTCAAATAGTAGATTGCTATAGTCATTGATGATTTTGTTCTGTGAATTTAACCTATTCCACTAATCAACTTTCTATTTCTTAGCCAGTACCAAATTGTTTTGATGACCACTGCTTTATAATATAGTTTTAGATCTGGTACAGCTAGTCCACCTTCATTTGCTTTTCTCTTCATTAATTCCTTTGAAATTCTTGACCTTTTGTTCTTCTAGACAAATTTTTTCTAAGTCAGTAAAATAGTTTCTTGGGAATTTGATTGATGTAGCATCAAATAAATAGATTAGTTTAGGTGGTATTGCCATCTTTATTATATTCTCTCAACCTATCCAAGAACAATTGATATATTTCCAGTTGCTTTGATCTGACTTTATTTGTCTGGAAAGTGTTTTGTAGTTTTACTTATATGGTTCCTGACTTTCTCTTTGCATATAGATTCCCAAATATTTTATACTATTGACAGTTATTTTAAATGGAATTCCTATTTTTATGTTTTGCTGTTGGATTTAGTTGGTGATATACAAGAATGCTGATGATTTATGTGGATTTATTTCATATCCTGCAATTTTGCTAAAGTTGTGGATTGCTTCTAAAATTTTTTTAGTTGATTCTTCAAGGTTCTCTAAGTATACCATAATATCATCTGCAAAAAGTGAAAATTTTATTTCCTCATTACCTACTAATTACTTTTTTTTTCTTCTCTTATTGTCAAAGCTAGAATATCTAATACAATATTGAAAAGTAATGGTGATAATGGGCAACCTTGTTTCACCCCTGATTTTATTGGGAATGGTTCCAGTTTATCCCTATTACATATGATGTTTGCTGATGGTTTTAAATAGATGCTACTGACTGTTTTGAAGAAAAGTCCATTTATTTCTATATTCTCTAGTGTTTTAATAGGAATGGGTGTTGGATTTTATCAAATGCTTTTTCTGCATCTATTGAGATAATCATATGTTTTTGTTAATTTGGTTATTGATATAATCAATTATGCTAATAGTTTTCCTAATTTTGAACCAGCTCTGCATTCCAGGTATATATCCTACTTGATCATGGTGTATTATCCTGGGGATGATTTTTTGTAATCTCTTTGCTAATATTTTATTTAAGATTTTTGCTTCAATATTTATTAGGGAGATTGGTCTATAATTTTCTTTCTCTGTTTTTGTCCTACCTGATTTAGGTATCAGTACCATATATGTATCGTTCTATTTTAAATGTGTTTAGCAGGGTAATTTATTCTTGGCTGCATTCCAAGTTCCTTAGCCTTTTGGGAATATTAGATTCCAGACCCTTCAATCCTTTAAAGTGGAAGCTGCTAGGTCCTGCATAATCCTTATTGTGGTTCCTCAATAGTTATTTATTTATTTCTGGCCACTTGTAATATTTTTTCTTTGGTCTGATAGGTCTGAAATTTAGCCACAATATTCCATGGGTTTTTAATTTGGGGATCTCTTTCAGAAGGCCCTTCACTTCTAAAAATTTGAATTTTTACTAATTAAAACAGTGATTGAATAGACCCTTAAAAACTATTTTTCATTAATTTATTTATTTTCCACTTAACATAAATAAGGAAGATAATCCCACTATTTTACTTTTACAATAACTCACAGGCTTACAAAGGTAAAGCTGGTGGCCATCTGGCACAACTCTGTCCATTTACAGAGTAAGGAAATATTACCCAAAGAAGTTAAATTATTTGCTCATGTCATGTAGGCAGTAAACATCAGAGGATAATTTAAACCTATCTACTCTGACCAAAAAATATACTTTTTCCAGTAGCAATGTTTCCAATATTCAATGGCTGTAATATTTGAACAGAAAGCAGAATGCTCCAATAGTGACATTTTTGATTGTCATGCTAGATAATCTCTTAGACAGAAAGATCAAATTGTTCAATACTCAAAGAAAATAATTCAAACTACTAACTGGAAGATCAAATATAGAAGCTGAAGCTTATATACACTGGGCACATAATGAGAAAACAGGATTCATTAGAAAACATTCTGATTTTGGTAAGGATTGAAGGTGAAAAAAAAGAAAATAGCAGAAAATGATATGGATAGAGTGTCATGGAAACTATATGTGAACTTGGATAGACTTAGAGAAATAATGGAGGATAGAAAAACTGGGCATGCTGTGGTCTATAGGGTCAGTAAGAGTTGAACCTGACTGAAAGAATGAACTATAACTGACACAAAAGTAAGTCCTCGACAGAAAGGAATATACTTTCTTCTCAGCAGTTCATGGAACCTATACAAAAACTGACCATATATTAGGACATAAAGACCTCAAAATTAAATTCAGGAAGGCAGAAATAGTAAATGCTTTCTTTTTAGATCATGATGCAATAACAACTACATTCAATGAAAAGTTAGGGGTAAATAGACCAAAAGGAATTGGAAACTAAACACAGCAAATTATAGACATAATTAATAATTTCACTCAAAATAATGACAACGATGAGAAGAGACATCATACCAAAATTGGTGGGATGCAACCAAAGCGGTAATAAGGGGAAATTTTAAATCCTTAGAGATTTACTTGAACAAAATAGAAAAAGAGAAGAGCAGTGAATTGGGCTTGCAACTAAATAAACTAGAAAAAGAGCAAATTTAAAAAAAAAAACAAATACTAAACTTGAAATTCTAAAATTAAAAGGAGAAATTAATAATATTGAAAGTAAAAAAAAAAAAAACTCGAACTAATAAATAAAACTAAGAGTTGGTTTTATGAAAAAAGAAAAACAGATAAAAACCTATGGTAAATCTGATTAGAAAAATGAGAGAGGAAAATCAAATTATTATTCTTAAAAATGAAAAGGGAGAACTTTCCACCAATGAAGAGGAAATTAGAGAAATAATGAGTTACTTTGCCCAACTTTACACCAATAAATTTGATAACCTAAGTGAAATGGATGACTACTTCCAAAAATATAGGCTTCCCAGATTAACAGAGGAGGAAGTAAATTGCTTAAATAGTTCCATTTCAGAAAAAGAAATAGAACAAACTATTAATCAACTCCCTAAGAAAAAATCTCCAGGGACCAGATGGATTTACATGTGAATTCTACCAAACATTTAAAGAACAATTAGCCCCAATGCTATATAAACTATTTGAAAAAATAGGGAATGAAGAAGTCCTACCAAATTCCTTTAAAAGATATGATACTGATACCTAAACTAGGTAGGCTGAAAAGAGAAAGAAAATTATAGATCAAGCTCCCTAATGAATATTGATGCTAAAATCTTAAATAAGATATTAGCAAAAAGACTACAGAAAATCATCCCCAGGATAATACACCATGAACAAGTGGGATTTATACCAGGAGTGCAAGGCTGGTTTAATGTTAGGAAAACTATCAGTATAATTGGCCATATTAATAACCAAATTAACAAAAACCATATGATCATCTCAATAGATGCAGAAAAGGCATTTGATAAAATCCAATATCCATTCCTACTAAAAACACTTGAGAGTATAGGAATAAATGGACTTTTTCTTAAAATAATCAGTAGCATCTATTTAAACCATCAACAAGCATCATATGTAATGGGGATAAACCACAACCATTCCCAATAAGATCAGGAGTGAAACATGGTTGCCCATTATCACCATTACTATTCAATATTGTATTAGAAATGCTAGCTTTGGCAATAAGAGTTGACAAAGAGATTAAAGGAATTAGAGTAGGTAATGAGGAAACCAAATTATCACTCTTTGCTTATTATAAGGTGGTATACTTAGAGACCCCCAGAGATTCTACTAAAAAGCTATTAGAAATAATCCACACCTTTAGCAAAGTTGCAGGATACAGAATAAACTCACATAAGTCATTAGCATTCATATATATCACTTACAAAATCCAACAGGTAAAGTTACAAAGAGAAATTCCATTTAAAGTAACTAATTGATAGTATAAAATATTTAGGAATCTATCTGCCAAGGAAAAATCAGAAACTTTATGAGCAAAACTACAAACACTTTCCACACAAATTAAGTCTGATCTAACCAATTGGAAAAATATTAAATGCTCTTGGATAAGGTGAGCAAATATAATAAAGATGATAATACTACCTAAACTAATCTATTTATTTAGCGCTATACCAATCAGACTCCCCAAAAACTATAACGACAAAGTTCATATGGAAAAACAAAAGGTCAAGAATTTCAAAGGAATTAATGAAAAAAAAATCAAATGAAGGTGGCTTAGCTGTACAAGATCTAAAATTATATTATAAAGCAGCAGTTACCAAAACTATTTGGTATTGGCTAAGAAATAGACTAGTTGATCAGTGGAATAGGTTAGGTTCAAGTGATAAAACAGTCAACAACTATAGCAACCTAGTGTTTGACAAACCCAAAAACCCCAGCTTTTGGGATAAGAACTCACTGTTTGACAAAAATTGCTGGGAAATTTGGAAACTAGTATGGCAGAAACTAGGCATTGACCCACACTCAACACTGTACACCAAGATAAGCTCAAAATGGGTTTATGACCTAGGCATAAAGAATGAAATTATAAATAAATTAGAGGAATATAGGATAGTTTACCTCTCAGACCTGTAGAAGAGGAAGGAATTTATGAGCAAAGAAAAAATAGAGATTTTGATTATTGATCACAAAATAGAAAATTTTGATTATATTAAATTGAAAAGTTTTTTGTACAAACAAAACTAATGCAGACAAGATTAGAAAGGAAGCAATAAACTGGGAAAACATTTTTACAGTCAAAGGTTCTGATAAAGGCCGGATTTCTAAAATATATACAGAATTGACTCTAATTTATAAGAAATCAAGCCATTCTCCAATTGATAAATGGTCAAAGGATATGAACAGACCATTCTCAGACAAAGAAATTGAAATTATTTCTAGCCATATGAAAAGAGGCTCCAAGTCATTATTGATTAGAGAAATGAAAACTAAGACAACTCTGAGATATCACTATACATCTGTTAGATTGGCTAGAATGACAGTGAAAGATAATGTGGAATGATGGAAGGCATGTGGGAAAACAGGGACACTGATACATTGTTGGTGGAATTGTGAATACATCCATCCATTCTGGAGAGCAATTTGTAACTATGCTCAAAAAGTTTTCAAACTGTGCAAACCTTTTCATCCAGCAGTGTTACTACTGGGCTTATAGCCCAAAGAGATTTGAAATAAGAGTAAGGGACCTGTATGTGCAAGAATATTTGTGCCAGCCCTCTTTGTAGTGGCCAGAAATTGGAAACTGAATGGATGCCCATCAACTGGAGAATGGCAGAATAAATTGTGGCATATGAATATTATGGAATATTCTTGTTCTGTAAGAAATGTCCAAGAGGATGATTTCTTTTTTTTTTTTTTAATAGCCTTTTATTTACAGGATATATACATGGGTAACTTTACAGCATTAACAATTGCCAAACCTCTTTTCCAATTTTCACCTCTAACCCCCCCACCCCTCCCTAGATGGCAGGATGACCAGTAGATGTTAAATATATTAAAATATAAATTAGATACACAATAAGTATACAAAAAACGTTATTTTGCTATACAAAAAAGAATCAGACTCTGAAATATTGTACAATTCTTGTGAAGGAAATCAAAAATGCAGGTGGCATAAATATAGGGATTAGAATTCAATGTAATGGTTTTATCTCCCCAGAGTTCTTTTCTGGGCTGCTAGTTCAGTTCATTACTGCTCCATTAGAAATGATTTGGGATCTTTGCTAAGGGATGGCCTGGTCCATCAGAACTGAATTCCATTATTTGTTGAAGTATATAATGATCTCCTGGTCCCTCATTTCACTCAGCATCAGTTCGTATAAGTCTCTCCAGGCCTTTCTAAATTATCCTGTTGGTCTTTTCTTACAGAACAGTAATATTCCATAATATTCATATACCACAATTTATTCAGCCATTCTCCAACTGATGGACCCAAATTCGTTTCAGTTTTAAACCATACAAAAGGGCTGCCACAAACATTATTCACATACAGGACCCTTTCCCTTCTTTATAATCTCTTTGGGATAAATCGTAGTACCCTATGGTCAAAGCGTATACGGTTTGATAACTTTTGACATAGTTCAAACTACTTCAAAATGGTTGGTTTTTAAACTCCACCAACAATGCATTGTCCCATTTTCCCGTCCCCTCAACAATCATCATTATTATTTCCTGTCATCTTAGCCAATCTGACGGTGTGTAGTTATCTTAGGTTGTCTTAATTTTCATTTCTCTGATTAATAATGACTTGGAGCATCTTTTATTGACTAGAAATGTTTAATTTCTTCATTGAAATTGTCTTTCATATCCTTTGACCATTTTTCAATTGAAGAATGGCTTGATTTTATAAATTAGAGTTAATTCTCTATATATTTTAAATGGGGCCTTTATCAGAACTTTTGACTGTAAAAATTTTCCCAATTTTCTTCCTTCTAATCTTGTCTGCATTAGTTTTGTTTGTACAAAAACTTTTCAGTTTGGGTATAATCAAAATTTTGTATTTTGTGATCGTTGATCTCTAGTTCTCTTTGGTCATAAAGACCCCCTTCCCGGTTGAAGGTAAACTATCCTGTGTTCTTCTAATTTATTAATAATTTCTTCTTTATGCCTAGGTCATGAACCCATTTGACCTTATCTTGGTTACAGCTTAAGTATGGATCAATCCTAGTTTCTGCCATATTGTTTCCAAATTTCCCACAAATTTTATCAAACAGTAAGTTCTTATCCCAAAAACTGGGGTCTTTGGGTTTGTCAAAGACTAAGGTTGCTATATTTGTTGACTTTTTATCCCTTAATGATCTTTCCACTGATCAACTAATTAACTTAGCCAATACCAAATGTTTGTAACGATGCTTTATAATTTTTAGATCTGGAAATAAGCCACCTTCATTTATTTTTTTTTCATTAATTCCCTTGAAATTCTTGACCTTTTGTTTTCCATATGAACTTTGTTTTAGTTTTCTAGGTCATTAAAATAGTTTTTTGGGGAGTCTGATTGGTATAGCCTAAATAAATGATTAGTTTAGGTAATATTTCATCTTTATTTTTGCTAACCTATCAAGAGCTTTAATATTTTTTTTTAATAACTTAATTTTGTGAAAATGGTCTGTAATTTTGCATATAAAGTTTCTATTTTCCCTTGGCAGATGATTCCTAAATTTTTTTTATCAGTGGTTACTTTAAATGGAATTTCTCTTTGTAACTTGTTTGGATTTTTTGTGATATATAAGAATGCTGGACTTTATGTGGGTTTATTTTTAAAACTGCGGTTTGGTTATTTCTAACTTTTGGAGAATCTCTGGGGTTCTTAAGTTAACCATCATGTCATCGGCAAGTGATAATTTGTTTCCTCATTTATTCTTTTCCTTTAATCTCTTTCTCAGCTCTTTTCTATATACATTTCAACAATATTAAATAACGGTGATGTGGGCAACCTTGTTTCCTCCGATCTTATTAGGGAATGGTTGAGTTTGTCTCCTTACATATGTTCTGATGGTTTAAATAGATGCTGGATTATTTTGGAAAAGAATTTTTCCATTTAATTTTTTAAAGAATGGATGTTGGATTTTATCTCTTTTTCATTGAAGATATAGGTTTTTTAATTTGGTTTTAAATAATTTATTGATAGTTTTCTATTGAACCAAACCCCATTCCTGGTATAAATCCTACATCATTTATTATCTTAGATGATTTTCTGGTTCTTTTTAATTCTTATTTAAAAATCAATATTCTTGGGGGTTGTTAAAATTTTCTTTCTTGTTTTTCACCACCGGTTTAGGGTTCATACCATGTCTGTGTCATAGAAGATTTGGTGGCTCCTTCTTCCCTATTTTATCAAATAATTTATATAGCATTGGGAAAATTTTTTAAATGTTTGGAAAATTCACATGTAAATCCATCTGGTCCTGGGGATTTTTCGGGAGTTGTTTAATTCCTGTTCTTTTCTTTTTTTTAAAATATTCAAACAATTTCTTCCTCCTCTTTGTCTGGGATTTATTTTTGGGGTGTCATCCATTTCATTAGGTTATCAAATTTTGGCATAAAGTTGAGCCAAATAACTCCTTATTTTTCTCATTTCCTCTTCATTGGTGGAAAGTTCTCCTTTTCATTTTAAGATATAATTTTTTTCCTCCCTCCTTTTTCTAATCAGATTTCCAAAACTTATCTATTTTTTGGCTTTTCATAGAACCAACTCTTAGTTTTATTAATTAGTTCAATGTTTTTTTACTTTCAATTTTTAATTTCTCCTTTTTTTGAATTTCAATTTATATTTGATTGGGGGTTTTAATTTGGTCTTTTTTTATTTTTTTTTAGTTGCAAGCCCAATTCTTAATCTTTTCTTTCTTTTTATTCAATAATCCTCTAAGGATATAAAATTCCCCTTATTACCCTTTGGCTGCATCCCACAAATTTTGGTATGATGTTCATCATTGTCATCTTGGTGAAATTTTTTTTATAATTTGCCACCCAATCATTCTTTAAGATTAGATTGTTTGTTTCCAATTACTTTTGGTCTATTTCCCCTAACTTTTTTGTTGAATGTAGTTTTTATTGCATCATGATCTGAAAAAAAGCATTTACTATTTCTGCTTTCTTCATTTAAATTTTGAGGTCTTTATGTCCTAATATTGGTCAATTTTTGAATGGGTTCCATGAACTGCGGGAAAAAGTATATTCCTTTCTATCTCCTTAATTTTCTCCAAAGATCCAACATACCTAATTTTCTAATATTCTATTTTTTTTAATTTCTTTCTTATTTGTTTTGTTGTTTGATTTGTCTAATTCGAGGTGCAAGTTTGAGATTCCTACTATTACAGTTTTGTTGTCTATTTCTTCTTTCCCTCTTAACTTCTCCTTTAGGAAGTTGGATCCATACCATTTGGTGCATATATGTTTAATGATTTGCTTCATTGTTTTCTCCCTTTAGCAGGATGTAGTTTCCTTCCTTATCTCTTTTAATTAGATCAATTTTTACTTTGCGTCTGAGATGGATGCTACCTTTTTTGACTTCACCTGAAGCATAATAGATTTTCTCCACCACCTTTACTCTTATATGTCTCCTGCTTTAAATGTTTTCTTGAAACAACAATTGTAGGGTTCGACTTTTTAATCCAGTCTGCTATCTGCCTCCTCTTTTGGAATTCATCCCATTCACATTTCGGTTAGGGTTAGTAAATCTGTATTTCCCCATCCTAATCCCCAGTTTGCTTTACTTTTTTGCCTCCCCCCCTCTTTCCACCTTTTCTTTTCCCCTCTTTAAAGAAACTTACCCTCTTTTTTTCCTTCCCCTTTGAGGTCCCTTTTCCCCCTTCCTTCCCTTTTACTCTTTTTTTTTCCCTTTTCCCTCCCCCTTTTTTGGGAAAAATTTTTCCAAAAACAAAATTTCTTTTTTTTTTAGCCAATCATATAAGATTCCCTGTTTCCCCAAATTCCCTCAAAGATAATTTCCTTTCCCTCTTTGTATGTGGTTTCCCTTTTTTTTTTCCCTCTTCCATTATTTTCCATATCCCTTTTCCAATCTACTTTCCTTTTTTTATTTATATCAGTCTCTTATACATTATTCTTTTTATTCACAACGAAATCCTTTAAAAGGTTATTTTTTTTTCTGCATTCTTAAGTTCTATTTGGAATATTTTTGTTTATTTGGTTTTTTTCAGAAAAATGGTTCATTGTTCTTAAATTCCATTTCTTCCCTGAAAAAATCTCCACAGCTGGGTAGTTTATTCTTGGCTCATCCCAAGTTTTGGTTTAATATCAAACCTTCTTAACTTTAATGTGGGCAAGGATTTTGGTTTTTTTTTGGCATTTTTTTTAAAGGTTTTTGTTAAAATTTTTTCCTTAATTATAGTTCTAAAATTTTTTAAATATTCCTTGGGGTTTTTTTTTTTTCTTTCGAATTGTTCAAAATTTTTAATGTATTTTTTTGGTTCTATTAATTCATTCCTTTTTTTTTTGTAAAATAATTTCTTTTTTTATCATATTTTTGGGGTCTTTCTTTCTTCCGATCTATTTTCAAGTCTTTTTTTCAATTAGATAATTCTGGTTTTTTTATTTTCATTTTTGTTTTGTTCTGATTTTGCTTTCAATAATCATTATTTCTTTTTTAGTTCTTTTTTTAAAAATTATTTTCTTCTTCTTTTTTTATTCTTTCTGATATGTAAGAGGGTTTTAAATGTTTGTTTTGGGTCTGTGGAATTTTTTTCCATTTACTAATTTTTTTTTTTTATTAATTTTTTTAATTAGTCCTCCTTGAGGTTCTTTGCTTTCCAATTACGATCCACTTTCTGGTAATTCTTTATTTTCTTCACAATTCACTTTCCAATTTTTTATTTTTTTTCCTTCAAATTTGTTTCCCTGCCCCGGGGAAGTTTTTTCTTTTAATTCGTATTTCAGGAAGTTTTGCCCAAGCTTCCTTTCCTTTCCCCAAATTTTCTTCAACTCCTTTTGAGGATTTTAATGGTCTCTTCTTGGGACACATGAAGGAGGACGTCTGAGGGTTTGGGCTTTGGTTTGCTGACCTGTTCTTTTTCATAGAAATTCAACTTTTTTCTCTTTTATTCCCCTGAAAAACCTTTGGGGTAGGTTCCTGGCGGGGGTTACCATCTTTCTGGGCAGGGAAGATTAAACCGTTTTGTTGGGGTAGGGGCTTGGTGGGTTTTCCCTTCCCCCAGGAATGGTTCAGACTGGAAGCTTCAAACTGCTTATAGGGGGGGAGGATTTGGGCTAAAAAATAAAGTGTCACTGAGGGAAGGGCCTTTGTGGGCTTAGTTTAGCAGTGATGAACCAACCCCTGAAACTCTGGGATCTGTGAACCTGCCCAAAACTCTATTTGGGCTGGGCCCCCTGCTTGACTCCGGCTGGGTCCTTCCAAAGGATCCCCTTTGCCCAAGGAAAATACTGGGGTTGGGGCTGTACTTGTTTAATTTCTTTCATTTCTTTGAGGACCTCCTTGGAACAATTTTTCCCTGTCTCGTTTCCCCCGGAAAACCTTTTTTGGGGAATAAAGATTTTTCTTGACTTTTTCTACTTTTTCTTCCTTTTGATCAAACTATTTTAGGCTCATTAATTTATAAAGATAAGAAAGAGTTAAAAATCAAATTGTGTCTTTCCCATCTTCTCTCCCCAAGAGGATGGTTTCAGAAAGGCCTGGAGAGACTTGCATGAACTGATGCTGAGTGAAAAGAGGAGGACCAGGAGATTATGTACTTTAACAACAATACTATATGATGATCAATTCTGATGGAAGTGGCCATTTTCAGCAATGAGATGAACCAAATCAGTTCCAATAGAGCAGTAATGAATTGAACCAGCTACACCCAATGAAATAACTCTGGGAAATGACTATGAACCACTACATAGAATTCCCAATCCCTCTATTTTTGTCTGCCTGCATTTTTGATTTCCTTCACAGGCTAATTGTACACTATTTCAAAGTCTGATTCTTTTTGTACAGGAAAATAACTGTTTGGACATGTATACTTGTATTTAATTTATACTTTAACATATTTAACATGTATTGGTCCACCTGCCATCTGGGGGAGGGGGTGAAGCGAAGGAGGGGAAAAATTAGAACAAATGGTTTGCCAATTGTCAATGCTGTAAAATTACCTATGCATATAACTTGTAAATAAAAAGCTATATAAAAAAGTAAGTCCTCTTTCTACTGTACTTTTATCCCTTTCCATGACTAGTTTGTCTTCATAACTAGTTTGTTACTCTAAACTTCTGTTATTATTTTTGCAGACTTCATTTTTTCAAGTTTTATTTTTATAATAGCTTTTTACTTTTCAAAATACATGAAAAGATAGTTTTTCAACATTAACCCTTTCAAAACCTTGTGTTACTTTTTCTCCCTTTCTTCTCCCTAACCCCTCTCCTAGACAGCAAGTAATCCAATATAGGTTAAACATGTCCAATTCTTCTAAATGTATTTCCACATTTATCATGCACAGACTTCTTTTGGCGGACTCCTTGAACATCCTTAAAAGCTAATTTCTCAGCTTTCTTAATTTGATTGCTTTCTTCCTTCATTACACAGTGGTATGTTTATACCTGAAAACTCCCTCACTTCCCAGAATTCAACTCCCTCTAAGATTCTAAACTTCAAAATTTGACTATCTGACCACAACCTCCTCCTATCTTTCTGCCTTTTTTATCATCTGACACCAGACTGACCTTGACCTTAATTGTAACCACTAATCCCTTGAACTTTCCCTAATGATTTATTTTATCTTTCCCCTTTACTTAAGCTTCATTCTTAGAAAACCCATTATTCACACTTTACTGGTCTCCATTTTGAAATTCTTTACCTTCTCTCACTTTACCTTATTTCCAACTATCTGATACTTTCTCCTAGGTAATCCCTACCACTTTATTTATCTTTGTCAATGGGTGTTATTGGGGAAAATATCTAAACAATGAAGTAATTTCATCTACAAATTTGTAGAGATAATTCAACTGAGCCTCAATTCCTATTCAACAATACTTTAGCTCTATTAGAAAGTCCCTATCTCCTTCTTTACAGTAATTATTTTAAACATTTCTTCTTCTTTCTCAATCCTCTAACTACTTACCCATTTCTCTATACAAATTTATAGCAGATAACTTGGCTTCTTATTTCATTAAAAAAATTGAGGCTATTAGAAAACAGCTCTCTTAGCTCCCCTTCACTGATCTTCTACAACTCAGCATCAATATTCCCCACTCTCCAGGCCTAAATAGTGACATCCTTCTTTTAGATAGGGTTTAAATCGTTACTTTTAACCTTGCTTCAATCAATCAACCTTGGCAGATCATGGTCCAAGAATCATCCCTGTTATACCTCTGGTTTCTCCATTTCCATTGCTTTCATCCTATCTGCTTACAAGCATGTTTTAATTTTTTTTTCTTCTATCATTTACACTATCAAGCCACTTTCCATTTACTCTCTGTCTCTGGACTAACAAACTTCTGGAAAAACTTATGTACACATTACACTTCCATTTCACCACTACCTTCTCTCCAGACTTCTTTGAAATGTGTCTTTTATATGCTTTCTGCTCATTTCTCACCAATGACTTCTGCTCATTTCTCATGAAATGATTTTTTTTAATGCAATTTCTGTTTATTTGTAAATTCACATTCTGAAGGTTTCTCAGAGAGCCAGATTTTGTTCAGTAAATTGTGCAGCATTATATAAGAGTATCTTTTCCCTATTATGATTGTACATAAACAGCTATCTCTAACTTAATTCAAAGTAAAAGTAGGCAGGTTCCATGCACTTGTCACCAGTTGTCCCTAGCAGGAACATATTTTCTGTAGCTAGATTTCTTTGATCCATATCCTCTGTGTATGCTATATCTTGGTACTGTCCATTTCATATCTTGGTACTGTTCTCATTTCTCAGAAACTTCTGCTTATTTCTCACCAATGACTTTCCTAAAAGCCAGATCTCTTACAGGAATACTTTTAATTCTCAAAACACACACACACACACACACACACACACACACACACACACACACACACTGATTTCCAAATAGCTTTATCAGTATGTTGGAAGTTCTAATCTAAAAGAATTTCTGATCAATCTGAAAAAATTGGACTTCATTTTGAAACTTTGATTTTATCTCACAATGTAAGTGTCTATATATGTTCTTTGATTCCTCCCTGAAAGTAATAATTAATTAATTATAAAGTGATTGACTTGAGCTGCTTTAGACTGATTAGAGATGAATTATCTAGTTTGTTGTAGATCAGAGTCATCCTTTTGTTCTAGGCCTATGTAAGGAAATCTTCATTGAAAAGTTGGTCCTTGGATCCTTTTCTGATATGTTCCAGAAAGCAACAGATCTAAGAAAACTTAGGTCTTAGAATGAAAAAACTGCACATAGTGTGACTCTCCACCAGGATGTATTTAACTGCTTTAGTGCAAAAGTCTATTTCAGATGCATTTGCTCTTATGTAACTGGTGAGAAGAGTTCCTAGAGTCTGAGTTCCTATCCTAGATATGAAGAGATATCTCTCAGTCTCAGATATGAATATCATGTAGAAAAGAAACCCACGACCAAGTTCAAGAGTTCAAGGCTCTAATCTGTAGAGAAAGAAGATGAGTTCCTTAAGAGTACCAGATTTGTTGCCTCTCTAATAACCTAAATTTAATGATAGCATGGAATTCAGACTTCAATGAGAGAAAGGAGACACTACATATTTAGCCCTAGTCTTTGAGTTTCATTTTTCCAACACCAATTGACTATTAGAAACTACTCTTGCTTCTGGTGGTTTCTCTGGAGGTAGTTTTCTTTTGGGTATTACTGTTATGTTCTGAAATAACCAAAGAAATGAGCTGATCCTTTTTTAGCCAGTAGCATTTTGGGATCTTATTAGATAAACATTAATATTTTTGACTTAATAGGAAATGCCTGGAAGTGAGATAAGAGGTACTTTGAATTTAGAGTGTGCAACCCATAGGGAGGCATTTAAAATTCTTACAAGTTTTAAGTAAACCTTTAATATTTTAATGAAGCATTTTCTGTGGCAATAGTACTTAATATTCTAAATTAAGTCTATTCTTCTGATATGCACATGTAAATACCATTATGCAATGTCAAAGGGAGAGCTGGGAGAGAGGCCCTAACTGCATAGTGTAGTTTGGCTTTATGCATAAGAGGTCAACAGTAATTTTTTTTTTATTTTGACTAAACTGAAGTTACTTAATAAGAACTTCAATACTTTAGTTAGGGTTTTATATTTTAGTCAAAATATATGAGTTGAATAATGATAGCTAATTTCAATGCGGTCTAAGTTAAAAATAATTTTTTAACAGATTTTCTAATATCATTCTCTCCTTCCAAGAGAACAACACTTGTGAATTGTAGGGATCTGGGGTGTGAGGGTCACTTTCAGATTTTCAGGAAGACATGAATCTGAGTGATGATGGGTCATATTATTTAATTATTTGTCAGCATCAAAAAGTCCTGAATTAGATTTTTGGGTTTCTTTATGAAGTGTGTCAGTTTCCCATGACCCCTACCTCTTACCTTCAGCTTCCATCTCCCCACTCCAAGAAAAAGAAGGGAAGAAATCATTAGAAATACTTAGGAGAGAATGTCTTATTTAATTTACTTGACATATCTAAATTAATGAACAGAAGAGAGAGCAGTGGGAATTCTTTGTAAAGAAAGATATAAGAAAAGTATGGTGGTATTTTGCATGTATGTTCTGAGTCCTGTTGTTAATGGGATTCTAATTAATGAAGAAATGGACAAAGATTGCCTAGGAGGTCAATTTACTTTGGCAAATATGTGGTCTCTTAAAACTTGTTATATATTCTTTTAGTTTCTAAAGTACATATTCTTCCTGCATGCCTCCCTAGTGGAGAAGGATTTGGTTTAATGCTATCCTAATATTAGAGGTTCAAGTGGAAGAAAAATAACCTGTGGATTTTCTTCCATCCTATTCTTCTTCTTGTTTGTCCTCACTCTCCTTTCACTTTTTCCCTCCTTTATCAGAATTTTGTTTCTCTTTAGAACCTCCACTGTTCTGCCCTCCCTTCTAAGTCCCCACTTCTAGTCTCTCATACCTCTACTTGATCTCCTCCCTTCCTACTTCCTTGTTGGGTAAGACAGATTTCTATTTTCAATAGATTGTATATAGTATTCCATCTCTGACTTAATAAGAGTAAGGTTCAAGTGATACTTATCTTTCACCCTCCAGTCTTTCCCTTCACTGTAAAAAGATCTTTTGTGCCTTTTCATGTGAAATAATTTACATCATTTTACTTCTCCCTTCCTTCTGCACTCAGTGGACTCTTCTTTCTTATCCCTTAATTTTTTTTAAAGTCAATCCCTCTAATTCATCTTATACCCTCATATATAGTCAGTCTATGTATATTCCTTATAGCTGTATTTATTGTTAGTGGTACAATTTTTAAGAATTACAAATATCATACTAAAAAGAGATATAAGTAGTTCAGTTCCATTGAATCTTTTATATATCCTCCCCACTTTTTCCCTTTTTAGGTTTTTCTTAGATCTTGATATTAGAGATCAAATGTTTTTGTTCAATGTTGGTCTTCTTATGAAAGCTTGAAATTCTTCTATTTCATTGAATAACCATTGTTTCCCTTGAGGCATTATGCTTATTTTCTGGATAGGTGATTCTTGGATGTAGTACTACCTTCTTTACTTTTTGGAATATCATGTTCCATGATCTCTGATCTTTTAATGTTGTAGTTCATGTAATCTTATGTAATCCTGATTGAAGCTCCCTGATATGTGAAGTGTTGCTTTTTGGTCATTTGAAGTATTTTGCCTTAACTTAATTTTTCTGTAATCTGGCTGTAATGTTCCTTTGAGTTTTTATTTTGGAATTCCTTTCCCAGGATGATCAGTAGATTCTTTCAATGCCTATTTTTCCCTCTGGTTCTAGAACATCAGAATGGTTTTTGTCTTGATAATTTATTCAAAAATGCTGTCCAGGCTACCCCCCCCCTTTTTTTTTTTAATTTAATAGCCTTTTATTTACAGGATATATACATGGGTAACTTTACAGCATTAACAATTGCCAAACCTCTTGTTCCAATTTTTCACCTCTTACCCCCCCACCCCCTCCCCTAGATGGCAGGATGACCAGTAGATGTTAAATATATTAAAATATAAATTAGATACACAATAAGTATACCTGACCAAAACGTTATTTTGCTGTAGAAAAAGAATCAGACTCTGAAATATTGTACAATTAGCTTGTGAAGGAAATCAAAAATGCAGGTGTGCATAAATATAGGGATTGGGAATTCCATGTAATGGTTTTTAGTCATCTCCCAGAGTTCTTTTTCTGGGCATAGCTAGTTCAGTTCATTACTGCTTCATTAGAAATGATTTGGTTGATCTCGTTGCTGAGGATGGCCTGATCCATCAGAACTGGTCATCATATAGTATTGTTGTTGAAGTATATAATGATCTCCTGGTCCTGCTCATTTCACTCAGCATCAATTCATGTAAGTCTCTCCAGGCCTTTCTGAAATTATACTGTTGGTCATTTCTTACAGAACAGTAATATTCCATAATTTTCATATACCACAATTTATTCAACCATTCTCCAACTGATGGACATCCATTCAGTTTCAGTTTTAGCCACTACAAAAAGGGCTGCCACAAACATTCGTGCACATACAGGTCCCTTTCCCTTCTTTATAATCTCTTTGGGATATAATCCAAGTAGTAACACTGCTGGATCAAAGGGCATGCACAGTTTGATAACTTTTTGAGCATAGTTCCAAACTACTCTCCAAAATGGTTGGATTCGTTCACAACTCCACCAACAATGCATCAATGTCCCAGTTTTCCGCATCCCCTCCAACAATCATCATTATTTTTTCCTGTCATCTTAGCCAATCTGACAGGTGTGTAGTGGTATCTTAGAGTTGTCTTAATTTTCATTTCTCTGATTAATAATGACTTGGAGCATCTTTTCATATGACTAGAAATAGTTTCAATTTCTTCATCGGAGAATTGTCTGTTCATATCCTTTGACCATTTTTCAATAGGAGAATGGCTTGATTTTTTATAAATTAGAGTTAATTCTCTATATATTTTGGAAATGAGGCTTTTATCAGAACCTTTGACTGTAAAAATATTTTCCCAGTTTATTGCTTCCCTTTTAATCTTGTCTGCATTAGTTTTGTTTGTACAAAAACTTTTCAGTTTGGTATAATCGAAATTTTCTATTTTGTGATCAGTAATAATCTCTAGTTCTGCTTTGGTCATAAAGACCTTCCCCTTCCACAGGTCTGAGAGGTAAACTAGCCTATGTTCCTCTAATTTATTAATAATTTCATTCTTTATGTGTAGGTCATGAACCCATTTTGACCTTATCTTGGTGTACGGCGTTAAGTATGGATCAATGCCTAGTTTCTGCCATATTAGTTTCCAAATTTCCCAGCAATTTTTATCAAACAGTAAGTTCTTATCCCAAAAGCTGGGGTCTTTGGGTTTGTCAAAGACTAGGTTGCTATATTTGTTGACTGTTTTATCCCTTGAACCTAATCTATTCCACTGATCAACTAATCTATTCCTTAGCCAATACCAAATAGTTTTGGTAACTGCTGCTCTATAATATAATTTTAGATCTGGTACAGCTAAGCCACCTTCATTTGATTTTTTTCATTAATTCCTTGAAATTCTTGACCTTTGTTTTCCATATGAACTTTGTTGTTAGTTTTCTAGGTCATTAAAATAGTTTTTGGGAGTCTGATTGGTATAGCTAAATAAATAGATTAGTTTAGGTAATATTGTCATCTTTATTATATTTGCTCGCCCTATCCAAGAGCATTTAATATTTTTCCAATTGGTTAGATCAGACTTAATTTGTGTGAAAAGTGGTCTGTAATTTTGCTCATAAAGTTTCTGATTTTCCCTTGGCAGATAGATTCCTAAATATTTTGTATTATCAGTAGTTACTTTAAATGGGATTTCTCTTTGTAACTCTGACTGTTGGATTTTGTTAGTGATATATAAGAATGCTGATGACTTATGTGGGTTTATTTTATAACCAGCAACTTTGCGAAAGTTGTGGATTATTTCTAATAAGTTTTTAGCAGAATCTCTGGGGTTCTCTAAGTATACCATCATGTCATCGGCAAAGAGTGATAATTTGGCTTCCTCATTGCCTATTCTTATTCCTTTAATCTCTTTCTCAGTTCTTATTGCTATAGCTAGTGTTTCTAATACAAAATTAAATAGTAACGGTGATAGTGGGCAACCTTGTTTCACTCCAGATCTTATTGGGAATGGTTGCAGTTTGTCTCCATTACATATGATGCTTACTGATGGTTTTAAATAGATGCTGCTGATTATTTTAAGGAAAAGTCCATTTATTCCTATACTCTCAAGTGTTTTAATAGGAATGGATGTTGGATTTATCAAATGCTTTTCTGCATCTATTGAGATGATCATATGGTTTTTGTTAATTTGGTTATTAACATGGCCAATTATATTGATAGTTTTCCTAATATTGAACCAGCCCTCCATTCCTGGTATAAATCCTACTTGATCATAGTGTATTATCTTGCAGATGATTTTCTGTAGTCTTTTGCTAATATCTTATTTAAGATTTTAGCATCAATATTCATTAGGGAGATTGGTCTATAATTTTCTTTCTCTGTTTTCAGCCTACCTGGTTTAGGTATCAATACCATGTCTGTGTCATAGAAGGAATTTGGTAGGACTCCTTCATTCCCTATTTTATCAAATAATTTATATAGCACTGGGGCCAATTGTTCTTTAAATGTTTGGTAAAATTCACGTATAAATCCATCTGGTCCTGGGATTTTTCCTTAGGGAGTTGTTTAATTGCCTGTTCTATTTCTTTTTCTGAAATGGGACTATTCAAACAATTTACTTCCTCTCTGTTAGTCTGGGAAGTCTGTATTTTTGGAGTAGTCATCCATTTCACTTAGGTTATCAAATTTATTGGCATAAAGTTGAGCAAAATAACTCCTTATTATTTCTCTAATTTCCTCTTCATTGGTGGAAAGTTCTCCCTTTTCATTTTAAGACTACTAATTTCATTTTCCTCCCTCTTTTTCTAATCAGATTTACCAAAGGCTTATCTATTTTATTGGCTTTTCATAGAACCAACTCTTAGTTTTATTAATTAGTTCAATAGATTTTTACTTTCAATATTTTAATTTCTCCTTTTAATTTTAGAATTTCCAATTTAGTATTTGATTGGGGGTTTTTAATTTGGTCTTTTTTTAGTTTTTTTAGTTGCAAGCCCAATTCATTAATCTTTTCTTTCTCTGTTTTATTCAAGTAAGCCTCTAAGGATATAAAATTCCCTCTTATTACCTCTTTGGCTGCATCGCACAAATTTTGGTATGATGTCTCATCATTGTCATTATCTTGAGTGAAATTATTAATTGTATCTATAATTTGCTGCTTCACCCAATCATTCTTTAAGATGAGATTGTCTAGTTTCCAATTACTTTTTGGTCTATTTCCCCCTAACTTTTTGTTGAATGTATTTTTTATTGCATCATGATCTGAAAAGAAAGCATTTACTATTTCTGCTTTCTTGCATTTAATTTTGAGGTCTTTATGTCCTAATATATGGTCAATTTTTGAATAGGTTCCATGAACTGCTGAAAAGAAAGTATATTCCCTTCTATCTCCATTCAATTTTCTCCAAAGATCCAACATACCTAATTTTTCTAATATTCTATTTACTTCTTTAATTTCTTTCTTATTTGTTTTGTGGTTTGATTTGTCTAATTCTGAGAGTGCAAGGTTGAGATCTCCTACTATTACAGTTTTGTTGTCTATTTCTTCTTGCAACTCTCTTACCTTGAGTGCCATACCACTTGGTGCATATATGTTTAATATTGATATTGCTTCGTTGTTTATGCTACCCTTTAGCAGGATGTATTTTCCTTCCTTATCTCTTTTAATTAGATCAATTTTTACTTTTGCTTGATCTGAGATAAGGATGGCTACCCTGCTTTTTTGACTTCACCTGAAGCATAATAGATTTTGCTCCAGCCTTTTACCTTTACTCTATATGTATCCCCCTGCTTTAAATGTGTTTCTTGTAAACAAAATATTGTAAGGTTCTGACTTTTGATCCAGTCTGCTATCTGCCTCCTCTTTATGGGGGAGTTCATCCCATTCACATTTATGGTTAGAATTACTAAATCTGTATTTCCTGCCATCCTAATAACCCCAGATTGTGCTTTACTTATTCTTCCCTCCCCCAACCCTCTTTCCCCCTTTTAAACTTATGTACCCCTCTTGTATCACGATACTTATCCTCTTTATAATCCCTCCCTCTCCCCCTTTGAGTCTTTCCCCCTTCCTTCCCTTATTACTCTTTTTCTTTTCCCTTTTCCTCTCCCCGTTTTAATGAGGCGAGGAGAATTTTCTCTAAAACAAATGTCAATTATTTTTTCTTTGAGCCAACTCTGATGGAGTAAGATTCACACAATGTTCCTCCCCCTCTCTAAATTCCCTCAGATATGATAAGTTTCCTTAGCCTCTTTGTGGGATGTGGTTTCCCTCTTTTTATCCCTCCTTCCCACCTTATTCTGCCATCATCCCTTTTCCATATCTACTTCCCTTTTTATGTTATTTCAGTAATCAAATTATACATGTATTCTTTTTGTATATCCACAACGAAATACAATTCTCAAGGAGTTATTTTTACCTTTTCTGCATCTCTTGAGTTCTATGCTCGGAGATCAAATTTTTTGTTTAGTTCTGGTTTTTTCTTCAGAAACAAATGGAATTCATTTATTTCATTAAATGTCCATCTTCTTCCCTGGAAGAAAATGCTCAGCTTAGCTGGGTAGTTTATTATTGGCTGCATCTCAAGTTCTTGTGCCTTTCGGAATATCATATTCCAGGCCCTTCTTTTTTTTAATGTAGAGGCAGGCAGATCTTGGGTGATCCTTATTGTGGCACCTCGGTATTTAAATGGTTTTTTTTTGGCTGCTTGTAAAATTTTTTCCTTAATCTGCTAGTTCTGAAATTTTGCCGCAATATTCCTTGGGGTTTTTATTTTAGGGTTTCTTTCAGAATGTGTTCGATGAATTCTTTCAATGCCTATTTTACGTTCAGATTCTATTACATCTGGGCAGTTCTCTTTGATGATTTCTTGTAAAATAGTATCTAGACTCTTTTTTTCATCATAGTTTTCAGAAAGTCCAATAATCCTCAGATTATCTCTCCTAGATCTATTTTCCAAGTCTGTTGTTTTTGCAAGTAGATAATTCATGGTTTTTTCCAGTTTGTCATTTTTTTGGTTTTGCTTGACTGATTCTTGCTGTCTCAATGAATCATTAGTTTCTATTTGTTCAGTTCTAATTTTTAAAGAATTATTTTCTTCATTAGCTTTTTACTTCTTTCTGTATATGTCCAATTGAGGTTTTTGAATGTATTGTTTTGGTCTGTGTAATTTTTTCCATTTCACTAATTTGTTTTTAGTGAATTATTTTCTTTCAATTCACAGATCCTACTTTCTTGCGTGTTCTTTGTCTTTTCAATTCACGGATCCTACTTTCTTGCGAGGTTCTTTTGTCTTTTCCAATTCACAAATCCTACTTTCTAGTGAATTCTTTATTTTTCAATTCACAATTCTTACTTTCCTGAGATTTTTTCCTTTTCCAATCGTATTTCAGGAAGTTGTTGCTCTCTTGAAGGCTTCTCTTTCCTTTCCCATTTATCTTCTAACTCTCTTTTGAGACTTTTAATGGTCTCTTCTATGAGAGCATCATGTAAAGGAGGACAGTCTGATGTATTTTTGCTGTTTGAGGTCTCTTCAGGTTTGCTGACCTGCCCTTTTTCGGCATAGAAGCTGTCAATCGTTCTTTTCATCTTTTTATTCACGTTTTAAAGCCTTTAGGGTAGGTCTCCTAGGCAAGGGGGTTACCAGCTTCCTCTGCAGAGCAGGGAAAGATGTAAACTGATTTCCGGCTCCGAGGTATGGGAGTGCTCTGAGTGAGAGTTTTCCCTTCCCCCAACAGGAAGTGGATTCAGCACTGGCTGAGCTATCAAACTGCTTAGTAGGGCTGTGTGTGTTAGTGATTGCCCTTGGCTAGAGACTAAGGGGTGAAAGTGTCACTGCCCCAGGCCGGAGCCTCTTGTGGGACTGTGAGTATTAGCAGCTGACCGCAGACCACAGACCACAGACCGCAGACTGCAGACCGCCCCAAACTCTGCCCCAGTGTCTCTGCCCAATGCAAATCGGCCCTGGAAAAGCTCTATGGCCCCAAGCGAGCTCCCCACTGCGCAGATTGGAGGCTAACCCGGGCTGTGTCCTCCTGCCGTGCAGGATCACAGCTGCCCCAAGGAAAAGCCCTGTATTGCGGGTTGGGGCTGCAAGCTTGTGCTGAGATCTGTGCTTTCACTTTCGGTTTGAGACTCTCCTCGGAACCTAATTTCTCTCCCCGTCTGCGCCGATTTCCCCCCTGGCCCCGGAACCAACCTTTTTTGGCGAGACTGCAGATTTTCTTCGGCCGGTGAGTTGTTCTACTTCTTATCTTTACGAATTGTAGCAGTCAAGACTATTTTTGAGGCTTGATATAATATTGATAAAGAGGGTAAGAGAAGAGCTTAGAAAGTTGCGTGTGTCTTCTCCGCCATCTTGGCTCCGCCCCCCCAGGCTACCCTTTTGAATATGGCTTTCAGGTGGTCCAATGATTTTGACATTGTCTCTACTGAATCTATTTTCCAAGCCAGTTTTTTTTTTTTTTTTTTTTCACAGCGAGGTATTTTATATTTTATTCTATTTTTTTTATTTTTCTGAATTTGTTTGATGGATTCTTGTCAGTCATAGAGTCATTAGTTTCCATGTATCCAATTCTTACTTTTAAAGAATTGATTTCGTCAATTAACCTTCATACTTCCTTTTCCATTTCGTCAATTATACTTTTTAAGGAGTTGTTTTCTTTAGTGTATTTTTATCTTCTTTTCCATTTACCAATTCTACCCTTCAAGTATTTATTTACTTTTTCCAAGTTGTTTATTCTTTTTTCCTACTCTTCTTGCATCACAAATTTCTTTCCCCAATTTTTCTTCTGCCTCTCTTATGTGATTTTTAGTTCTTTTTTGATCTCTTCCATGATTTCTTTCTAGTTTTGAGATTACTTACCATTACTCTGTGGGATTTTACCCATGAGTTTTTTAACATCTTTCTCTTCTCAGTTTGTGTCTTAATCTTTTCTGTCACAATAACTTTCTATGGTCACATTCTTTTGTTGTTGTTGTTTTCCTCATCTCTTTGGGTCTTTTTTCTTCTTTTGAATTTGAACTCTGCTCCTAGTTTGGAAAAGTCACTAAACCAGGCTTCTTATGTCAGGAACTGGTGGCCTTGATTGTTTGCCTGGTTCTGCACTGATGTTACCCTTAGACCCAGAGAGAACCCTTATATCTGGTGCTGTGGTGAGTTGTAGGGTACAGGGTGGCTAGTGTAGGGATCACAGGGATCTGGCAGTTTATCTAGTGCTGAACTGAGTCCTAGATATGTGGCATGTGCTGAGTCCAGTAGAGTGTTTCTGCATTTCCCTGGGCTACAGTGCAGCACATGTTGGTCTGGCCTCTGCAATCTGTCTGTTTGCTCAGGAATATACTGAAGCACATGCTAACCTTGGAGCTAGAATCTGCCTGTTCTCCTGGCTGTGATGAGGCATGAGGAAAGTTCTGGTACTGATCTGTATTCAGAATTCATCAATTCTTTCTCTGGATATGGATAGCATTTTATGATATGATAGATATTTTTAATCCCAGACTTTTACATTTTTCTTCTTCCTGATAAAATAATCAGGATTGGGTAAATATGCATAGTTTTTACTTCCCTGACCTCCTAAAGACACTTCACCATTGCATTTAATATGTCACTTTATTTTGTACTTTAATAATATCTATACCCATTATTATAACTGTAATAATATGCATATCTTCCACCCATAGTAGAGTATAAGTTCTATGAGAACAGGGAACATGTTTTATATAAAACTGTATCTTTCATAATGCCAAGCACAAATATCCTATAATAGCTATGCACTTAATGAACATTTGTTAAATTAAATTCATGCCTGTGGATCAAAGCAGTGCATAGTAAAATTGTTTTCATTCATTAACCTAATGCTGTCATGATCATCTGTTAGATTCTTCCTACGTTTAATTCTTTTAAATGACCATTAAGTTCTTATTATATGAATTATATGGCAGATATTGTCACAGATGTAAACTCTAGATAAGGTAGTCTCTGTCCAGAGAAAAAGCTGTGTAAAGGAAAAAAAATTCCCCCTCTTATAGAAAACCTCCCAGAAAAAGCTCTTTGCTCTCATTGCATGTCATCATTTTCTTATTCAGCTCCTAATCCCTTGCAGTTTGGCTTCTGATCTCCATCATTTGCCTGAAATTACCCTCTCTCTAAAGTTGCCAGTGATGTCTTAAATGTCAATTCCAATAAACTTTTTTTCACTCCTCATCCTTTTAAAAAAATTTATACACATTGCTTTTTTAGTCATGTTGGGAGAGAAAAATCAGAACAAAAATGAAAAATCATGGGAAAAAAAACAGAAAAAAGAAATGAACATAGCATGTGTTAATTTACCTTCAATCTCCATAGTTCTTTTTTCTGGATGCAGATGGCATTTTCTGTCCAAAGTCTATTGAGATTGCTTTGGATCACAGAACCACTGAAAACAACCAAGTCTTTCATAGTTGCTCATCTCACATTTTTGCTGTTATTGTGTACAATGTATTCATGGTTCTGCTAATTTTGCTCAGTGTTAATTTGTGGAAATCTTTCCAGGCCTTTCTAAAATCAGCTTGTTCATCATTTTTTATAGATAATATTCCATTATCCTCATATACCACAACTTATCCAGCCATTCCCCAATTGATGGGCATGTACTCATTTTCCAAATTCTTTGTTATCCCAAAAAGAGCTGCTACAAACATTTTTGCACATGTGGATCCTTTTCCCTTCTTTATGATTTTCTTGGAGTCCTCATACTTCTTGACTTCTCTGAAGCATTTAACACTGTTGACACTCTTTCTTTTTGGATACTGTTTTTTCTTTTTTTTAATTAACCCAGTTTTCCTTCTAAATATCTGACAACTCCTCTGTCTACTTGGCTGGATCATCATCACTATCCTATCCTCTAATTGGGGGTATACCAAAAAGCTCTAAATTGGGTCTTTTTTTTTTCAATCATCTCTCTCTCTCTCAATATTGTTATAAGCATTCAAGTGGATGATTTCCAGGACAGTACACACACACACACACACACACACACACATTCACACACTGATATCTCTTCTTAGTTCCATTTCTATATCACCAAGTACCCATCACATTTTTCAAACTAGGTGTCCCATGAGCATCTCAAACTCTGTCTCCAAATCAGAAAAATTTCATTTCTCCTTACACCCAATCTTCTTCCTAACTTCTCTATCCTTGTTAAAGGACAGGGTCATTCTTTAAATACCCAGGTTGGTAACTTTGAAATCATCCTTGACTCTTTGTCCTCCTTTCACCCTTCTTTATATTCAGTAAATTGTGATATCTTCTTAATTTTACTTCCAGAACATTTCCCTCTACTTATGGATCTACCACTTTAGTTCAGGCTCTCATCTCTTGACTGAATTATTATAATAGCCTTCTAAATGGTCTCCCTATCACAATTATTTTCCATATCTGGCAGATCTTTAACACAGCCACTTGTGATATTTCTATAGCACAATTTTAACTTTGCTATTCTACTCAGAAAGTTCTAGCAGCTCTATTTTCCATCTAGGAAAAAATGTTTGGGACTCAGTCTTTTATAATCTGAATCCAGGTTTAAGATGTACTTAGATAATATTACTTGCCTTATTTCACCATCTGCTCATGCCATCTATGAGTAGAGGATGAATAAAAAGATGGCCTTGCTTGCTTTTCCTCATCCATGACATTTTCATGCCTTTGTATAGATTGTACCCTATGGCTAAAATGCACTCTCTCCTTACTTCCATCTTTTAAAAACCTTAGCTTTCTTCAAAACTCAAGGAACCACATTCCATAAGAGGTCTTTCTTAGCCCTCCTATCTCTATATTAACTCTGTATCTAAGTGTACAAAGTTTCTTTCTTTCTAGTACAAAGTTTCTTTTTTTGCAGAATGAACAAGGACCTCAGTACCTCATATCTTACCATGCCAGGTGATCTTCAGAATCTTCCTATGACAATTCAAATGGAAGTGAGCCAATTTCCTGACATGGCAATGGTATATTGTCCAGGTTTCACAAGCATATAAAAATGACATCAGAACAATGAATCTCTAGACTTTTAATTTGGTAGTCAGTCTAATTCATCTCCTCTCCCATACTTTTCTTCTGGGGCTTCTAAACACTGATTTAATTCTGGCAATGTGTATGTCAACCTCAGTATCATTGTGTACAATAGAAAAGTTACTGGAAAGTTTATTGCTAATGAACTTATCTACAGCATCCAAACCTTATCCATTTGGTATAAGCAATGGTTTTACATATGGATGTGGTGCTGGGTAAAGGAGCACTTGTGTTTTCTTGGTGTTAATTGTTAGGCCAAAATTAGTACAAGCAGCAGAGAATCATTCCACATGTGTTTGCATCTCAGCTTCAGGAACTGCATCGAGTTTACAATTATCTGCAAGAATAACACCACACATTAACAACTCCCTCTACTTTAGTTTTGGCTTGTAGTCTTTTCAAGTTGAAAAATTATCACTGTTGTACCTGACTTTGATGCCATGCTTATCTTTAAATTGGAGGTGTTTGATAATAATTGGAGGAGTGAAAACATCAGTTAAAAGCATAGGATCAGATCTAACACTTTATGCCAAGATAAGGTCAAAATGGATTCATGATTTGGACATAAAGGGTGATACTATAAGCAAATTAGGAGAACAAAACATAATGTTTTTCTCTCAAATTTGTGGAAAGGGGAGTAATTTATGACCAAAGAAGAACTAGAGAACATTATGAAATGCAAAAAAGTAATTTGATTATATTAAATTTAAAAGGTTTTGCACAAACAAAACCAATGCAGCCAAGATTAGAAAGGAGGAAGAAAGCTGGGAAATTTTTTTGCAGTCATTGTTGCTGAGAAAGGCCTTCTTACTAATATATATATAGAGAAAACTACTCAGATTTATAAGAATACAAGCCATTCCCCAACTGATAAACGGTCAAAGGATATGAACAATGTCCAGATGAAAAAAATTAAAGCCAATTCTAAGCTATTTGAAAAAAATGCTCTAAATTACTATTGACTAGAGAAATGCAAATTAAGACAACTCTGAGGTACCACTTTATACCTCTCAGATTGGTTAAGATGATAGGAAAAGAGAATGATAAATTTTGGAAGGGATGTGGGAAAACAGGGACACTAATATATTGTTGGTGGAATTATGAAGTAATCCAACCATTTTGGAGAACAAACCATTTTGGGAACTATGCCCAAAGGGCTATGAAACTGTGCATATCCTTTGGCCCAGTGTCTCCATTGGGTCTGTATTCTAAAGAGATCATAAAAGAAGGAAAAGGGCCCACCTGTGCAAGAATATTTGTAGCTGCCCTTTTTGTAGTAGAAAAGACCTGGAAACTGAGTGCATGACTCATTAGTTGGGGAATGGTTGAATCACTTGTGGCATATGAAAGTAGTGAAATATTATTGTTCTATAAGAAATGATAAGAAGGCTGATTTTAGAAAAGCCTAGAAAGACTTACAAGAACTGATGCTGAGTGAAATGAACAGAACTAAGAGAACATTGTACATAGTAACAAGATTATGTGGTGATCAACTGTGATGAACTTGGCTCTTTTCAACAATGAGGTTATTCAAGGCAGTGATGAAAAGTGATAAAAAGTACCATGTGCATCCTGAAAGATAACTATGGAGACTGGATGTGAATCAAAGAATATTTTCATCTTTTTTGTTGTTTGTTGGCTTGTTTTTTGTGTTTTTTTTCAGCTTTTGATCTGATTTTTCTTGTGCAATATGATGAATATGGAAATATGTTTAAAAGAATTGGCCATTTTTTACTTATAATCATTTTTTGGCTGATTTTTGGGAGAAGGGAGAAAAATTTGAAACACAAAGTTTTCCAAAGGTGAATGTTGAAAACATTACATGTATCTTTATATGTATTTGAAAACTCAAAATACTACTTGAAAAAAAAAAGAGAACAACTTAAAAAATAAAATAAATAAAAGGAATGGAACCCACAAAGGCTTGTTTCACTTTATCAGTAGCAATGGTCCATATATTTTTGAAAGTTTTGGGAAGGCAAACTCCTGAGAAGACAAGGAAGAATGATCCATCAATCAATAAATAAGCATTTATTGAGTACCTTGTATATACCAAAAGCTGTGCCAAATGCTGGGAATACTAAGAGAAAATCACAGTATATCAGTGAATAGAGAAGATAACATGTACATATATGATTATATAAAAATATTATTTCAAATAAAGTTATATAAACCATTTATTAAATGTTTAGTATAGAATACAACATAAGGAAAAACAATGAGAGCCCAAGTTTTCGGGAAGCTTAAGTGCTAATGTAAGAAGGCACTGCAAGAAGATAAAAGGGAATTGAAAAGCAAGGATGTTATAGGGGTGGGGGAGAGGCGTAACACAGTACAGGAGTTGCTGAACAAAGTAGAAAAGTCACAAGATGTATACAAAGTACGTACAAGATAATTCCAAAAAAGGAGACCTTAGCTGCTAAGGGGATTTCAGAAAGATCTCAGGAAAAAGCAGGCAATGAATTCCAAGAAATTCTGAGCAAATAAACAGTCAAAAGTTGTAGGTGAAGGGGATCTCAAAAGTATCTATACATCAGGTTGGGTCTAAGGGTGGGGGTGAGGGTAGAGAGGAGAGTGTTGGAAAAATTGCAATTCCTTTGTAGTAGAAGTCAGAGAAGAAATACGTAGGGATATCTGTTCCCTTTATTTCCACAAATTAACCCATCATAATGCTATTTCCCTGGAACCCACTCACCTTCTACTTAACCTTCACAGTAGTTTGACTGGATTCTGGGAGATAATGTCTAGGTTCCCTCACTAAATTTATCTTACAGTTATGTTGATTCCTGAGAGAGATGATAATTGTTAGAAGAAAATGAATATAAAATATGAGAGATGACATAATAGTTTATTTGAACAGGTTTCAGGGCCCCTGGACCTGGATTAATTCTTAAATATTTGGAATTGGCCATATGTTTTCATCTATTACTACTCTGTATTAGGATGAAATATTATCTAGATTATCTTTGTTTTCTTTGATGAAATTCACAAGAATATGCTATTATTTATATTTAAGATAAACTCATATCTATGGAAATGTAGGATAAATAAAATACTTTTAAAAGAAATGCTATTAGAACATTGGTCTCTTAAAACAAAAACAACAAGATTCTTAAGTGCCATTAATTTCACACTATATTTGATACAACTAAATTCTGAAAGAAAATTTAAATTCCTATGGGGAAAAAAAGAAAATAAGGAAAAAAGCTTTTATACAACTCCCACTATGTGCTAGGCACTATGCTAAGCTCTCTAGAAATATTTCACATGGTCTTATTGATTTAGATTTTTCATAAGCTTAATTAATCTGTTCTCTGGTGACAATCACTACATCTTAGAGCCAAAGTACAAATGAATATTGACAATTATTTTAGTATATTTTGTGATAATTAAAATTTTATAAAATTAATCTAAATGACAATATCTGAAATATTTGATGATTTCACAGAAAGTATCAAAACTATTTCATTGGGAAAAATACATCAAAATTATTTCATCAACTGTATTCTTATTTAGTAGTAAATCTTACACATTTTATATAATTGGATAATTGAATGCTGAAGGGTTAATTAATTAAGCTTTAACTGATGTTAAAGCCAGGAAGATCTGAATTGAAATTCCATCTCTGACACATAGGCAAGTCATATAAATACTTAGTTGTTACTTACAGGGAAAGTAAGATTGTTACTTACAGGGAAAAAAAAAAAAGAGAGAGAGCAGTGGAAGAAGTTTCCCCATCTGGAAATCTCTAAACTAGTATTATCACATGTCCACTTCCTAATTCTACTGATGGCAATTTGATTTATATTTCAAGCTGATCAATATATATAAAAACTGAACCAAGATTTCGTGTTAAACTGTGGTCTTGATAGATTTCTTGGTGTGTTTTCTAGCTTGTTAAATCATGTGGTCTTAAACATATTCTTATGAATGTTACTTTCTACCTAATTCAACTGCTTTACATTCTATAACTTCTTATAAATTCTTATAACTATAAGATTTTATTTTAAATCATTTTGGAAAATACAGTAAAATATAGGAATTTTAAATGGTATTATACTGCTATAGAAAGAAAGATTTGAGTTGTCCATGTCATAGATTATTAACCTTCATTTTCCCACATACAGCATGTAACTTATTGCAGCTTTGACTATTTGTGGGGAGACATTCATCTTTTCAATTTCAAACATGCAGAGATTTTATTCTTTCTTTTTATTGAACTCATGCAGGGAATTAATTGTGGCTGAACCATTTTTAGCTTTCTAGGGCTATCAAGTTATTTTATAACATCTAGAGCCAACATAATAATGTTAAATGAAAATATTAGGCAGAGGTTTCTATAACTGGGGGTTGAGGTAGGAGCTTGATGAAGGTCAAAAAAGTATGTAATAGACCAAATCAATAAGCAGAAGCTAGGAGCAACTGAAAAGGAAATAGAAGCCCACTGTAGTGGTTCATTTTAAAATACTTAATTGCTATTTAGTGAAACTGAGTGCCAACATATCAAGTTATATAACATGCTTTAGGTGTAAGTATAAAATCCATTTTACATATCATTATATTCAAGAACAAAATGTTGAGGGACATTCAACAAACAATGTGAGGGAAAGCATGAATTTGTTTTATTTCTTATTATGTATTAAATGGGTGTGAAGGAAAAAAACATGTATTAAAGCCTACACTATGTCTGGCACTATGCTAAATGCTTTATTAATATTGTCTCATCTAATTAATGGGTGATGGAATAAATCTATAAAAATAGGGAATTAGATTACATCAGTAAACAAATATTTATTATTGGTATTTCAGACCTAGTGGTAAGTACTAGGGATATAAATACAAAAGGAAGTTAGTTTTTGTCCTCAAAGGGTTTTCATTCTTATATAGATGTTCACACATAAATATATGTAATGTTCAACATATGCTAGAAAATCACAAGGAACAGCAACAACAATAACAAAACATGTATAACTGTCAGAACACTATGATCAATGTAACTTTTGGATAGTTTTGGTTTGGAGACTTTGGTAACAAATGCCTGTATATTCTGTAGATTATTATCTATTAGTTCATTATTTTTCTTTTGTTCTTGAAAAGGAATATTACATCCAGAAATTGATGCCATGACTTGCAAGTGAGTTGAATTTAAATTAGAGGAACTTGGGCAAAATCACTAGTCTCACTGTCTCCCCTGGAGACATTTGCATCCAGTTACAAGATATAGATCAGAATAACTGTAGATGGTCCCTGATCTGGTAGGAGACCTAGGCTTTTTGTAGGTAAGGACTTTTCCAGTTCTCAGTTTGACTAAGGAAATGCTCATTCAGTGATTAAAGGTAGGTAAGAAATGAGGTAAAAAATGGCCTTTTTTACCTACTCAAAAAATAATCACTCTGAAATTTTTTTCAGACTATGGAGTTAATATCAACCCAGGGGATTCTTTTCATTAATCTGAATATCACAAAGTTGACTATGGAGATGGAGAGGGAGACAGTCACAGAGAAAAGAATAGGAGGAAATTGAAGAGGAATAATAACAATAATAATAAGAACAACAACAATAACCAAAACAACTAAAACAAGAGAAGGGAGAAGGACTGAGGAGAAGGAGGGAAATAGAAAGTAAAGAGAAAGGAGAGAGAAAGAGAAGAAAGAGAAACAGGAGAAGGAGAAGACAAAGAATAAGGAGGAGGAGGAAAAGGAAGAGAAAGAGGAGGAAAAAGGAAAAGAAGGAGGAATAGGAAAAGAAGAACATGATGATATTGATGATGATGATGATATTGATGAAGATATAGCTAATAGAAAGTGAACTGGAAAAATGAGCTATATTCAAATTTAATCTCTGCTATATACTGGGTATAGAACTTTAAGGAAGTTAACCTCCTTTCCCAAGTTTTAGTTTCTTCATCTATCTCTGCAGGAGGATATTATGGGAGTATTTTGTAAACTTTAAACCATTATTTGTTCATTATTATTATAAGTGTTTCAATGCTAATCTTGTGGATGATGATTTGTTAGCTGAACAAGTAAAAAGAACCAGAAAGCATGAAGCATCCTAATTTTAAAAAGGTACAGTCATTCTTGGTAAAATAGGTTCAAGGTATACAAGAGAACCACCCATGGAGTATGGAGGATGCAGAGAAAAAAAGGAGGGTTATACTTATGCAAGATAATGAAGCACATCCTATATTCAGTCAGTCAAGTAGCATTTATTAACAATCTGCTATGTGAAAGGTATTGTGTTAAGAGAGAGGAATAAAAAAATAGAAAGACAACATGCAGTGTGTGTTTTGGAGGATTTCTGGTGGGACAATCAATATTCAAAATTTATATATAAAAATATATTGATGATAAATTGAAGAGTAATCTAAGAGAAGTCATTAAGATTAAGAAGGACTGTGAAATCTCTTTTTCAGAGTATGAAAATTTTTCTTTTTTTAAAACATTTTAATATATACTTCTTTATGAATCATGTTGGGAGAGAAAAATCAGAAAAAAAGGGAAAAACCATAGGAAAGGAAAAAAAAAAAAAAACAGAAAAAAAGAAGTGAACAAAGCCTGTGTTAATTTGCATTCAATCTCCATAGTTCTTTTTCTGGATGCAGATGGCATTTTCTGTCCAAAAGTCTATTGGGATTGCTTTGGATCACTGCACCATTGAGAAGAAACAGGTCTTTCATGTTGATCATTGCACATTCTTGCTGTTATTGTGTACAATGTATTCTTGTTTCGTTCAGCATTAGTTCCTATAAACTTTTCCAGGTCTTTCTAAAATCAGCTTATTCATCATTTTTATAGAACAATAATTTTCCATTATCTTCATATACCATGATTTATTCAGCTATTTCCCATTTGATGGGCATCTGCTCATTTTCCAATTCTTTGCTACCACAAAAAGAGCTGCTGTGGATCTTTTTTTCCTTCCATATGATTTTTTGGGGATAAAGACCCAGTAGAGGCTCTGCTGGGTGAAAGGATATGCACAATTTTAGAGCTCTTTGGGTATAGTTCCAAATTGCACTACAGAATGGTTGGATCCACCAACAATACTTTAGTGTCCCAGTTTTCCCATATCCCCTCAACACTTACCATGAGCTTTTCTGGTCATATTAGCCAATCTGAAAGGTATATTAATTCCTGGAGGTAATCAGGAGTTACAGGAGTTTATTAAATAACTGAATGGAAAGCTCCAACCTGTACTTTTGAAAGTTTAATTTGGTAGATTCAGTGAATGAAGAACTTGATAGGGAGAGAGAGAGAGACAAATCTATTGAAATATTTCAGGTGTGAGGTGATGAGGGCCTATAATGGGTGTGGTATTGTCAGGAGAGACCAGGGACTCTCTAGGAGAGACATCTTTATAAAGTAGAAACAACAGATTGTGATGATGATTTGATATGGGATGGTGAGCGAAAATGAGGAGTGGAAAATTTCATTTAAGTCATGGGCTTAGGTGCCTCGGAGTAGACTCAAAAACCATAGGAAAGTTGGCCAAAGAGAAGAATTTTTGGGGAAAGGATAATGAGTTCACATTGGGACATATTGAGTTTAAGATTTCTTGGAACATCTAGAATGAGATGACTAGACTGGAGTATTGAGTTTATGTAGACAGACGTAATAATTTCCAAATTTGGTTTGATTTTAATTTATGACACATAGAAACACACATATGTCCACACATATACATACATACACAGACATAGACATACATATATATATGTCAAAATATATACGTAAAAAAGAATGAATATAGAGGGCATACTCATGTCTGTGAGCTTTGTCTTAAGCATTTAAAAAAATTTCTATTCAAAACAGTCAGGAATATTTAAATAATATCTTTCGTATTCATCCCCAGTTACCTGCTCTTATTTCCTTTATGTAAATATATGTATATATATATATATACATGTATTCATGTATATGTGTATATGTATACATATCTCTATCTTTCAAAAAAATATAAGATAGGTAATTAGGTCCTTGTGCATTCATATAACTCTGGGCTATTCTCCATATACATATGTGTGTATTCACATATTTAATTTAAACATCTAATCTTTTTAATTATATGTGTGTAGATATACACACACATGAATACATGTATACACATACATTTTTATACATACATGCATAGATAAATGTATATTCATGTCTATTGTGTACATTATATAACAATTTGGAAGAAGTTAGATGTCAATTTAGAAATATTTTTAAAATATCAGATATCTATATTTCTTAAGAGTATTATGGAATTATTTGAATCAGAAAAATGTAATATGATAATGATTAACTCTGAATCACTTAATATAAAAACTCAAAGCAAAAAAAAATTTACAAGTGAGGACTTTCTTTTCTCTCTACCCTTTTAAACACCTAGTCATTAAAAAACTCACCACAAGAGTGAGAAGAGCATTATGAATCACTTAGACAATGTATAACATGTTAGGAGGATGGTAACCAGTTGTCCTCTTGCTCTACAGAGGTCAGAGCAAGAGGAAACAGACTTTAATTGCAACAACATATTTAGATTATTTATCAGGAAAAAAATATATAATTGCCCAGGCAATTAGTTACTGACATGACAGGTAGACCCTTAGTCATTAGAATACCGTAGATTGATGACTATGAACCATTACATAGAATTCTCAATCCCTCTATTTTTGTCTGCCTGCATTTTTGATTTCCTCCACAGGCTAATAGTTCACTATTTCAAACTCTTGATTCTTTTTGTACAGCAAAATAACTGTTAGGACATATATGTTTTAACATACTTAACATGTATTGGTCAACCTGCCACCGGTGGGAGGGGATGGGAGGAAGGAGGGGAAAACTTGGAACAAAAGGTTTGGCAGTTGTCAATGCTGTAAAATTACCTATGCATATAACTTGTAAATAAAAAGCTATAATAAAAAAAATTAAAATAAATAAATAAATAAATTTTTAAAAATGAATGTTGATATATTTCTACCATGTTTAACATATATTGGACTACTTGCCATCTAAGGGAGGGTTTGAGGGAAGGAAGGGAAAATTGGAACACTAGGTTTTGCAAGGGCTAATGTTGAAGAATTTTCTATGCATATGTTTTGAATAATAAAAAGCTTTAATAAAAAATAAATGTGAGAATTCAAAAAAAATGAATGTTGAAAACTATCTTTACCTATATTTGGAAAATAAAATACTATTGAAAAATTTAAAAAGAGAATACTTTAGATTTTTCTGTCCTTGAAGAACTGTAAGAAGAGATATGATCACAAGATGTACCAACAGTCCAAGATTTATAAAATCTTCAATGAAATAATAACATCACAAATGGAAATAAAAACATTTATTAAATGCTCATGATGTACAAAACTTTGTCCTGAATGTTGTATACATAAATGAAAGCAAGTCTTGTGTGAACAATCAGAGTGAAATGAATACAACCAGAAGAACAAATAATGTAATGAAAAGTATATATCTTGATATCTGAATATCTTGAGAATTCTGACCAATGCAATGACCAATAATAACTCTAAAAGACTGGTTGAAACATGCATTCACTGTGTGACAAAGAGCTAGTTAAATATATATATATATATATACACACTTTAAATTCTTTGGTCTAAGAAAGATAGCCAAATGACCATACTTTTATTAACAAATATACTGGCCTTATTAATAAAATGATTATATTATTTAGAAAAAGGATACATTTTCAGATAAAAGATACATTTCAGATTGTATGGATTAGTTTTTCTTGACTATTCTTGTTACAAGGGGGAGCTTTTGGATAATACTTTCCAGAGAAGATTAAGGCTGACAAAAGTCCTATTCATCTTTTTTTTTTAATTTTAATAGCTTTTTATTTACAATTTATATGCATGGATAATTTTACAGCATTGGCAATTGCCAAACCTTTTGTTCCAATTTTTCCCCTCCTTCCCCTCACCCCCTCCCCTAGATGACCAATACATGTTAAATATATTAGAGTATAAATTAAATACAAAATAAGTATACATGTCCAAACCCTTATTTTGCTGTACAAAAAGAATTGGACTCTGAAATATTGTACAATTAGCTTGTGAAGGAAATCAAAAATGTAGGCGGCCAAAAATATAGGGATTGGTAATTCGATGTAATGGTTCTTAGTCATCTCCCAGAGTTCTTTCGCTGGGTGTAGCTGGTTCAGTTCATTACTGCTCTATTGGAACTGATTTAGCTCATCTCATTGCTGAAGATGGCCACGTCCATCAGAATTGATCGTCATATATAGTATTGTTGTTGAAGTATATATCTCCTGGTCCTGCTCATTTCACTCAGCATCAGTTCGTGTAAGTCTCTACAGGCCTTTATGAAATCATCCTGTTGGTTTTTTTTTTTTTTTACCGAACAATAATATTCCATAATATTCATTTGCCACAATTTATTCAGCTATTCTCCAATTGATGGGCATCTACTCATTTTCCAGTTTCTGACCACTACAAAGAGGGCTGCCACAAACATTCTTGCACATGTGGGTCCCTTTCCCTTCTTTAAAATTTCTTTGGGATATAAGCCCAATAGTAACACTAGTGGATCAAAGGGTATGCATAGTTTGATAACTTTTTGAGCATAGCTCTAAATTGCTCTCCAGAATGGCTGGATGTATTCAAAATTCCACCACAATGTATTAGTGTCCCTGTTTTCCCACATCCCCTACAACATTCTGCATTATCTTTCACTGTCATTCTAGCCAGTCTGGCAGGTGTGTAGTGGTATCTCAGAGTTTTCTTAATTTGCATTTCTGTGATTAATAATGACTTGGAACATCTTTTCATATGGCAAAATGTAGTTTCAATTTCTTCATCTGAGAATTGAGTGTTCATATCCTTTGACCATTTATCAATTGGAGAATGACTTGATTTCTTATAAATTGAGTCAATTCTCTATATATTTTGGAAATGAGGCCTTTATCAGAACTTTTGAATGCAAAAATGTTTTTCCAGTTTATTACTTCCCTTCTAATCTTGTCTGCATTAGTTTTGTTTGTACAAAAACTTTTCAATTTGATATAATCAAAATTTTCTAGTTTGTGATCAATAACGATCTCTAGTTCTTCTTTGGTCATAAATTCCTTCCTTTTCCACAGGTCTGAGAGGTAAACTATCCTATGTTCCTCTAATTTATTTGTAATCTCATTTTTTATGCTTGGTCATGAACCCATTTTGAGCTTATCATAGTGTATGGTGTTAAGTATGGGTCAATGCCTAGTTTCTGTCATACTAGTTCCCAATTTTCCCAGCAATTTTTGTCAGTGAGTTCTTATCCCAATGGGTTTGTCAAACACTAGAGTATTAAGATTATTGACTGTTTTGTCCTTTGAACCTAACCTATTCCTCTGATCAGCTAATCTATTTCTTAGCCAATACCAAATGGTTTTGGTAACTGCTGCTTTATAGTATAATTTTAGATCTGGTACAGCTAGGCCACCTTCATTTGATTTTTTTTCATTAATTCCCTTGAAATTCTTAATCTTTTGTTTTTCCATATGAACTTTGTTGTTATTTTTTCTAGGTCATTAAAATAGTTTTTTGGGGAGTGTGATTGGTATAGCACTAAACAAATAGATTAGTTTAGGTAGTATTGTCATCTTTATTATATTTGCTTGCCCTATCCAAGAGCATTTAATATTTTTCCAATTAGTTAGATTAGAAAAAATCCTATTCATCTTAAAAGCTTTACTCAAATCTATCCTTCATTAAGTTTTCTTTGATTCCCTATTTTGCTTTTTGTTTATCTTGCAACTCTATTATTCAGAAAGGCAGCACAAGTAAAATAATTGACAGAGAAGTAAGCCCAGAGTCAGGACACAAGTGCTGAAAGACTATTTCCTTTCTGCCTGCCTTCTTCCCTTCTTCATTCTCTACAACACAAATCCAACAAAACTGGAGTTATCCTCTTCTTTAATTGTTTCTGTCTAACCACTTTCTTTTCACTGATGATAGACTAGAAGAGATTTGGAGATCAAAACTAATGTAATTGCTCACAAATTCCACTTACTGTGACATTCTATTCTTTCTATATGGCCTTCAGCTAAATTAAATAATAGGCTTTTGTTGGGTAGCATGAGATTTTAGCCAATATTTGAAACATGTCATGATTTTTACAAAACTTTTGGAAGACTAATTATCAATTTGAGACTAACAATATTTGGGTTCAAGGACAGCTAGGTCATATAATGGATAGAGTGCCCGATCTAAAATAAGGAAGTTCCTGAGTTCAAATCCAACTTCAGACACTTACTCACTAGCTGGATGACCTTGAGCAAGTCACTTAACTTCTTTTGCCTTGGTTTCTTCCTCTGTAAAATGAGCTAGAGAAGAAAATAGCAAATTACCACATTATCTTTGCCAAGAAAACCCCACATGGGGCTAAGAAGAATATGATGTGACTGAAATTGTAGAGAACTACAGATAGTGGGGAACCCTGGGTGAGGTATAAGATCCTTTAATCTAGTGGAACCCTGCTGATGTGTCTGGTTTGAGTCCCCATTCCTCCTGGAAGTGTTTTGACCTTCCTGAGAAGTCAGGGGGCCTGACAACCTGTGCTGTGGTTGAAGTAGAGATACCAACCATAGCAAGGAGACATCTACACACAACAGCAAGTTGTTTATGTGGCCCTGCATATGCAGTATCCTATAATTGATGCATGCTTAGTATAATTAGCATATGTGCAGTGGGCTATAGCGATATAAGTGTACTAGGGTATTTAAGGGTGAGAGAATTTGAAATAAATGAACTCCATGTTTGACCATTCCTGTGAGTTCTGCCCCTTCACTCCTCATCCATCATTAAGATTCAGGTTGGTACTGAAATTCTCGATTGAGCAGATCTAACATTACGTGAAACAACTGTACAACAAATATTTAACTTTGTTTCAGGTCAGATCTACAATATACTGGTCAATTAATTTTAAAATCATCATCTATAGCCCTGACTGGAAGCAGAGGAATGAAATTGATCATTTTTAAAATGTTAGATTTTTTAAAATTTATTTTATTTTAAAAAGTATTGTAAGAAAAAGGAAAATCAGAAAAAGAATACAAAACAAAATGAAACAAAACAAAAGAGAATATTGTCATGTGTCCAGCAAAACATCAAGGAGGATTTAAAATATATAACAAATTACCAGATCAAGAAAGTATATATAATAGTAGAAGAAATCATATTCATCTTTTCTTTACTTCTTGGTAATTTATTCTTTTGTTCTCACTGCTCACCTTTTTTACTTTATTCTTCTTCCCTCCTTTAATTCCTCCCCACCATTCCCAAGCAGGCTAGAGTTGAAAAAAGGATATATTTATGTAGATTTATGTAGATATATGTAGATATACATATATAGATACAAATATACAGAGATACACATTCCCCTCCCCCACCACGCACATATCCTTCCTAACCCTGCTGACTCTTTATTTTAATACTGTTTCTAACTTACATAATCTTCCCCCATCCTTGTCTTCTTCTAGAGCCTCTTATTTCTTTATAAATTTTGGAGAGTGGTATACTCTTCATGGTATATATGTAATGTTGCCTAGTTAACCCATTCCCAATATGAATATGTTTTCAGAACTATGAGCATGCCACCTCCCTTCTAATTCCTCTGTGTCAATCCTTTCTTTGCACCTCATTTGTATGACACAATTACTATTTTTACCTTACCTCTGTCCCAGTCTTTCTTTTGAGCTGTCCTATTGTTGATGTCAATCTTAAACATATGGTATTCATTTCCCATATTAAAAAAAATAGGCAATTTATTCATGTTGAATTCCTTGAAATTGTCTTTGATATTTGCTCTTACATGTTAAATTTTCTATTGTTTGGATTTGATTGATTGAAAATCCTAAAAATTGGCAAGTTCATTGAATATCCATTTTTTTCTCCTTCAGAATTATAGATAATTTTGTTGGATATGATATTTTTGGCCACAGACCTAGTTCTTTTGATTTCTGGTAGATATGACTCCAGAACCTGTGGTCTTTTATTGTGACTGCTGATAAATCCTATACAATTCTAATTGTAGTTCTAGCCATTTCAATTGGGATTTTTTTGGTGGTTGCTGTTTTGCAAAATTTTCTCTTTGATGTGGGGGTTTCAAAATTGGCAATAATGTTCCTATGTGTTTTCCACAAAGAACCTCATTGAGGTATTGATAGGAGGATTTTTTTTTTCTATTTCACTTTACTCTCATGTTCTATCACTTCAGGACAATTTTCTTGGATTATTTCTTGCATTATTGTGTGAAGAACCTTTTATTGGTTACAACTTTCTGGCAATCCAGTTATTCTTATATTTTCTCTTCTTGATCTATTCTCCAGATCTGTTGTTTTTCTTACGTTTCACACTCTCTTCTATTTTTTCATTCTTTATAATGTTTTGTTATTTTTTGGGCCTCATAGCTTCACTGGCTTTCCCTTACCCAATTCTAATTTTCATCTTTGAGATTCTATATCTTTTTGTAGTTGGTTAACTTTTTTCATAATCTTCTTGTTTTTCTTAGATGGTTTTTATTTTTATTTTTAATTTTTTCCTCAATGTATCTCATTTGATTTTTTAATTCTTTTTTGAGTTCTATAAATTTTCTCTAGGCAGGGAGTTGTTTTGCATTACTCTTTGGGGTAGAATCTTTTTTTTACTTCAGTATCCTCCCCTGAAAATAAACCCTGGTCTTCATAGTTGCCCTTAGTAAGTTTCTATGATGGGGTTCTTTCTTCTTTGTCAATTCATTAAAAAAATAAATAAATAAGAGGTATTAGTGTAAGCACCTCTAATCCTGGGGCAGGAGGATGGTGCATTTGGCTTCACCTCAGCTTTCCCCTATGACCAGGAACTCCCAACTAAGAGCTCCACCCTCCAGCAAGTACCTGCAGTCAGCAGCATCTCTACCCCATTGCCTCTGCACTCATTGGTGTACTGGTTCCTTCTCACCCAAGGCTGCGTCTCTGCAGCACAGCTGGGCCTGGCATTCATAATCAGCTGAGGTTCCCTCATTCTTCCCTGACTCAGACACCGACTCCAAAAACAATCTAGGAAGTGAAAGTCTGTGTGGTTCCAGCCACTGACAGCCACTCCCAGCTAGCTCTGGGGCTCCCCATTTGTTTCTATGGAGACAGCCCAGAGGTATTTGCACTTCTTAGGGATTAATCATTGAGCAAGGTCTTTCTTTGGATCTTCTAGGACTGTGTCAGGTGGATCTCTGTTTTGCCACAAGTCTTCTTGATTTTCACCAGTCCATGTTTGCCCTGAGTTGAAAATTTCTTCTATTTGTGGGGAAAATCTGGAGAACTTGAAATTTACCAACCTACTTCTCTATCTTCCCAGAAGATATTAGATTCTAATATCACCTAAAACGTTAGATTCTTATATCTTGACTACCTGTCCAAAAGCTAGGCACTAAAGTGTTTTCATGAAAGTCTTACTTTAACAACGATTCTTTCCAGGAAGCTTTAACCTTTCCTGCGTCACCCTTAATTAAACTGGATAGAAAATGACAGTAACTATCATGGAGAAAAAAAGTCCACATCTCTTTTTCCTTATCTTTAAATAAAAAATCTCCTGAAAAAGAAAACAATATTAGCACTAGCAATAAAAATGGAAGAGATTTTTGTATATGTCCAAAATGTATTGCACATGGTGGGGATCCAATTAATGGAAAATTGTGAACAATTTTTCAGTCCCTTTATTTATTACTGTTGTAGTGGTCATTATCCACAGCAACATGGGACACAGATGGCATGCCATACTAATTTGGAAACTCCAATTTAAAATGCAAGAAAATATAGAAAAAATAGGAAAAGAAGACCACATCACCAAGTATTGAGTATTTATAGTATCACTAAAAACTGTCCTTATCGTAATCATGAAAATCATAATTTATAAACCTTATTTTTCCAGGAAGGAATTGATTGACAATTCTAAAGGAAATTTGAGTTCTCATGAGACATAATAATGGCAGATCTATAGTAGGGATAGGAAATTTTCAATGACAAATAAGAAAAAAATTTAAAAAGTCTGTAAGAAGTATACATCAAGATAGATTTCTTTTCTAAATTTGTGTGATAATACTTCATATTTTATATTTAAAATGTTAGTGTTGTCCTGAGTAAAGGGCTTCAAGTTTTATCTAGGTTGTTCCAAAAACCTTAGTAAAAATTCAAGACATTATTAAGTTTTAATAACTGGAAATTATAGTAAGAGTTTTGGGACATCACAGATAACATTTGTGTAGTCCTTCTTGATTTACAAAGTTTAATTCTCACCATATTCTTATATATGGTAGGCAGTATACATATCTTAATAATCTAAATTTTTTTTCCAGATGAGGAAACTGAGGAATAGAGAAATTGAGTAACTTGTATGCAGTCAAATAACCAGGACCAGGATTTGAACACAGGTCCTCTGATTCCAAGTCCTGTGCTCTTTTTATTATGTTATTTTGCTTACTACATGAATACTTTTTTTTTAATACCAAGAAAGAAATAGAAAGAATACTAATATTATCCTATAGCATCATTAGAAACAGTCACCACAAGATATTTGTGGGAGATTTTGAATGCTTGTCATGGTAATTTATCCACATGGAGGATTTTGACCATGTTTATTAGCTAACTTCTCTACTTTTTAGCAACTGAATGAAGTTAAGGGAGTAAGGGAAAGAGGAAAAATAGCTCTGGAGGCCATCATGCCAAAGGAGACTTTAATTATAGCCAGGGTCTGCTTCTCATCTCTTGTATAGCAATTGACAAGTGATGTGAGGGGTAGTTGGCAGGTGTGAAAAACCTGCACCTGTTTGGCAACTAGAAAAAAATTACAGCTCCTATTTCTGCTTATATCTATTGCCTTTGGGACTGAGGTTGGTTTTTAAGGAACCAAGAAACAGTGCTCACTGGCACAAATAATTCAAGTTTTATATTGTCTTAGATGAAATGACAAAGAAGAACTTTGTAGGATCTGTCTGAGGGGAAAAGCATTAATATATAAGCTGACTAAAGGGAGTTATCATTTGTTATACAATTCAATAGAATCAGAGAATAGAAAATTGCTTTGGATAGGAATTACATTTTTTTTTCTTTTTATGAGTTCTCACTTCAGGATAACATAGATTTAACTTTTGTGAAGGTGCTTAGAAGTTTAGAATACATCCATTACCTTCTCTCCATGAAACTTCCCAACCTTACAATTCTATAAAATTTTTCTTGGGATCTACATAAATGGCCATAAAGGACTGTGAAATCTCTAATGAGCTCTCCCTGAGTCCATTTGTCTCTTGGCCCTTCCTATAGAGGCCACATTCTCCAAATGAGTAAATCTCACTTCATCACCAACTAATTAAAACATTTGAAAGCGAAGATTCACTAGCTGCCAAAAAAAGTATTTTAAAAATCATAGCACCATCAACAAAATCTCTTAAACAACCTTCAACCATGCTCTATGGGGTTTATAGTCAAAGAAAAAAATAGTACAACAAAAACAACAAAAAACCCCTACTAATCCTGACCATAGTGTGAATATATTAAAATTTTAGCAGGTGTCCTATCAGATGTTCTGTAATTAGTCCTGGAAATGGTTGCCAGAAATTGCTCTCATCTCTGTTAGGATTTGGGAATCCTATAATCTTTCTACTTTAAGTCAGATGCACACTCCAACATGTCTAGAAATTATTCTATTTTGTATAACTTTCATTCATATTTTAGTGAAAAAACAACATTTCTTGGAGTAATTGTATGCACACAGGTTGGGGGAGTAAAGATAAAGGAAGCAGTAACCTATTTATTGCTGATTTTATCTTCAGCCCTAGATTAACGTGATTTCTTATTTCTGAATTATTATTTATTTTTAAGTCTTTTATTTTTTATATGTTGAGATTCAAATTCTCTCTCCCCCTCCCCTATGTCACCCACCAATTGATAAGGTAAATGAAATTATATCAATTTTACATGCAAAATCATGCAAAACATTTCCATTCTTACAAAAGCAAGAAAAATTAAAAAGTGAGAAATTTATTTTATTTTGCCCTCAAGAGTTTTATCAGTTTTCTCTCTGGTAGTGAAAGCATTTTTGTTTTCAATTATTAATCTTTCAGAATTGTCTTGGATCATTGTACTGATCAAAATAGCCAAGTCTTTCATAGTTGATCATAATTACTGTCACTGTAAACAATGATCTCCTGATTCTTTTCACTTTACTTTGTATCAGTTCTTAGAGGGCTTAGCTTGTAGTTGCTGTTTTCCTGAATCCATCCCCTATCATTTCTTATAGCACAATAGTATTCCATTATTATCATAGACCACAACTTGTTCATCCCCCCCCCCAATTGATGAGCATCCCCTCAAAAGAACTACTGTAAATATTTGTGTACTTATAGGTCATTTTCTTTTCCTTTGATGTCTTTGAGGTACAGACTTAGTAATGAGATTACTGGGTCAAAGGGTATGCACAGTTTTATAACTCTTTTGACATAGCTTCAAACTATTCTATAGAATGACTGAACTGGTTCACAACCCCACAAACAATCCATTAGTGTTTTTTTTCCTATTTTTCCTCATCCCTTTCTATTTCCCCCCTATTTTCTCGTCCCTTCTAGAATTAACCACTTCTGAAAGGTGTGAGTATTTTTTATTTTTCTAATCAATACTGATTTAGAACATGTTTATATGTCTGTAAATAGTTTTGATTTCTTTTTCTGTAAATGGTCTTATTTATATCCTTGGATCATTTATCAGTTGGGTTATGGCTCCTGTTTTTAATTAATTTAGCTCAGTTCCCTATATATTTAAGAAATAAAGAAATAGAGACTTTATTGGAGAAATTTGCCCATAATTTTTTATTATTACTTCATTGTCTTTGTACTATTTAGCAAAATGTAGCATCCCTTGATTAACTTTTTTGATTAGGTATATTTTTGCTTTTACTTTATCTGAGATTGTGATTGCTACCCCTACTTTTTTTTACTTTAGCTGAAACATAATAGATTTTGCTCCAACATTTTATTTTAAATCTGTGTATGTCTTTCTATTTCAAGTGTGTCTCATAAACATCATATTGTTGGATTCTGGTTTCTAATCCATTGTGTTCTCAACTTCTGTTTTATGGAATAACTCATTCTATTCATTTTTACAGTTATGATTGTTGTGTATTTCTCTCCATCCTCTTTTTAAATTTTTTTCTTTTTTGTCTTCTCCCCTCAAAAATCTGTTTTGACCATTTTCTTTTAAAAAAATTTTTCTTCCTTTTATGAACCATCTCCCATACCTCCTATTTCCTTATTGAACTGAGTGTGTATATAAATATAAATATACACATGGTATGTATGTATATGTGTGTTTGCACATATCCACATACACACAAACATCTTTTTCTCTTTGAACCAATTCCAATCAGAGTGAGATTCAAGTATTGCCCATCCACTCCCATTTCTCCCTTCACAATAACATTCTTCCTTTACACTTCTTCTTTTTGGGAAGAAATTTCCCAATTCTATCTCTTCTCTCTTCTTGTGTAAATCTTTGTTCTTTCTTTATTATTTGAATTATTTCTTTCTAATTGTTTTTCTCTTTGACCTGAAAGCTCTTCAATTTAACTATAATATATGGGATCACTTTCAGGAGATGATCATCAGATTTTTCAATATTTTCATTCTCTTTTCTAGTATATCAAGGCAGTTTTCATTGATAATTTCTTGAAATACAATAGCTAGATTCTTTTTCATCATGTCTTTCAGATAGTCCAATAATTCTTAAATTATCTCTTTTTGATCTGTTTTCTAGTTCAGTTGATGAGAGAGTTCACATTCCCTTCTAGTTTTATTTTTATTTTTTGTCTCAGGAATTCACTATTTCTATTTGCCCAGTTCTGATTTTAAAGGAATTAATTTGTTAATTGTGCCTGTGCACTTCTTTTTCTATTTGCTCAATTCTGCTTTGTTAAGTAAGAAGTAATTTTCTTCAGTGAATTTTGGTGTCTCTTTTACTGTTAGAGCAATTTTTTTTAAAGTTGTAACCCCCTTTCTTCATTTATTGTCCCTCTGTGAATTGTTCATATTTTTTTGGCATCATTCTCATTTCCTCTCAGTTTTTTCTCTATTATTCCTACCTTTTAAACTTTTCTAGGAGTTCTTCCTGGACTTTGGTCCAATTAGCATTTTTTAAGGCTTGGCTTTTAGATATTTTTCATTGTTTTTTTCCTGAGTTTGGGTCTTGGTCTTCCCTGACACTACAATAACTTTTTTTTCTTTTAAGATTAAGATTTTTTTTCTCAATTTTCCAGTTTATTTCTTAACTTTATAATATTATGTTAATTTATTCTCTTAAGCTGGGCCAAAAAGTCCTATTTCAAACTTCAGCTTGCTTTATTGCTGTTTAAAGAGCTAATTCTGGACTTCTATAAAGTTTTGTTGTTACCAAGGTGGGAAGATTTGGGGAGAGGTATGGTTCACACTCTTGTCTTTATGTTGCTCCTCTGAAGGCATAAGTTTTAGCACCTCTCTTAGCCTTGGAAATGTAACTAGCTATACTGCTCTGTAGTAATGAGTGCTAGTTCTTCCTATTGCGGGAGTAGGAGCAGGGTTCTTGTGCATTCTTCTCTGCCTTGGTACTGTGACTTAGAATTGTATATTGCTATTATAATTGCCAATAAGTGACAGGTGAACCCAGTGCCAGCAAAGAGTCACCTGTAATCTATTTCTAACGAGTTATCTGACTCTTTTTAAACCATTTCTTGGCTGATAGTTTCCAAAGTTGCTGTTGCTGCTCCTGGTGTCAGTATCACAGCCATGTCCCAGGCCTATCACAGGTGCTACTCCTGAGTTCTGAACTGATTCTCATCTAAATGATAAAGACTTCTCCTGCAGACCTCCTAAACTGTTTTAGGCTTGAAAAATATTTCACTGAGTTTTGGTACCTGTGACAATACAAAGTTTGATTTGAAAAGTTATTTTAAAGTACTTTGTAAAAGAATGTTGGGAAATTTTTATGAGTAGCTCTAGTCTTTCATTTTGGGTCTGCCCTTTGATTAATTTCACGTTAATATATTATCCTTGTATCACCGTTTCTCATATGACTTAAATGGCATGGGGAAATACTGGACAACAGTTCACATAGACATTATGCAGATGATCAGGTAAATTAAAAATATAACAAGTTGCAATTAATTGACATCATTTCACCTTGCAAATATAGTTTACAAAACTAACATGAAGGAAGTTCTTTTAATATATTGAGTAAAATAAAAGCAGACTTATGGTAAGATTCATGGAAAATACATTCACTTCAAAAAATAAACCTCCACTCAAAGATCTTTATAGATTTAGTCATCATCATCATTATCATAGCTAATATTTAGGTAGTGCTTTAGTTTGCAAAGTACTTTACAAATATTTTCTTCATAATAGCTTCAGACATGGGTACTATTATTATAGTTTTATAGATGAGGAAACTAGAGCCAAGGTTAAGATACTTTTTTCAGAATTATTAGATAGTGTCTGAGAGTGGATTTGACTTCAGATTCAGCAATCTATCTGCTGTGTCTCCAGTTACCTTTATATGTCTATACCATGTAGGGAAGCCAGTATACATCACCTCATAGTGGCAGAATGGTTGGCATCTTCTTAGCTCTTCAAACCACCTAGCAAAGGGCATTGGTATCTCTTACCTTTTGTTCTAAACTTCTAATTTAGCTTAACTCCAATTAGGTAACATCCCAGTTGTGAATCATCCCCTCATTCTGCAAATCCCTCAACAGCTAGATGGGCACTATTCTTCTTTGATGTTTTTCTGGTTATTCTGCACAGTAGCACTTTGGCAGAAAAAGTTCTTTGCTATCAAGGGCTTTGTCCTATCAGTACTGAGAAGAAACTCCAATGTCTTTGTTTTAGTAGTTCCCCCCTTTTTTATCATCCTTTCAAAGTAATCATAAATAATAATAGCTGTAATTGATATAGCTCATCTGTTTCTTCATCTGAAAAATGAAGGTGACTCTCTCATAGATAGATGAGGATCAAATGTGGTAATGTACAAAGAGTTTTGTAAAACCAAGTTACATAAATGCTGCCTGCTATATCTATACTTTATACTACATCTATATAAAGAGTTATATAAATCCTGACTATATTCTAAAATTTGCAAGGTATTTTTCCTTTGCTATTTGTTTCAGCCTGTAATTTGTGAGAATATAACCCAAACCTAAAATAGTTTTATAAATAAATGTATTAGGTTACCTTTTTAGAGAAAGAAAGGTGGAAAGGAGAGGTGGATATCTCTACAAGTTCTGTAAAATTTATTTTATATAAGATTTTGACAAAGGTATATGTACTTGAGTCAAACATGAATCACATGTAATTCAGCCAAGCAGTTCTGCCAAAAGGACAATTTGATTGATGTGAATATGAATAAATACAAAAATAGTAGTTGGGCAAAGTAAAAAGGGAACCCAAAATTCAAGATTAGGGGGACACCAAATAAGTCCAAGGTATGGTGACACCAAACAGAAATATTTTGGATAGATTCAAGACTGAGAAGAACCTAAAATTCATTTTAGTCAGCTCCAACATTCCTAGAGATGTGTTGAGACAAGGCAACTGCTAATCATATAAAGTTGAATTAAAAATGATAAATAATCCTTAGCCTCACAATGATATGTGAGATAGACACATATGAAGAAACAGAGATTATACAAATTATGTTTATCAATTAGAAAGGATTAGAGATATGATTTGAACACAAATCACCCTACTGACTAAAATAGGTACCATGATTTCTTTCTTTTCTTATGGTGTGGGGACAGCTGGCCAGATGAGGGAACTGAGGCCCTGGCTCGAAACCTGCTAGTGGATGGAGAGACCGGGGAAAGCTTCCCTGCACAATACATGAAAGGTTAAAAAAATATAGTTAAGATTTTTCTTTAAAAAAAAAAAATCAACAAACAAACAAACAAAAAACCACTCTCCTCCCCATTCTGCTTTCTCTAGTTATCAGTTCAGGTTTGGCTGCAGCCACACAAATGGCTGACTAGCTAAGGGCCCTTTACTGCAGTTTCACTGTAGCTGGGACCCTTGCTCCCCAAAAATTAAACTCAAAGGGGAAAAAAATTGCACTTGAGTGAGTGAATCAGCCATTTTATTATAGTTTATTTTATTTTGTCATGTGCTCACAGCATCTCTCTCTCTCTCCTCTCTCCCTGGCAGGTCACAAAGATAAATTAAAAATAAAACCTAAGAAGAAAATAATTTAAGCATTTTCCAAGCTTATTCCTTTCTGTTCCTGCTACTTATCGAGACCTCCAGATGGAGGGGGGGAAATCAGTGCTCCCACCTCCATCCCCCAGATCTCTTCTACTGGTTCAGAAACTGAAACTTCTTATAGGAACCCAGCCGTGAGGTGATCTTAGCTGCAAACTAAATTCAAGACAAAAACAAAAATGGGTGCCTCAGGTACTACTGGGACCCTCAAGTCTCAGCCGCATGTGGATGTTTCCCCTTCCTGCCTTTTACCAGGTCCCATGTTGCCCTTGTTGAGCTGAGGCATCTAGAAAAAACCATCCGTGCCCTAAAGTGGGATGGTGCTCTAGGCCCCCACCAAACTCACTATACATTTCTCCAGAAAGAAATCCAAAAAAGACAGACTGACCTCAGGCCAGAGGAGAAAAATCCCAAGTGTTCACACAGTCACACGGAGTCTTTATGGCAAAGAGAACATCTAGCAGCTTTGAATATTGGGGCATCTCCCTTTTACTCAACACAAACACTCTAAACCCTAGAAGTAAAAACAGGGCTCAAGCCCTAAAAAATCAAAGCGCAAGAAAGAAATTCTGAGAAATCCTAACATTATGGTAAGAGGGGAATTTCTTCCTTGAACTCAAGCTGAAATATGGTTTCTAGGATTTGCTTCAGATGAGGAAAACTCTGATTCTCCAATGTCCACAGAACATCTAATCAACCAGGTGGGACAGTGGCTAGAGTACTAGAATTAGGAAGGCCAGAGCTCAAATAGAAGTTCAAACTTATTTACTATGTACATGACTCTCAGTAATTGTTGTGGGGATAAAATGAAATGATATTTATAAATAACCTTGTAAATCTTAAAGAACTATATAAATTCTACTATTAAATACCAGATTCATATATGGTGAATTCCTCATAATATTTTCTTCATAACTCATATTTGACCTTAATATTCTTTCTTGCCTCATAGTTATTATTTATTATTAGTTAAATTATAGATTTCTTGAAGGCAAAGTTACTATATGGTTAATCTTTGCATTTTTATACCATACTTTACAACTAGTAAGGAGTTACAGAATGTTTCCAAAAGAATACTAGTAGGGAATATTTCAGGGAATCATGGGCCTGCACAGGTTTTCCTACCAATTTGTTTCTACCAAGGACTGAGGAGTGGAGTGAATGGAGAGGAAAGTTATGTTGTTATCAGTTATCAGATAACATGTTATCAGTTGAATATAATAATATAGTAATCCTCTCTCTCATTTCATCCTTTCCCTCCTATAAGAGTTTTGCTTCTGTCTATCATTTGCCCTTATCTGCCCTCCCTTCTGTCAGTCCTACCCCCATTCTATTTTATTTAATCTCTTTCTCTCCTACTTTTTTTTTTTTCAGGTAAGATAGATTCCTATATTTAAATGATCAGCCAGTGTTGATGAGAGTAAGGTCCAAATGATGCCCATCATTCATCCTCCAATCTTTCCCTCCACTGTAAAATTTTTTTTTGGTCTTTTCATATGAAATAGTTAACTTCACTCTACCTCTCTCTTCTTTTTGCACCTCTTTTTCATATCTTAATTTTTTTGTCATTCCCTCAAATTCACCTTATAGTCACATTCTCAATGTATATTTGTACTATTAATAGAACAATTTTAAAGAATTACTAGTATCATGTTTTTGTGAAGGGATATAAGCAGTTCAGTTCCATTAAATACCTTATGTTTATATTTTTCCCTTTTTAGATTTCTCTTGGTTCTTGATATTAGAGATCAAAATTTTGTTCAATTCTGTTTTTTTCTTTAGGAAAGCTTGAAATTCTTCTGTTTAATCAAATGACTACTTTCTCCTTGATGTATTATGTTTAATTCACTGGATATGTGATCTTTTACCTTCCAGAAAGTCATATCCCATGACCTCCTTTTCTTTAGTTTTATAGCTGCTAAATCATGTGTAATCCTGACTGTGGTTCCCTGATAACTTGTCTGGTCACTTTCTGGTCATTTACAGTAGTTTTTCCTTAACCTGATAGTTCTATAATATGGCTATAATGTGGCTTGGAATTTTATTTGGAAATCTCTTTCCTGAAGTGATCAATGGATTCTTTCAATGCCTATTTTGCTCTCTAGTTCTAGGATATTGGTAAAGTTTTTTTTTTTTGATAATTTCTTTTAAAAATGCTTTTTTACCCTTTTGATTATGGATTTCAGGTAATCCAGTTATTGACATTGTCTCTCCTACATCTATTTGCAATTGTTTTTCCAATAAGATGTTTATTTTCTTTTTTTTTTTCTTTTGAATTTGATTGATTATTGAGGGAGGTCTCATGGAATAAGTAGCTTCTTATTGCCCAATTTTAACTTTAAGGAATTGTTTTCGTCAGTTAACTTTTGTGCTTCCTTTCTCATATGACCAATTGTACTTTTTAGGTAGTTGTTTTCTTTAGAGGATTTTTGTATCTCCTTTTCTATTCAACCAGTTCTACTTTTAAAGCTCTCATTTTCTTTTTCCAAGTTGTTAACTATTTTTTTTTTCATAATTATCTGGCATCATTTATTTTCCTAGTTTTTCTTGCATTTCTAAATGATTTTAAGCTCTTTTTTGAGCTCTTCCATAATTTTTTTCTGTGGTTTTCTGAGATTAAACAGAAGCACATGGTGGTCTGGCTTCTAGGGGTAGTCTGTTTGCTTGGGGTTGTGCTGAAGCATATGAAGTTCTGTTCACGGGAAGATACCTATTTGTTTGGGGCTTCACTGAAGCAAAGGATAGTTTTTGAAATTAGAGTGTGTTGGTTCTCCTGACTATGCTGAGGTTTATTGGGTGTTCTGATGTTGACATCTGCTTGTTCCACAGCACTGGGGATCACGATCTCCTGCTGGTTTACTAATGTGCTACTTAGTGCTTGTTTGATGGGATGCTTCTTGTCCAGGACTGTTGTTCTCTTTTACCTGAGTGAGCCAGACCTTTCTTGCAAATACTCTTTTTTCACTGCAATATTCATGCAAATGATTGATTAAATTTTTGAACAAAACAGAGTAAAATCAAGAGCTTCATGGCACCTCAGTTAAGATGTTTCTCTATTTTTACATCAACTCATTAATGACTACTCTGGTTAAGTAACATTCAACAAATTTTTAATCATGCTATCTATTCTCTAGCTCATATCTCTCCATTGGATCATAGTTCTATAGCTAGTTGAGGCATTAGAAATCATCATTCCTTCTCATTCTACAAATTAAGAAATTAAGGGACAGATTCAGGATTTGAATCCCGTTCCTCTTATTCCATCTCATTGCATGCTTCTCTGTTTTGTTTACATCAACACTGAAAAACACTGAGTCCCAGTATGTAATGTTTCTACAACTTTCCCTTAAGAGACCAGTCTAGTAAGAATGTCAAAAAATGAAAATTTAGTTATTTGGCCCATCTTATTTCTGATGAATTCATCCTTATGTTTTATTTTAGCAGCTTCCTTTCTACGATGTGCTTGCAAACATTTCCCTTTATATTTTTTTCTTAGGCATTGATGTAATTTGTTTTGGATTATGAATTTGTTTTTGTTGAGGGCTAAGATTGTGTCTGCTTTATTAATAACCCCTGGTTCTTAGCACAATATTCTTCACATTGTATGTCCCCTATAAATGTCTGCTGCACTGAATATCATATCAGAAGCCTCATTATTAGACAAATAATTTGTAAAAATGTTTGCCTAAATTGCTTCTTCACCGATTCTTTTTTAAACCAGACCATAAAATGCTAGGAAGAACACAAATAGGTAAAGTTCACGTTACTTAGAATTTGTTTAGTGTATATTTTGCTAACTTATGATGAGGGAAAATGGCCATTTGCAAGGCTGCCTCTGAGTCAGCTTTGAAATTATGTTGAATCATACTTCCCTTATAATTAGAACTTCCTTCCTAATCTATCTTTAGCTGTAACCAATAAGGTATTACTATTTCCTATAAGGGAAATTCTCCTATTTTTCTAGTAATGCCTATGGATTCATTGGATGTGGGTCAGGAAGAAGCCTCATGGAAATGGCAGCTGGACCATTGAGGGAGACAATCTCTGTAGCAAAAATATCGAAGTGTCTCTTCAGGTCAATGTTAAAGGAAGGATGAATTAACTCCTGAAGCAATTTCTAAAAGGTGAAATTCAATGACATTGCAGTTGTTGGACCAGGTGTTAAAATATTATTGGGTGTTAATTTAATTTTTATCCTGTCAACACTCATCTGAACTGGAACAGCTGCTAAACACGGTTCCACAAGAGCAAACCATCATTGCAGAAGAAGCAGATGCCTAATCAATAGGGCCAATAGAAATGTATGGCACAGACCAGTACACTGCATAAAAGGGGAATGAGTCCCATAGGACTGTTTCTCACCTGAATGGAAAAGAACTTTAATGACAGCGTGAGCATTCAAGCAGCTAGAACAGGAGGCTGGAAGTCCTACGTTTGATTCCTACTCCCTCTCACAATATATGTGTGACCTTGGGCTGTATAATATATTCTGTCCACATGTGTATGTGTGAGTGTATGTTGAAGGTATGAACAGGATTTTTAAAGTCTATTGAGATATTTAGAGAGGAGGAGTCCCATGAATTTTGTTATTAGATTGCTCATTTTGTGTAATTCCGATTTAAAACTAACTACTGGCACTGATATATATGAACATCACTAAATAGGATCTAAGGCAATAAATGAAATAAAGACAAGGGGGATAGTATACAGCTGTTCTAAGGGAGTGGCATGAAATTTCATGCAAGGAGTCTCTGGATAAATATGAGAAAGAGCTTCCCAAGTACTTTGGAATAATACCAAAATAGGTTTTCTGGAGCCTTCTCTAAATAAAGATTTTTAAAACAAAGGGTTGACTATCATCTTTCTCAAGCAACTCAACAGCATACTTACCTAGGACTAATGAGTAGGAAAAAAGAAGGTACCTTTCAGAACTACAAGTATGGGACATTTGTATAACCAAAAACAAAAGAATATACACAAGCACAAAAGACAAAATACACAATAATAGCAAATTTCAAAAGCTTTTGCACAAACAAAAGTCAAATGATTAAAATAGGACAAACTATCAATTTAGAAAAAAATTATTTGTATCAAACATTCTCTAAGAGTATAATACACAAATATATGACTTAAAGCCAGTCACCAAAAAATAAAAGACATAAACTTTTTTTTTCAAAAAAAGAAATGCAAATTAGTCAACAATTATCTGAAACATGTTTAAATCACTAATAATAAGAGAAATGAAAACTGAAATAACCCACATCGATCAAATTGACCTAGTGGGTAAAAGATACAAGTAGTTTTGGAGGAGTATTAAGAATATAAGGTATACTAACACTATTGGTAGAAGTATGAATTAATGGAATTGTAATAATTTAGATCTCTTCTAATAAAAGGTGGCTAAATTTCATGATTTCTTTCCTAGTAAGTAATCTTACTACTTTATGTGTGTCCAACGGAAGACAAACAGAGTATATACTAATGTATTCATAGTAGCATTCTTTGTGAGAACAAGAAACTGCATTGGTTGGTGAAAGCTGAACAAATTGTGATATTAATATGTAATCAAATTTTATTGCATTGTAAGCAAAAAACAGATACAAGGAATTCAGAAAAAAAAAAGAAAAATATGTGAATTGATGAGGAGTGAAGAAAGCTGAACAACCATAATAAAAAGTATTCACAATGACTATGGTAATATAAATTATACCGGCTCTAAAACAGCTGACCTAAGATTAAATGCAATAGCCTATACTAGTTAAAGAGACAGATGAAAAAAATCTTTCCTTTCTCTTAGGTATAGTGAATACAAATGCCAATTGTTATATATGTTGACACTTATTTTGGTTAATAATTTTTTCTTTGTTATAATGGGGGTTTTTATATTGGACAGATATATAAGAAAATAATTTTTTTTTCATTAAAGCTTTTTATTTACAAAACATATGCATGGGTAATTTTTCCAACATTGGCCCATGCAAAATCTTTTATTCCAAATTTTCCCCTCCTCCCCATCCCCTTACCTAGCTGGCAGGTAGTCCAATACATGTTAAATATGTTAAATACATGCTAAATCCAATATATGTACACATTGCTTGCTGCACAAGAAAAATGAGATCAAGAAATAAGAAAAAGAAAAACTGAGAAAGGAAACAAAATGTAAGCAAATAACAACAGAGAGAGTAAGAATGCTATGTTGTGTTGCACACTCTGTTCCCATGGTTCCCTCTCTGGGTATAGATGTCTCTCTTAATCACTGAACAAGTGGAATTGGTTTGAATCATCTCATTGTTGAGATGATTCAAGCCAATTTCAATAGATTTGTGATGGAGAGAGCCATCTGCGTCCAGAGAGAGGATTATGGGGACTGAATGTGGATACAACATAGCATTTTCACCTTTTTTATTGTTTGCTTATTTGTTCTTTCTTTCTCATTTTTTTTTCTTTTTGATCTGATTTTTCTTGTGCAGCAGGATAAATGTAGAAATATCTTTAGGAGTATTGCCCATGTTTAACCTATATTGGATTATTTATTGTCTAGGAAAGGAACTAGTGGAAAGATAAGGAGAAAAATTTGGAACACAAAGTTTTGGAAAGATTAATGTTGAAAATTATCTTTGCATGTGTTTGTAAAATAAAAAGGTATTATAAAAATGTTTTTAAAAGGAAAACTGCTTAGTTAATGTAACATATATACTGCTATGTAAGTGCTGCTACTATTATTATTATTATCTAGCTCAATAGTTAAATAAAGATAATATGGATTCAATTTAAAAAAAAAGAATTATCTCATTGTTAAAGAGAGCCACGTCCCTCAGAATTGATCATCATATAGTCTTGTTTTTGCTGTGTATAGTGATCTCCTGGTTCTGCTCATTTCACTTAATGTCAGTTCATGTAGGTCTCTCCAAGCCTCTCTGAAATCATCATGTTGATTATTTCTTACAGAATAATAATATTCCATAGCATTCATATACCATAATTTATTCAGCCATTCTCCAATTGATGGGAATCCACAGTTTCCAGTTTCTTGTCACTACAAAAAGGTCTGCCACAAACATTTTTGCACATATGGGTCACTTTCCCTCCTTTAAGATCTCTTTGGGATACAATCCCAGTAGAAACACTGCTGGATCAAAGGGTATGCGCAGTTTAATAACTTTTTGAGCATAATTCCAAACTGCTCTTCAGAATGCCTGGATCCGTTCACAACTCCACCAACAATGTATCCATGTCCCAGTTTTCCCACATCCCCTCCAACATTCATTATTATGTTTTCTTATCATCTGAGCCAATCTGACAGGTGTGTAGTGGTATCTCAGAGTTGTCTTAATTTGCATTTCTCTGATCAATAGTGATTTTGGAGCACCTTTTTATGTGACTACAAATAGTTTCATTTTATTCATCTGAAAATTGTCTGTTCATATTCTTTGACCATTTATCAATTGGAGAATGGCTTGAACTATTATAAATTTAAGTCTATTCTCTATATTTTTTAGAAATGAGGACTTTATCAGATCCTTTGGATGTAAAAATATTTTCCCAGTTTATTATTTCCCTTCTAATCTTGTCTGCATTAGTTTTGTTTGTACAAAAACTTTTTAACTTAATATAATCAAAATTATCTATTTTGTGATCAGTAATGATCTCTAATTCTTTGGCCACAAATTCCTTCCTTCTCCACAAATCTCCACAAAACTGTTCTATGTTCTTCTAATTTGTTTATAATGTCATTATTTATACCTAGATCATGAACCCATTTTAACCTGAACTTGCTATATGGTTTTAGGTGTGGGTCTATACCTACTTTCTGTCATCCTAGTTTCCTATTTTCCCAGCAGTTTTTGTTAAATAGTGAGTTCTTACCCTAAAAACTGGGATCTTTGGGTTTGTTGAATACTAGATTGCTATAGTCATTAATTATTTTGTTCTGTGAACTTATTTCTTAGCCAGTATCAAATGATTTTGATAACTGCTGCTTTATAATATGGTTTTAGATCTGGTACAGGTAGGCCATCTTCATTTGCTTTTCTCTTCATTATTTCCTTTGAAATTCTTGACCTTTTGTTCTTCCAGATGAATTTTATTATTATTTTTTCTAAGTCAATAAAATAGTTTCTTGGGAGTTTGCTTGGTATAGCACTAAATAAATAGATTAGTTTAGATAGTATTGTCATCTTTATTATATTCGCTGGACCTATCCAAGAGCACTTGATATTTTTCCAATTGCTTAGATGACTTTATTTGTGTGGAAAATGTTTTGTAGTTTTATTTATATAGTTCCTGACTTTCCCTTGACAGATAGATTCCCAAATATTTTATACTATCAACAATTATTTTAAATGGAATTTCTCTTTGCATCTCTTGCTGTAGGATTTTGTGATGTATAAGAATGCTGATGATTTATGTGAAGAAAAATAATTTTGATGTAAAAATAAAAGAGGCATTACTAGATTTTTGGGAAAATATTTCTTCCTCTTTATGGTTATGTAATGTGTCTATTATTTTGTTACAATATTGGAGCATTTTTTTTTTAGGAATTACTCATGGATTGGCATTTATTTATGTTTTCTTTGTATCTCTTTAAATCAGCATAGTCATTGGGCAGGGCAGAGGACTTCCATCTTCCATAATTTACATATGGGTCAAGCAGAGACTCATCTATTTAAAACTTCACAGCATTTCCACTGGTTCTTTCCTTCTTCTTTAGCTGTACCTAACCTTTCTTTTCCTTTCCTTTCTACAGCAAATAGGTTTTAGCACTGAGAGTAATAGGATGAATTTTAAAGCGATAGATTCAAGGCTTATATAAATTAAAACTAGCTAACCATTAGGGCTCTACAAAACCAGTGATGAACTACCTTAATAAACTGTAAGTTTTCCATTACTAGAAATCTTTAGGCAGAGGCAAGATAATCACTTGATATGTGTATTGTAGAGAAGGTGCTTGTGGGAGCCTATATTAGATATGATGTCCTTTAAAGTCTTTTCTATTGTTCTACAGTTTTGTAACGTCCTTAGGTCTAATGTTCTTTGGTTTTCTGGAGTCTCTGAAGCAGCCTTTTTTTCAGTAGATTAATCACCACAAGAATGCCAGGTTTTAAAGTCCAAAAATCTTTATTGTCTCCTTCAAAGTCCTATCTCCTTCATGTGGGGCTTGGCTACTTTTCTTACAGGCCTTTCGGAGTCTTGGTTTCAGTGGAGAAAATGCAGGAGGCCGGGCCAGCCACCATGAGGCTGATGAAGATGGAATTGAATCTAGCTTTCCATCCCTCAGGAGAGCCACCAGGAGCCTGACTGAAGAGGAAATACTAGGAAATTAATTATAATTGATTAGGAGGGAATGAAGTTGAATTGGGGCTCAGTGTTTGAAGGAATGAGAAGAGCTGTGACTTGGTTAAATTGTTTGTAAAAGAAGACAACTAGAGAAAACTGGAATTGGAGATTTTATTAGCTGAATTTGCTTGATTTCCTTCCCAACTTTCCAAAATAGACAACATTAATCTATTGTATGGTTTGCTATAGTCAGACTGCTTTGTTTAAAATGTTCATTCTTATAAATGTTGTCAAAAGTCATTATATAATTTTATAAAGATAATAAATTTTGCCATATGATGTGATTATTTTGTTCCCACATGGATATTGTTTAATTACTAAATATAATTGGTCACATCTAGCAGGTTTTAATAGAAATTTGGTGTGAAGTCTGCTAAAGGAGACCTGTAACCATTCAAAATATTTTAGTCCAACATGTAAATATTAAAAAAAAACACAAGTAGATAAAATATATTTGCTATGCAGATTCAGTTGGATGAGCAATCTATAGATCTTCTCCACCAGTGCATATATCTGGGACAGACAATACAAATGAGCAATGAATGGAGTTCTGAATTAAATAGCAGGAGAGCAGCATGAAATGACTTTAGGAAATTGAATAGCTTCTTTAAAGAACCTAATCTTCTCCTATAAAAAGCCTATATTTTAAATATCTGCATAGTTATAAGATATTGAATGTTATACTCACTGAAGAGCTGAAAATGAGTAGAGAACAATGGAGAGGAATATGATCCACGTGATCTAGATGCAAACTTTCATTAATAATTAACTTAAAAAAAAAGTAAATAATTTTATCATCCTCCATAAGTCCTTTACTCTTTCCTGTCTTTGTATGCCTAGCATTTGCATTGGACTGGTACATATAAAACAATTAAAACACTTATTGACTTAATGCCATTATGGAAATATGTGATAAAAAGAGAAAACAGGTTTATCATGTGGCAAAGGCAAGGACTATTAGGGGATTGATCCAAGTGTTCCACTGATATCCCTGACAACTCTCATGATATTACAGAAACTCCTTGACCTCATTGGGTGATCCCCCTGTGTTAATCTTTTGAGAGGACATTAACCATTCTCACAAGATGGGCAGTTATAATTTGTATCCTTAGAGGGAATATTCAAATTTATAAGAACATAAGTTAATTTAGTTGAGTACAGTTTTTTCCCCAAATATGGAGTTTTTCTCAAGTTGTTTTTGTTTTATGGAGTTTTTCTCAAATTGTTTTGTTCTTGGGTTTATTGAACACTGGATTGTTAAATTCATTATTTTTCAATTCTTTACTTATCAGACTTACTGATCAAATTTTCTATTTTTATTAGTATTTCATTTCATTGTATTTTAATGAGTAGTATTTTTGACAACAAATGTTTCATAGTATAGTGAGATGTCTAAAAGTGCTGTCTCCTTAATCCCTTGTTTTTAGTCATTATTTCTCTTCATAAGATTCTAGACCTTTCTTTTTCTTCTAAATTAATTTTGTTATTACTTGTCTATCTCTACAAAGTATCTCTGAGTAGTTTGATTAGTATAGCATTAAATATGTAAATTAATTTAGGAATTATAATTATTTTAATTTTTTTCTAAAATAGTTCAACCATGAATAATGAATATGCTTCAAATTATTGAAATTTACTTTCATTTCTCTGAAGAGTATTAGTATAATTGTATTTATATATCTTTAGTGTATTTTTGCATGTTAGCTCCCAGATATTTTATGCACTTTGTAGTAATTTTGAATGGGTCTTTTTCTACAATTTCCTCTTAGTTTTTGTTATTTTTATATAAAATTGCTAACAATTTTGTGAATTTATTTTAAAGCATCTTGATATTCAGTGAAGGCATTGCATTGATTATTTCAATTAGTTTGTTAATTGTGATTTTCTAGGAAAACATTGTTTTATGCATATAAGAATAATCTTTCTGCTTTTTCTATATTTATACTCTAAGTTCCCTGCCGTTCCCCCCCCCCCTTTTTTTTCTATGGTTAAAATTTATGGAACACATTATATATTACATTATTTCATAATAATGCAATGCTGTTTGGCACATGTATAGATGCTTTTTCCATTTATCCTAATACAATAGTAAAAATAGGAAGTGTCTTTAGTCTCCATTACAATCTTTATTAACTTTTTGTTTCAGACATTTTTATGATATTATAATGATTTCTGATTTAGATGTTCAGTATTCTGAGCACAAATATTTTGTATCTTTTAAAAGGTCTTTTTTACATTTTTTGGTATAATCATACATGGGTTTTTTGTTTGCTTTAATATAATCAATGTATTCAATGTTTCCCTATTAGGTTATTGCTACCTCCCTAATATAAATATAACTTTTTCATTATAAGTGATTTGGGGAGAAGGATCATATTGCCCTTGCCTTTTTGCTAGGATTTTATTTAAATCTTTTCCATTAATTTTAACTAATGAAATTGTTTTCATGTCCTCTTTCCTTGCTTAGGCACTAGAACCATATCTGTTTCATAAAAAAAAAGTTTGGTAGAATGTTTTCTTTCTCAATTTTAAGAATAATCTTTGTAGCCTAGATATTAATTACTCTTTCAGTTTTTAATAAAATATACTTGTAAATTTACTTGGACCAGAGATTTTTTCCCCTCTGATAATCCCCTTATGTTTAATTTAATTTCAGTTTCTAGGGTTTAATTGTTTAAGATCTCTAGTCCATATTTATTAATTTGGGTGTTTTCTCTTTTTTTGTATTTAATCATTCATTTCCTTTAAACTTTGTCATATTTTCATACAAAATATAATGCCTATAGTAGGTTTGCATAATTCTTTGCTTTTTTCTATGTAGATTCAGTTTTCTTTTAATTTTTCAATCAATTAAGCTAAAAGCATATTGATTCTGTTAGTCTTTTCAAAAAAATGACTCAGTATTATCTAATAAAGTATTTAAAGCTAAAAGAAACATTATTTAGTCCTTTATTAGGAGTGATACTCATACTCTTAATTTCCCCCAGCCCTGAAATTAAAAAAAATTTTTTCTTAAAAGGTTTCATAACATTCATAATCAAATAACTCTCTTTGACACTGTATAGGCTCAGAAGTCTGCTGGCTCATCTTGTAGACACCACCACAAAGTACTTCAAGAATTATTTGTTGTTTTGGACTATAATGGGCTACTGAAGCAAGGAATTTTACTCAGCTAGATCAACTCACAGTATCATGAAAAGTATATTCTTGATATGCCTAAATAAAACTCCTTTTGTTAACCATTATTAGTAATTAATATAACCTATTAATATTTCATTTTATTCCATATAAAATTTCAAACGAAAGGATACCATCATGAATAGCTCCTTCTTGAAAAACATTAGTTCATATCTATCCTTTTATAAAAGAGGAAACTAATGCCCAGAAAAGTAAAATTACTCACCTAACATAAATAACCCAAGGTTTCTTGCACAAAGGCAGGTTTTAGTAAAAAGTGGCATTCTAAATTAGATCTTCTCAATTTAGATCCAAGATTCTTTTTACTATTCTATGTTGCATTTATATAGATCAATAAAAATAAGACATTAACTATCATAATAACTACCAAAATTTTTTCAGGCTCCTTAAATATTTAGATCCATTTGTCAGATCATTTATAGTTACAATTGAACAAATAGTTTTAAGAAAAGGCACACAGCTTTTTGTTCACAATGTTGTGATTTCACATTGTCCCCTCTCCTATCTCATTATCTTAATAATGAAAACACCAAAAAAAGGAGGTGATCATGCCCTTTCTGACTTCTTAGGAAGGTGAGAACACAAAACCAGATATTGTTATCAGGTTTCCTCTGGACTGAAGGGTCTTACTTGAAACAGGTATACATAAATCATTAAGCATGAGAGGTGCACATAGTAATATAACACAGGCTGTTAGTGATGTAACAACATGAATCAACATGAGGAATTATACATGTCCATTAATCCTAGAAGGAGGGTATATAAATAATAATCACTTCCTTCAGCAGGCAAGAGATAGTCCAAAACCAATCCATTGTCCATTACTTTATGTGTCAGGGAATCCAGTGATTTCTTCAAGTTTTGAAGTCCTGCAAAAGTCTCATCATGTGTCAGTGAATCCATGATTCCTGCAGATTTTGAAGTCCTATAGTAGTCTCATTAACTATTTTTATTGTTCATTGGCACATGTAGTCAGAGATGGAATGATCTGATGTTTCTTTGGTCTTTTCCTTTGTTTAAAGGGCATTTTCTTTTTCTGTCTCTTTTCAATGGATAAGGCAAATTGGCTTGTTGGCACCCATCTGATTCCTTCTCCATCTGTGGAGATACACTCAAACCTCTTCTCCAAGAAGTTAACCTATCTGGTCGCTCCCATTCACCACTTTCCAGATCTCTCCACATCACTTGATGATTATCTAAAAATAGTGGAGCTGCTTGTACTGGATGCTGCCCTTCTGGTGGGTTATCAAACCTATCTGCTGGAGCTAGTGCATCTTTATCAAAATTCAAAAAATTAATAGTGTACAGAGCTAAATTTAAAAGTTCTCTAGGGTTACCTGTGGCTCCCTCTTTCTTTTTTTTTTTTTTGGAGGAGCATCTTGATGTCTGTTTTTCCTCTCTACTATTGCCTGTTCTTGAGGATTAAAAGGTATGCCAGTGGTGTGTAAAATCTGATAATGTGCATAAAAATGTGCAAAATTTTTAGAATTATATGGAGATCCATTATACATTTTTATTGCTTGTGGCACACCCATAATTGCAAAAGCTTCTATAAGGAATTCAGTGACTACTCAGGCTGTCTCTTTTGCTGCTGTTATTGCAAAAGTAAATCCTGAAAAGGTGTCTACTACAACATGGATAGAAGACAGATGACCAAAAGATTTATAATGGGTCACATCCATTTACCAAATTTCATTGGATCTCAAACCATGAAGGTTTTCCCCTGGAGGGAGCATAGGAGCATGGAAAGGAAGGCAAGCTGTACAGGCTTTTATTATGTTCTTAGCTTCCTCTTTTGTTATCCCAAATTGCAAGTATAAAGCTCCAGCAGCCTGATGATATTTAGAATGAAATTCTTGGGCCGCTTGAAATAAAGAAGTATTGGCTAACATGATTAGAAGGCAATCTGCTTTTGAATTTCCATAAAAAATAGGACCTGGAAGTGGACTTCCAGCTATGAGAATGGACATGCAAGATAGAAATCTTACCTGGACTTTTCTTACTTGCTCTTGAAGTTCCTTAAAGGGTTGATATATATTAGAAGCTACAAATTTTATTTGGGCTGTGTCAATTCTTTGTACCACACCTACTGAATAGGCTGAATCAGATATTATATTTACATCTTCTGGATAATAAGTAAGAGCTAGTATGACTGCATACAATTCATGCTGCTGAGTGGACTGAAAAGAAATTCTAACTATTCTCTTTATAGTTAAGTCATGAGAGTATACAGCACAAATGTTATGTTTTGATGCATCTATAAAGATAGTTGGTCCTCTAAGAGGAACCTTAGAAAGCTTTTCTTCAAAAATCCATTGCCAATTGTGTAATAGCTGGGTTATCTTTAATGGAGACCTGTGTGTAAAATTTGGAGCTGTGGCTAATAAATTTGCCACTCTGAGATGGTTTCACAGCATACATTAATTTGTGCATCGGTATAAAAGGTGAATATCTTGTTAGGACTTATCACAGATAATTGTACTACTTGCTTAATGGCCTTTAATAAAATTCTAGCCACAAGCACTGAGTAAGGAATGAGGCTTTGTTCTGGTTGTGCTGGGAGGTTCACCTATTCTATCATACTGTGTCCTTGATGAAGGACTGCTGTGGGTGCCTCTTGTGTAGCAAAAACTGATATTTCCAAGGGTTTTTGAATAATTCTTTCAACCATATTGGATAAAGCCTGTTCAACTTCTCTCAAAGTCTTTTGAGCTTCTTTTGTAAGCTGCCATGGTGAATCTAAAGCAGTATCTCTCTTAAAATGTCATATAGTGGTTGTAATTGAAAGGTAGTTAAGTCTAATACTGGATGCCTCCAATGGATGTCTCCTATCAATTTCTGAAAATCATTTAAGATGTTCAACTTCTCTGTTCTGAAAGAAAGCTTTTGTACTCTAAGCACCTTAAGATATACTTCATATCCTAAATATTGAAAAGGAGCATGTCTTTGAATTTTTTCTGGAGTTATATGCTATTTTTAGTTCCTTAGTGTTTCTATGGCCGTTTGTAGACATGCTTCTAACATTTGCTCCTCAGGTGCACACCCCAAGATATCATCCATGTAATGTAACAAAATAACTTTTGGAAATGCTTTTCTTACTTGAGTAATAGCAGCAGCAACATACATTTGACACATAATAGGGCTATTTTCATTCCCTGTGGCAAAACTGTCTATTCATATCTTTTATAAGTCTCAACTAAATCAACACTGGGCACTGAAAAGGCAAATCTTTTCATATCCTCCTTATCCAGAGGGATATAAAAGAAACAATCCTTAATGTTTATAACCTAAAGAGGCCATTCTCTAAGTAATTGAGGAGGAGATGGAAGTCCAGGGTGAAGAGTTCCCATAATTTCCATCTGTTTGTTTACTTTTTAAAAATCAGTCAATATCCTCCATTTCCCAGATTTCTTTTTTACAACAAATACAGGGGGTTTCCAAGGACATAGAAAAGGTTGTAAGTGTCTTTGGTCAAGATGCTCTTGTACTATATCTAAAAAGGCCTGAATTTTTTCACTTGTTAAGTGCCACTGTTCCACCCACACTGGTGTATCAGTTTTCCATTGAATGGGAACAGGTGAGAGTACAGGCAGGCCTTCATCAGCAGCCCTGCCTAAAAAGCTGAAGTACTCACTTGAAATCCTAACTGTTGTAAGATGTCTCTTCCCCATAGATTGATGGGGATTTTTTCAACTACAAAAGGAATAAAAGCTCCTATTTCACCTTCAAATATTCATCTCAAAGGGATAGCACTAACTTCAGCTGCTATTGATCCTCCTATACCAGACATATAGGTGTTTGCCTTAATCTTTGACCAATGATTGGGTCAATTGACACCTCTAATGACTATACAATTTGTACCCATTGTACCCATGTCTACCAACCCTTCCAGTGGAATACCATTTACATAGATAGTGAGCATAGGACAGTCAGCTATATTAGCTGCAGTTGTGCTGGGAGTAAAAATCTGGGTATTCCTGGATTCAGTTGCTGGGAGTAAAAATCTGGGTAAATATCACTAGATTGCCTATTAGGAATATGTATCAGTAAACCTGATGCTACTACATCTCCTGGTTGATATCACACATTGTCTATCTGTACTAGTGACTGGGATGTTAGCTACACATTCCCCAGTTTCCCATATCAGTGTATGGATGAATACTGTTTTGTAAGCACTCTCAGGAGGTGAAATGGTCAAGCCTACTGTGCCTTGAGGCAAAGGATCCATAGGCCAGATAGGGACAGATTTCACCTCTCCAGGGGATATTTCAGTAGTCCCAGCTGCATACAATTCTATTCTCCCCAATTGTAATGTCTTTCCCCCATCAGATTCCTTTTCAGGTGATTGATCATCTCTGAGTACTGAACTTCTAAAGACTCTCTGGGTGTAATATCAGCTGCCATCACACTCCAATTGTTTTTTGCCTGGGGCCCTGGATCTGAGCCCCACTTCCTGTTTCTCTGAGTCATTCTACATTCTGATGCCCAGTGGAAGCTTCTGTTGCATTTTGGACAAAGGGTTTTGGGTCTTGTTCTCCCACCCTATCTTCTATGCCAACATTAGCCTTCAGATGCCCTATTTAGCAATTAGCAAATCTTTCTGGAAGTCCCTTGCCAAAAGGAACCCTACCTTTCCATGTTCAGATCTTGGGAAGTCTGTATCATAGCCTGGGTATAAAAGGTATTTGTGTCCATTGTGGCACAGTGTCTTATGATCTCATCTAAAGGAGCATCCTTGTGTAGTGCTATTATAATTCTTCCACAAACCTCATTAGCATTTTCTTTAGCAAGTTGTCTTATCATAATTTCTGTTGATGTATTTTCACAAATAGTTTATATGACAGCTGTCTGTAGACATCCCACGAAATCAGCAAAGGGTTCATTTGGATCTTGAACTATTTTCTTGAGGGCTTTCCCTCTATCTTGTCTTACTGGGAGGGTGCCCCATGCTTTGATAGCAGCAGCAGCAGTCTGCTCATATGCTTCTACAGAGTAATTAATCTGTTCTAAAGTGTCTACATAAAGACCTAAACATGCTAGTTGTTCAAAGGTGACTGGTATATTAATTCCAGGTTTCCTATTTCATTATGCTTGTATTCTACAGAGTTCATGATACTCAGAAAGCCACACTAAGTTTTGTCCAGGTTCTAAACATGTCCTTGATATAGATTTCCAAACATTAGGGGTTAAAACTTTAAAAGCCACATTCTCTAATAACATCTTTTTTTTAATTTATTTAATAGCCTTTTATTTACAGGTCATATGTATGGGTAACTTTACAGCATTGACAACTGCCAAACCTCTTGTTCCAATTTTGCCCCTCTTTCCCCCCACCCCCTCCCCCAGATGGCAGGATGACCAGTAGATGGTAAATATATTAAAATGTAAATTAGACACACAATAAGTATACATGACCAAACCGTTATTTTGTTGTACAAAAAGAATTGGACTCTGAAATATTGTACAATTAGTCTGTGAAGGAAATCCAAAATGCAGGTGGGAAAAAAATATAGGGATTGGGAATTCAATGAAATGGTTTTTAGTCATCTCCCAGAATTCTTTCACTGGGTGTAGCTGGTTCAGTTCATTACTGCTCCATTGGAACTGATTTGATTGATCTCATTGCTGAGGATGGCCAGTTCCATCAGAATTGGTCATCATATAGTATTGTTGTTGAAGTATATAATGATCTCCTGGCCCTGAGTTTCACTCAGCATCAGTTAGTGTAAGTCTCTCCAGGCCTTTCTGAAATCATCCTGTTGGTCATTTCTTATAGAACGATAATATTCCATAATATTCATATACCACAGTTTATTCAGCCATTCTCCAATTGATGGGCATCCACTCAGTTTCTAGTTTCTGGCCACTACAAAGAGGGCTGCCACAAACATTCGTGCACATACAGGTCCCTTTCCCTTCTTTATGATCTCTTTGGGATATAAGCCCAGTAGTAAGTAACACTGCTGGATCAAAGGGTATGCACAGTTTGATAACTTTTTGAGCATAGTTCCAAATTGCTCTCCAGAATGGTTGGATGTATTCACAGTTCCACCAACAATGTATTAGTGTCCCTGTTTTCCCACATCCCTTCCAACTCTAATAACATCTTAACATAAGATGATGTAGGCCCATAAAGAGTGCAGGTCTTTTTCAAATCTTTGATAATTTTCAAATTAAACAGAGTATATTTTTGTCAAACTCTTCAATCATGGGGCTTACTTCTATTTTTAAATCAGATATATCCTGTCCTTCTTTTTTAGCTTTAATTAATGCCTGTTGTAATCCTGTCATAGAGGTGGACAAAGCTGCTGCATGAGTGGTGCTGATTGAGAAGCACCACATTCCTTAATTTCATCAGCACTGTATTTAACTCCTTTCTTTTCCAATTCTTTATGCTTTTCAGCTGCTTTGTCAGTACCATCCCCCTCCTGCTCTTTCTCCTTTTTCCTTATTTTAGAACTTGTGGGATTCCTTAAAGCCAATTGTATTATGTTGTATATATAGAATATTTCCTTAGAAATTGAATTGGGACCATTATCATTGTAATATCCAATTAGTTGCTCTCCCACTAGTTTCCATTTATCTGGCTCTAATTTTTCTTCCTTAGAGAAACAAAGAGATGTGTATTCTTATGTATCTAAGATCCAATGATCTGCTCTCAAGTTAGAATCAAACATTGCCGTTTTATTAACCTAACTATGCTTTCTACACACTTCCCTTGGGGTGGGGAAGGCTCTTTTCTTAGTATTTGCCCCATTTTAGTTGAAAAAATGAAAGTGAGTAGTTTACTCACCCTATTTCCAGGTCACAGGAACTTCTCCACTGAACTTACGATCATGTCAGTTGAACTGCTGAATGTAGGTCCTTATGCCTACATTCAGGTGCCAAAATGTAATGTTTGGGCTAGTTTTCTAGAAGTCCTCAGGAAGGGCCTTCATCTCAGCAGGATAGACACCACTAGAATGGACAAGAATAGAGTCTTTATTGTCTCTTACACAGTCTGTGCCTGACATAATCTGACCCAGTCTCAGTCTGACTCAGTCTTATCTAGCAGTGTGACAGTCTGACAGTCTCAACCAGTCTCCCTCTGAATCTGACTTTGTTCCCAGTTTAAGTACCTATTACAATTACATTATTACAGTACACTGAGTATAAGCCAATCTAAAGTGATTATATCATTAAATCAAACTAAAGTGATTATATCATTATATCATACTAAATATATGTGAATTAGAGAATCATTATCTCATCAATTCCACTGAGTTAACACCTTGGTTCAAATATACTTTTCCACAGTTCTGGTCCTCTACATGTCACCAACCCAGGGAAGCTTCCAATTGGATAACCTGTAGATATCTCAAAAGCATCATGTCCAAAACTAAATTCATCATTTTCACCAAAAAACAAAGTAAAATTCAACCTTTTCAAATTTTCCTATTTCAATGAGAGTACCACTATTTTTCTAGAAATTCAGGTTCACAACTTTATAATCATTTCTAAATATCCCTAGCACCATACATACAATCATTTACAAAGTCTTGTTTTTACTTCAACATATTTCATATCTGTCCTTTTCTTTCCATTTTACACAGCTGCCACCTTGGTTCTTATTGTCAATACATCTTATCTGGAATACCACAAAAGAATGATAATATTTATTAAGGCTTTTGCCTATCCAGTCTCTTCTCTACACAACTGCTAATAGACAGTTCTAACCAGGCCATAGCCTGTTAAAAAAACATCCCAGTTCCCTGTTGACTCTATCAACTACAGTAAGTCTTCTATTTGTCATTTATATTCCTGCTCAGCTTGTCTCCAGCCTATCTTTCCAAGTTTGCCATTTATTACTCCTTTTTAATTAATATTACATCAAATAGCCCTTCTTACTATTCCTCACAATCAATTTTCCACCATTAGTTTCTAGGTTTTTGAACAAACCCTTATCTTTACTTATAACATAATTCCTCCTGATTTCTACCTCTTAGAATCCATAATTTCCTTCAAAGCTCGATTAAATGTCTATTCCTACATAAGGCTTTCCCTAATGAGGTGGCTAGGTGATACAGTGGATAGAGCACTGAGTCAGAAGTTAGGAAAATTTGAGTTTAAATCTGGCTGCAGACTTTTACTAGCTGGGTGAATCTGGACAAGGCACTGCCTTAGTCTCCCTAGGATCACTGTAAGGATCACATGAGATAATTTTGTAATGTGATTATCACACTTCTGACACATAATAGTATTTATATAAAATGCTTGTTTTCTTCTTACTTGTTTTTACCAGCTAATATTACTGCCCTCTTGAGATGACTTTATATTTATCTTGTACATATTTTGTATTTTCTAATATGGGGCCATGTTTTTCCTCCAAGAAAATATGTTCTCCTTGCAAGCAGAAACAATTTATTTTTTGACTTTGTATCTCCAGTGTCTACCACATAGTAAATAGTAGTTATTTAATTTTTTAAAATTACTTAACTATTATGTTTGAAATGACAGAGGAGATATGTAGATATCATGTTTTCACTTAGCTATTAAGGATGAGTTTCTATTTAAAAGTAGATATCTGTAATACATGACCACTCATCTATAAGTTTTGACCTGTGGTAATAAAAATCTATGATAATCAAATAAATGGCCTATGATAGTTAAATAAATGCAGAAGGAAAGGAAAAAAAATAATTTATAGCTACACTACAATAATAATAAGCTCCTAGAGGGATACCAGGCCTAAAAATAATTTATTGAAACTGTCCTCAATTTCCAAAAACATTTCTGAACTGCATTGAGAACATAGCTGTTGATTACAAAATATGATTTGAGAAGGCAAAAGAGGCCAGTTTTCTTGTAAACAAATTAAGAGATGCATGTTGACTGCAGGGAAGCATGTCATCACTGAAAACTGAAAGCAATGGGACTTTAAGAAGTCAGTCAGTGGCCTATTTAAATCAGATTTCTTCTCACATACTATTCTTGATCTCTGAATGACTTTTGTGCAATTTCATCAGATGTAAGGTTTTCAGGTCACTATCTTTGGCTTCAAATTAAGTAAATAGAATACATAGATGATCTGTTCAGAGATTAAATATATAGGTATATACTGATGCTTTAATTCCTATGTTTATCTAAACACTGAATTCTTCAGTAATACTCTAAGATTTGAATGGATCCTTTTTATGACCCTTTTGCTTCAACAATCCATTTCCCTTAATAGATCTTGGGCACAAGTCTCCTTGAAATGGGTTTCATGGTGTTAAAACCTGGCTGAAGGTTAGTAAAGTACTTGTCACTTTTACTTTCTTCTAACTCTACACATGTATGTACCTTCAAAACACAAAGGGTGACTGCTTTTAAGCACTAAGAAAACTTTCATTTGAGCATTTTGAGAACTATGTTAGACTCAGAATGTGAGTTCTACTATGAACAACTTTGTGACAATAAACAAAATGTGGCATCTTTCTGTGCCTGTTTCATATCTGCAATGCTAATTGGAATATTTTATTTAGATATTTTGATCAGTGTTTTTTTTTTTTTTTTCCAGTCAGGTACTTCCTCTTAAAAGCAAATTACAATTTTTCATGTCTTCTGATTTCGCTTAATTCTTAATTTGGATTTTCCATTAATCTCATTAAAAGTCACTGAAATTTGTAAATCGCTTCAATATTTACAAAGCATTGCCTCCTGGGATATCAAAATAACTTTATTTGTTCATTCAATAAACATTTATTGGGCTTCCACTAGAGAATTCTAGAGAGACAAAGGCAAAGCAAAAACAATTCCTACCCTGAAAGTGCTTACATTCCAATATAAATAAAATTGTCACTGCCTGGTATAACTTGAGTGCTTTAAGAATTTCAATTTAGCAGCTAAGTGATGCAGGGACTAGACAAGAGAGAGACTTGAGTAGGAAGACTCCTCTATTAGGTGACTATTTCTAAAATTCAAGATGATAAGGCTGTAAACTAAGAAAATAGTCCTGGGAGTGGAAAAGTTGGAAGCTTATTTCATATAGCAGGTGAAGGAGAGTAAAGTAGTACATTATTATTTCCATTGCACATATCAGGGTACTGAGACCCAGAGAAATTGATGTCTTCTACAACGTCAAATAGATAACAAATATCAGAGCCAAAACTCAAATGGAAATCTACTTTGTATTTGTATCCTTGCAGATCATACTGCTTCACAAGATGAAACAATGTAAATAGGCTACTTACTATGTAGGATGATAAATTAGAGGATTTCAAAATGAAAAAGACTTTAGGGATGATTTTAGGGATTAAAAAAAAATTAGGCTTAGTAAAGCCAAGTTCACAAAGGTAGTAAATGGAAAAACTAGAACTCAAACACAAATTTTTCATCTTCTATATCAGCATACTTTTTCCTCATGATATCAACATGGATAATAGCAAAGTAAATCCTTTATAATAAAGGTTTTTTCAAATTGTAATTATTTGCAAAATATTGTAGAATTCCACATATAAATTTTATACTTATAGTGTTAGAGAATTAAAGCATATATAAAAATCTAGGAAAAGCATACAACTTTCTTACCTCCTCCCCTCTAATGTCAGTTATTAATATATAAATTATCACCAGACAAAGTTGATTGGGTTTAAATAGTGATTATGCCAGTGTTGGTTGACCTGCATGCCAGGGACACAGAAGCAATCTGGAGGACTTTAGAACAGAGGGATTCGTCCTATCACATTCCTACCATTGCTTCAACAGAGGGTCATAAGGAAGCAGACTGTGCATACATAATAGACATTGCTATTTCTGAAATCGTAGATACTATTAAACAGATATCTTTTAATTTTTTTCCTATCTTGTAAATAATATGGAAATAAAGAAGGGACTTAAAGCTGGTGCTCTGATACTTCCAAATGGGATAATGACTCAATAAGATTATTACTCTTGATAAACATTCAGATAACAAATAATGATCATTAGAAGAATGATATTAATAATTTTATTACCCATATTTAAATAGACATTTAAGGTTTATGAAATTCTTTCAACAATAGTGCCAGATATGTAGTGCAAATACTATTGCTGCCATTTCATAGATGAAGAAACAAAAGCTCAGAGAGTTAAAATTATTTTCATTGTTCCTGGGATGTTGTGGACATTATCTCTGATTGAAGGTTAATAAACAAGTAGTCACAATTTAATTCCCTCTCTCTTGAGATGAGCTAGGGAGTTAGAAGATATTGGAAAATGTCCTTTCTTACTAAGTCTTTTGTTCCTTCTGCTATATCACTATACCTGAAAAGATGTCAAAATTATGCCAGTTGTTTGACACAATAATGAGCTAGAGCTAAGGAGGAAAATGAATAAATTATGTTTAATTATGTTTTTGAACATAGATATCAGTTGTAGTTAAAGAACATGGACATATACAATATAGAAATATGGAATTCTTCCCTCTATTTATTTTTTAACTTTTCTCTCCAAAAGTAGGAATCACAACATTCCTTGAGGTAACAAATCCAGAGCCCTAACTTTCTAAAATGCAATAATATGTTATCTCTAATATAACTGGTGAGAAATAGCAATTTTTTCCCCCCTCTGGTTTCTCTTCACCTGAATATTAGCCTCAGGAGCAGAAATTCTTCTGATCTCAAAAAATAGCATGTTGAGAAGATGCATCTAAGCATAGATTATAAAGATCTAAGAGGAAATTTTCTTTTTCCAATTTATTTCTTCATTTTGGCTAAAGTTTACCACTACTTGGTTTCTCAGTTTCTCTCTCATCCCTTATGATAAGCATCTTTCTCTCATGTTGTGCTAATATCTGATTTTTAATCACATAATACTTTTCTTATTGATTCATTGTGAAAATTGATACTATTATTTGAAAACACCCTCCCAGAGAATCCAAGCAAGAGCCATCTCTATATTTAATTGAAGTTCATCAAGAACTATGAGACTTGAATGGTTTGTTGTACTCTCTCTCTCTTTCTCAAATAAATTATTACTAATATGATAAACAGTCCCCCTTCCCCTTCTACTAGCCAACACAATTCTGTTTTAAATTACTGTCAATATATGTGGTAGAGCCAAGATGGCAGAGTAAAGCCAAGAAGCTATTTGAACTCTCCCAGTGTCCCTTGAAAACCACATGAAACCAAGTTGCTGAACAGTCTGATGGAATGAAATGACTCTCAAGCTCAAGATAGATTGGAAAAACCTCAAGAAAGGTCAGTCTCACTGAGGGAAAAGGGTGTTCAGCCCAACTCAGACAGATTTTGGGAAAGCCAATGAGAGGGTCTCAATCACAGCAAATCAGCAACTGAGAACCTCAGTCCTGGCTCAGTAGTAGAGCAGGTCAGTTGGAAAGCCTCCTGTCCCAGCTCAGAAGACATACTCTGGGAAACTAAGCTGTTTCCTGAAATGAGTAGGCAAAGTTACCTTATGCAACACAGGGGACTCCTGTGCTCAAAGCCAAGACTCAACGTTGCATAGAAAGCTTGAGATAGTGCTGTCTTTACCCTAAGAATAGAGTGCAAATATAAAAGTTTAGAGAGAGAGAAAGGGAGGGGGTGGGCAATTACCAAAAGGAAACGAAAGAAAATGAGCAAGAAACAGAAAAGAACCTTGACCATAGAAAGCTACCATGGTGACAGAGTCCCATTTTGGGACTGTCAATTTGTTGATTACTGGCTTCTACTTCCCTTGTTGGTTTCCTCTTTCAAAGCTGTAATCTTTCATGCTTCCTTCTTGTTAATAAGATTGACTATAATCTTACATTGTTGTTTCTTTGTAGTTGTCTTGAATGTTTTTATTTCCAGTGTCATTTAAATCTTTACTGGGATATTTGTGGAAGAACTGGGGTTCTCTAGGACTTTCAATGTGACCATCTTAGCTAGAAGTATCTCCCCCAAAAAACAAAACAAACAAACCCCAACACCAATGTTATCTGAATTGGTTTCTCATTTCTTTCTTTTTTTTTTTTTTTCTCGCAGATAGAAGCTAACTTTGCTCCAAACTGAAGGATTGACTAGGTGTCTTAATTACCGATTTGGGCTCATAAAGTTTCTGAGCACCTATAGATTCTTGATGTGTTTTACTTTCTTCCTTTTGCTTTTCGATTACATCCTTTGGCTTTAACATCTCTGGCACATACTGCCTCCAAACCACTCAAAACATAAGCCTTCAGTCTTTCATTATTTATTTTCAAACTGCCTTGGATCACTTTACCAGAGGCTTTACTTCATCTGTCTTTTACTGCTGAAATGTGCACTCTGTATTCCCTAATATGGTACTCACAACTCATTCTTCACTTAAATGAGACAAAAGCACAACTGATGTCTTTCATCTTAAAAAGGCAAGATGGCATTCTCTTTGCCCTTCTAGTGCTTGCCTTCTAAAACAGCTGATCCTGCATATGGATGGGTGCCTTGTAGGAAGGGCAGATTTAAATTCCAAATGAAAACATTTAAGATTTTTGGCCTAGTTTGGCTAGCACAATTTAGAGCAGTTAAAGATCTGTAGTTGTCCATATGCTAGGAATGTTGGCTTGCCCAAAGATATAATTGATCATGTGTTTTGCACATTTCTTTGGTTCATCTGCTCCTTGGTCACTGGCTCCCTCATCATTCAATTGTGTAGGAAACGATATGTATGTTTTATCAATAAGGACAGCATCATGTAGGGAAAAGATAACTGAAGAAGCTTAGTTTAAATGTCAGCTCTGACACTTTTTATTTTTTCAGACATGAGCCACACATTTACTTAACTTGTCAGTCTCCATTTGTTTCTTTAAAATGGGGATAATTATAAATATAATACCTGCCTCACAAGGCAGCGAGGTGACTCAGTGGATAGAATGCTGGATTTACACTAAGGAAAACCTGACTTCAAATCCTGCCTTACTTTGTAGCTATTTGACTCTATGCACATGTAAACTTGATCTGTCTTAGTTTTTGCTTTTTTTGTTTTTTTATCAGTAAAACAAGGATAAGAATGGTTCCTACCTCCCAGCATTTTTGTAAAAATTAAACTAAATATAATTTTAAAGCATTTTCAAACTACAAAATTTTATATCAATATTACCTATTGTCATGATTGTGATGATGATAAGTATAGAGTTATTGGGAGGGAATGATTTTGCAAACATTAATGCATGTGCTAGATTAGAGTCAAAAGGTACATTATTGAAACACAATTTCTGTCATTAGCTCTTTGTGTGATCCTTGGTAAGTTATGTCTTAGATATCTTAATGGTAAAATGAAAGGTAAGATTTGTACTAAAGCTTGCTAGATAGTACAATAGACAGAGAATTCGACTTGGTTTTAGGAGCACCTGAGTTCAAATTCTATCTTAAATACCTAGTAGCTATGTGATCCTAGGCAAACTATTTAACTTCTCTCAGCTTCAGTTTTCTTATTTGCAAAATGGGAATAATGATAGCACCCATTTTCCAAGGATATTGGGCAGATAGGTGATATAGTGGATAGAGCACTAGGCCTGAATCCAGCCTTAGACACTTACTAGCTGTTTGACCGGGCAAGTCACTTAAAGCCATTTCTGTAAAATGAGGTAGAGAAGAGAATACCAAATCACTCCTTTTGGCCAAGAAAACCTCAAATACACTCACAAATAGTAGGCCATAACTGAAATGACTGTACAATTACAACTCAAGGATATTGGAAGGATCAAATATGATATCATAGCTAATGTGGTTTGCAAACCTTAAAGCTCTATATGTGACTGCTTTGGGAATTTTCTTTTTTTCTTTCTTTTTTTAAATCATTTAAGCTTTTTATTTTCAAAACATGTATAATTTTCAGCATTCACCCTTGCAAAACCTTGTGTTCTAATTTTTTCCCTCCCTTCCCCCACCCTCTCCCCTAAATGGCAAATAATCCAATGCTAAACATGTACAATTCTTCTATACATATTTTTACAATTATGTTGCTGCACAAGAAAAATCAGATGAGAAAGAAAATAAAGTGCAAACAAACAACATCAAAAAGAGTGAAAATTCTATGTTGTGATTCACAGTCAGTTTCCATAGTCCTCTCTCTGAGTGCAGATGGCTCTCTTCATGACAAGACCATTGGAACCAGCCTGAATCATCTTGTTAAAAAGAACCATGTCCATCAGAATTGATCATCATATAATCCTGTTGTTGCTGTGCGCAATGATCTCTTAGTTTTGCTCTTTTCACTTAGTGTTAGTTCATGTCTCTCCAGATCTCTCCAAAATCATCTGCTGATCATTTCTTATAGAATATTTGTGAATTTTCTTGACAAAGATACTGGAATGATTTTCTATTTCCTCCTCCACCTCATTTTACATATGAGGAAACTGAAGCAAACAGAGTTAAGTGACTTGTTCAAGATCATACAACCAGTAAATGTCTGAGAGCAGAATTCTATCCACTGTGCTATCTAGCTGTTCTGTGCTAGTGTAAATTACTAATATCCAAATTACCCCAATGTCACCTGTAGAACTACAGTTTAGGGAACATGGCTATAACATAGCCTTTATTTTTATTCTATGTAGTTTTTCATAGCATGTTGTTTTGTATAAAGGACGTACTTATGAAATGAAGTTTATTTCTAATTGATCCAAATTATTTATTTCAAAGTTTAATGTCACACTGATATATCAAATAGACTGACTGAAACTTGGTCATATAAAAAGCAACTTTGTGGCCAGAGAAGAATCTGCTACAATATTTAACTGTGTTTGAATACTTGAATCTGTATGAAATAATTTAAATGAGCTTAGAAAAGTATACAGATACATATACACTCAAATCAGACAGAATTTCAATTAGAATGGGAAACCCTTATTCTCAAATCAACTAACATTATTATAGAATAGATTTGTTTTTTTTGTTCAAATTATTTAACTAAATATATTCACTATTGTATTTTAGGGCCCAGAAAATTACCTCTTGGAGTCAATTTTTATTATAAAATATGCTTTTTTTGGTGCAAATTATAAACATAGTTTAGATTTCATTGTTTTCTGGTCTAAGTCGCTTTAATGAAATGCAATAAGCTTAGCTTTAATTAGGTGAAATAAGGCATTTCTGGATCAATGATATATGCACATTTAAAATTCATAAGGAGTTATTTGGTGTTTATTCGTTAAATTGTCATGGAAATTTCCCACATTTGCAATATTGCTTTTATTTTAGGTGGAGTTTGGATAAGACTTCTGCTGTAAACCAATTTTCTCTTGCTATTGTTCTCCTCTCCCCATTCTGAATCCTAGAAATCTCTTCCCCACTTCCCCATATAAGGATTTTCCTAATGCTAAGGTTGTTCAAAAATTAGCAGTGCTGGGGTTAATAAAATGAAACTATTCCTGAGTCACACATTTGTAATCCATCTTCACACTGGATTATTTCCTCTTGAGTGGTTTCTCCACTAGGGTTTTAAATTTTATTATTATTAATTAGTATGCCATCTTAAGTCACTCCTTCCCCTTAATCATTTTTATTGCTCTACTTTGACTTCCTGCCTTGTGTTCTTATCTATCTGGTTAACTGAATTAAAGAGATCTAAATTCCAAAGAGGTGTGCTCATTAGATTTTCTGTTGGGCTATCTACCTACCCATCATCTTCTGCAAGATGTTTTTCCTTAGTCCCTGTTCTCCCTCCTTCCAACTGCTAGTGACTTTCCTCTAAGACTACCTTTCATCAGCTTTGTTTGTATATTCTTGTTTGCATATTGTCTCTTGCAATAAAATGTGAATCTACTTGAGGGCAGTGTCTTGTATTCCCAGAGTTTAGAACATTATCTGGCATATCAGAAAATCATGTCACCTCTCTTTCTCTCTCTCTCTCTCTCTTTTTTTTTTTTTTAAACATGGAGTGTTTATACTTCTTGCTCTCTTATTTTCCATTGAAATTATATAGAAATCTAGTGATTTTTGCAAATTCACAGTTCTTTGTATGGACCCTAATACCATCTCTTACCACGTGAAAGCACCAATAATTTAACTTTGTTGTTTGTTTATTTTCTCTTACTGACCTTTCTTCTTTTCTAATACCCTACTCCCATTCTCCATTTTAAAAAATGTCTATTTCCTGATTCCTGCAAAAAGACCCCAACCTCCACCTCAAGTAAAACACAAGTTCAGGTGATCTGTCAGATATAGAATTCTTGGCAAATTGGCATTTAAAATATGCAAGTGGTAGCACTTTGGAACAATTGAGATAATAAATTAGAGGGCATAAGAAGCACTTTCTTCTCAGTCACAAGAAGTGGTAGCCCTTGTTGGGATATTACATCTTCCCTCTCCCTCCTAAGGAAAGACTTTCAATCATGTTCATTTATATTCTATAGAGAAGAATGGACTTTGTTGTCACAGAATAGCATATGGTTGTAGGATGGGGAGATGAGATAGCATTTAGCTGCCAAGTGTACACAAGGGCATTGAAAACACACACACAAATAAATGAGCAAAATGAGCAGAAACAGAGTTGGGGAAATGTTATTTTGGCTGTTGAGGTAACAGCAGCTTGTTGCACAGTTGGGAAATGAAATATGTGCCCAATGTGTATAAACATGGCTTTTTAAAAAGCCAAAATAAAAAGAAGAACCATTTCTCTTTTTCTTGATTAACTTCTATTTTTCTTTCTTCTTAGTGTATATTTTCATTAATTTTGAATTAATGTAATGTGACCCTATTGTCAGTCACTGCTATGGTAGTGTAATAGAATGAAAACTGAATGTTCCCTTATATGACTGAACAATAGGGAGTGGTGAACTGCTAAGCCTGCCCTCAGGCTGAATCATGTATACTACAGAAAAAAATGTAATTTAAAATATCATGATTCAGAAATAACCGAGCTTGGTCCTTTTCTGGAGAATTGGCAATCCAAATAGCAGTTCTCAGGTTGTTTAGTGTGCCAGATACTTGAAGCAAGGCCATCATTTTAGAACGCTAAATTGGGATTATGAACCTTTATTCTTACTGCCAAAGCTGCTCTCTAGAGTGTGATACAGAAAAGGTACACATTGTCATAGGGAATTTCAATTTGGTTCCTTTGGGTAAGTGGCTTATCATCCTTCTGGGATTTAGTAAGGATGTGAATTTTTGCCCATTGCCCCACACAGCACTTAGGGGTTAATGAAAACTGTGATGACTTGGATAGCACTCCAGCTGCTGAGAGTTGGAAGGAACATTAGAGGTCATTGAATCTAACTCCCTCATTTTACAGATAAAAGAAATGGAGGCCCAGAGAAAAGAAATAGTTTGTCTATGATCTCACTCCTAGAAAATATCTACAGAAGAAATTGAATTCAAGTCTTCTTGACTTAAGTCCAGAGTTCTACTTACTATACCACACTGCCCCAAACATTTATGGCTGATGCTTAAGGAAGATATTAGTTATTTAGATCACCAAACTTGGAGTGAATTAGGAGAATGGTCAGGACAATACACAGCCATCCAGAGACTTCACTGATCAAAATTTACATTCCTTTGGACAGAATACCCACAGGTAAGAATATGAAGAGAGAGAATGTGAACAGAGAGAATGAAAAGAAAAGAAGAAAAAGAAAGAAAAAATTGGGGCTTTTCCAGTTGGACCCCAAAGGGGCAACTCCTAACTTCTACTTAGAGAGGTTGTTGTTTATCCTTGATTCCTGAAGAGGACCATGACATCAGGGAGGTGATGCCATGGCATGCAAATGAGTTGGATTTCAATGAGGGAGAGTTGTACACAGTCACCAGCCTCTCTCTCTTCTCCAGAGCCTCTGGGTTCAATGGACAGATATAGATCAGGATGATTGGAGATGGTCCTGAATACAGTGGGAGATCTTGATATTTTAAGCTAAGGTCTTTAATAGTCTCACTTTGATTGAGGCACTGCCCAATCAGTGATTAAGGCTAGGTAAGATATGAGGCAGAGAATGGCCTCTTTTACCTAGTCAAACAAAAAAATCTTGGAGAAAAGATTTTCAAAATTTCTGGCCCAACTAGAAACAATTGCTATTTACATTCACTCCTGCCCATCAAGGCCCAAAACATGACAAGTGAAACTTTGCCTATTGGGGCTTATTGGGTGGCCAATAAAAGACAGCCAGAGTAATTTGGGTTGAAGGCATGGGACTTAAGAAATTCAAGATATCTTGTGAGGTTTCAGGGATGAAAACTTACATTCCTTTGTGCAGAATACCTACCGGTAAGAGTATGATAGTTTATATGGACAGAGGGAAGGGTAAGGAAAGAAGAGAGCTGTTTTGTCTAGTTGACTACTTCTAGTTGGGGCAGCTCCTAGGTTTACAACTATGTATGTATCTGTATATGTGTATGTGTATGTATGCGTGTATGTGTGTGTATGTATTTATTTATTTTTGACCAGATAAAAAAGACTATTCTCTGCCCCATTTCTTACCTAACTTTAATCACTGATTGGGTATTATTTCAGTAAAACTGAGATTTGTTAAGGGACTTTTAGTAGGTCAAGGTCTCTCACTGTATTCAAGGCCATCACCAGTCATTCTGATCTATAGCCTATCACTGAACATGGCTCCAGAGGAGAAAGTAAAATTGTTAACTTTGTATAGCCCTCCCCTTAATTAAATCCAATTTACTTGTAGATGATAACACCACTTCCCTGATGTTATAGTCTTTTTAGAGAACAAAGGACAAAAAAAAACAATAACAGAGCTGGAATTCATATTCACATTTACTCAAAGCTTCTTTAGCAAAGAGGTGTGACCCAGATGAATAGAAGTATTTCATATGGAGTAGAAAATTCAGTTTCTGAATTAGCAAGCATAAAATGCAAAGCTACTGGTACCTGATCCAGGTCTGTTTAGGGATTAGAAAAGTCAGTTGTTAATGAAATATTGAGATATAAGGGACAGCAGAAAGTAAGTCCAAAGTCAGGTTAGAGTTCAAAGAAATCAGAGGCTGTTCAAACAGATTTAAGCTTTAAGCTTAAGATAGTTCATGCCCATTTATCATTCTCAATGGAATAAGTGAATTTTTAAGTCCTCATGTGATGCTGACCCTGCCTTCCTTGTTTCACAGAACAATTTTCAGCTGCAGACATCTGGCAAGTTAACGTTTTTGATAGGTCTTCCTAATGGATGGTGACAAATTTGAGTGAATGAACCAAAAGATGTAGCAAGCACATTTCTCTCAGACAGGTTGATTGATGAGTCAGAAAAAGTTGTACAACCCATTGGAAAATACTTTTGTGAATGTAAAAACAAATTGTTGTTATATCCAATTTCTTAATTCTTAAAATCTTTTGTACCCTTAATATACCACTTGTAAGTGGCCCAGTGGATAGTGTGTTGGACCCACAGTCAGCAAGAGCTGAGTTCCAATCTTGACTGAGGCACTTACTCTATGACCATGAGTAAATCACAACCTCTCTCTCCTTGATTTCCTCATCTGTAAAATAGAAATAATAAATCACCAATTTTGCTGGCTTATGGTAAAGATCAAAAGAGATAATATACATAGAATTCTTTGTAAACCTTAGAGAATCATGTTAATGCCAGTTGCTATTCTTTTTTTTTTTTTCTTTTTTGCTGAGGCAATTGGAGTTAAGTGACTTATCTAGGTCACACAACTAGTAAGTATTAAGTGTCTGAGACCAAATTTGAACTCAGGTCCTCCTGACTTCAGAGCTGGTGCTCTATCTACTGAACCACCTAACTGTTCTACTAGTTGCTATTCTTAAGAAGTTTTTCCATGTCTTTTAACTTCTCTGTCCCTTTATATTTGTCATCATTTTTACAAAAGAACTTATAGTCATGAGGGGAGATTATGGGGAAAGAGTAGTTTGTGTCTTGCTCTATTTACTTCATAGAGGACATAGGAAGTTAGAAGTTATATAGGTTTTTGTAAAATATATCACTACTTTGAAGGTCAAGGTTAGACAATGAAATTGAAGTCTTGGTCTCACCCATTCTCAGTGACATAAAACTTTCACAAGTGAGGAATAAATAAATTCCCAAGTTCTAAGAAAGCAAAGTTTCCAGGGAGAACCAAACTACTCTCCCTCTGCCCTAAGGTTGGAATTCAGACTTTCTCCCATTAGTTGCCCAACCCAAGTTTTATTTTTTATAGTTCTCAATTGGCCTATATTAAATGAACAATGCAACTCTTTTCCTAAGCCCCACCTCCAGGAAATATAACCATGACATCTCTATCCTAGAGTCTCTCCAAACCCCTTCCCAAAATTCCCATGAGACATAGATTATTTCTTTTCTCTCTTGCGAGAACTCTCAGTTGGACTTCTACTTAGTGGTCCCTTACCCCATTTCTCATTTGTATTTCCCCCCCAGTAAATGTATACCTAATTGATCTAACCATTCTGGAGAGCAGTTTGGAACTGTGCTCAAAGAGTTTTAAAACTGTGCATACCCTTTGAGCCAGCAATACCACTACTAGGTCTGTATCCCCCAAAAAATCAAAAAACCAGGAAAGGACCCACATGTACAAAAATATTTATAGCAGTTCTTTTTGTGATGTCAAAAAATTAGAAACTGAAGGGATGTCCATCAATTGGGGAATGACTGAACAACTTATGGTATGTGAATGTAATGGGATATTATCAGCCTGGTTTCAGAAAAGCCTGGAAAGAATTACATGAAGTTATCCTGAGTGAAGTGAGCAGAATCAGGAGAACATGGTACATAGTAACAACAATATTGTGAAATCATGAACTATATAATAGAGTTAGCTCTTCTCAACAATTCAACAATCTAGGGCAAAAGACTCATGATGGAAAATGTTATCCACATTCAGAGAAAAACTATGGGGTTTGAGTGCAGATCAAAGCATAGTATTTTCTTTTTTTGATTATTTTTCTTGTGTATATTCTTTTTTGTCTGATCCTGCTCCCCCCCAATTAATATGAAAATATGTTTAGTATGAATGTAAATATGTAAGCTATATCAGATTGCTTGCTTTCTTGGGGAGGGAAAGGGAAAGGAGGGAGAGAGAAAAAAAATGAAACTCAAAAATCTTATACAAGTGAATGTTGAAAACTATTTTCCAATTTTAATTGGAAAAAATGGATATCTAGTTATATTTCTTGTAACAAGGAAGTTTCCTCTCAAATCCTTTCCTCAAAAGCCTGAACCTTCTTTAGCAAGATACAAAGCCTTTTATCTCATAATTCTAAATAATCCTTAAATGTAGTTATTCTTGAGAGAATCACTATATGCATTTAAAGTGTGACTGATATTGGATCCTTTTCCAATAGAAAGTCATTAGGGAGGTTAAAACCTACAGAGAACTCTAGGTCATTTAATGGCTGAAAACCAGAACAGGGGAGAAGGTTAAAGATTGAAAGAAAAAGCTGAGGGCACCTTAACTGTACCTCTTTTTATACTCTTGCCCAGTCAGGCCCCTGATGTGACTCCTCAGGAAAGCTGATTTGTTCACTACTGCCAATCCTTGAAGTCTATACTTGCCTGAAGTTGTGTTTTGAACATTTTTTTTTTATTAATATGTCCCTTAACAACACATCATTGATTTCTGTAGGTGTCTTGCCTTATCTGTCTTGCGTGAGTGTTGGCTCTAGGGAGGACAGGTTCAGTAAGCATGATTACAATCTTAGTGACTTGCTTGTTTTTCAAGCTTCATTATGGAGAGTTTTTACTTAACTTCTAATATGTAACATATAGATAGCCCAGTAAAATATGTATAATAGCTAATTATATCAAATAAAGTTATATAAATATATATAGATAAAGTTTCTTTAGATGCCAAATTTATTTTGGAGTTTGATGCCATATTGAGGCTGGAATCAAATAGGATTCACAGATATTTTTGCTTTGATATTATTTCGTTCATTATATTACATGCTACAGCAACAAAATAGGGAGCAATTTCCCATTTTAGTTTTTGTAAAATCACAAGGGAGAAGGTTAATATAGTAAAAAAAAAAAAAAAAAAAAAAAAAAAAAAAAAAAGGCTTTGTAGCAACACCTGGGTTCAAATCCTGTTTCTGCTCTACTGAGTATTGATATAGTCTTAGGCAAATTATTTCATTTCCCTGAATCCCAGTTTTCTTATCTGTAAAGTGAGAGGATTGAACTAGATGATATCGAAGGATAAATAAATCCCATTGCAATGTCACTAGTTGTAATTACGAAGTGTTAAGTTGAGCCATTACTCATCTTACCTACTTCTTCATGGATAGAGGTGGTGATAAACCATTTTTAGGCATTAACTTCTCTCATTCTGTGGGATGGTTAAGAGTATGATTATTTCTTTGGGCATTACCTTTTTTTTCCTATCCAACTCTTCTCTGGAGAGCTAATAAAACACAATTAGAAAACAAAAGTAACTAACTCTTTAGCCTAAGGGAAATAAGTTCATTCTCACATCCAAGTAGTCCATCTTCCTGGTGTTTTATGACATTTATGCTAGAAAAAAAGTTTACAGTATAATTATACTAGAGCAGAACTCCCATTTAAGGAAATTTCTGACATTCAGACAGATATATAGCTCTTTTTCTTAATTTAAATTTTTATGTATTTCCATCTTTTCTATTTTTGAGTCAAACTAATTATTCAAGAAAACATTTAGGTAACATAGAAGAAAATAATACATAATAGCATCTGTTATGGACAATTACAAAAATGGAGAATTGGGAAAAGGCAAGAAATGGAAAAGAGCAAAACTTTTTTTTTTTGGCAGCTTTTCTCTGTTCTTGAAGAAGTGAATGAGTATAACTAGGAAGTTTCAAACTTATCCTTCCCTTTCAATATACTATATAGATGTCTGATGATTCAAGTAGTTTTCTCTTTTCTCTCCTGTAGTTCTTCTCTTCTTTCAATGTCTCCTTTTAAAGTTTCTCTCTTACCTCCCACCCTCCCCTCCCTCAGTTGTACTTCTCCTCCTAATACTTATTAAGGCATCATTGACCTGGGAATGCTGTCTCCTTGCTCTTTCCTCTCAGTCTACTCTTTTATAGACTTATGTGTCCCTTTTTGAAAACTTATAGTCCTGAGTTGAGCCCAAATCAATCCTCCCTCTTTCCCTTTCTGCCCCACAGATAGTAATGTCAAGTTGCTTTCAGGGCTCTAAGGAAATACTTATTCCTCTGAATTTACAAATCCTAGGACCTCAATCAATTTTCAGACCCCTATTACCTTGTCATTTAACAAACATGGTGACTGGAGAGAGAGTCTGGAAAATAGATTAATAATCAATAAAATTTGGTTATGACAGGTTGTAACCAGTAATTTCAATAGGTGAATATTTCAGGATAGTACAAACTTGGATTCATTTTCTCTTTTTCACTTAAAATGGTGAAATAAATAATCACACATCTGTATTCTCTGATCTGACCAAAGTGATCTACCAACTAATACAATTCTAAAAGAATTAATTTTCATTCTATTTCTCTTATATCACTTATATAAGAGAGTTCAGTTACTTTTCTGCTTAATATTCCTGTTAATAACATTGCAGCTTTATTTACTTTTTTTCTGGCAAAATCTCCAAAAAACATTTATTAGATTACTACTAGAAGTATGACATTGATCAGTCACTAGGCATGCAAAAGAATAACATTAAAAAGTGCCTAAACGTGGAACTTTGATGGTACTCCTAGAAGGGAAAATCATTAACAGTTGAGTGTTAAAGATGTCTTACTTTCAATATTCTGTAACTCTGATTCTTCTTTAAGTATTGGTAGCTATGTAGTATTGGAAGTGATATTAAATAGTACTCATTGAGTTTACTATCACATCACCATCATTTTCTATTGCCTTTGGATTATCCTTGACCCTTATCCTATCTAAAAAAAGACCTCAAGTTTCTATAGTTTATCATTTTTGATTAATCTGTGGCACCTAGGACCTCTGTGAATAATTACTTCTCCATTGCTCTGGGGCATAAATGAGAATTGATGTTTTGAGAAAATGGCTTTCTTTCTAAGAATATGAGAAATGGAAGGGATTTTAGAGGACATTTACTCCCCAAAACATGGATTCTTTAAAGTTCTCAAGTCATATGGAAAAGGCACTTCATTTGTCATATGTCTACCAATGGTAGAACTATGATCAATATGTAGAGATTACAGATAGACAGATGATAGTTCTGACACATCTGTAACAATTATTTATAAAACCCGTGCTTAAAGATATTCAGTGACAGAGAATTCTGTCAGCTAAGTGGTATAGTAGACAGAGTATTGGGCCTAGAATTAAGAAGACCTGAGTTCAAACTCCTCCTCAGACATTTACTAGCTCTGTGATCCTAGGTTAAGTGACTTACCTCTTAAGTCACTTAACTCTTTTTGTCTCAGTCTCCTCATCTATAAAATGAGTTGGAGAAGGAAATGGCAATCTCCAATATCTTTGCTAAGAAATCTTCAAATGGGGTCACAAAGAGGTAGATATGATTCAAATGACTGAACAACAATGGTAGTCATCCCATTTTCAGATTGTTATAAATATCTTACTCTTAGGTCACATTGGCATAAGTACTCCATTCACTACAGATCACAATCTTTGTATACCTTCTATTTGAATGCAATTCTTGTCCATATTTCCCTTCATAAATCTTCCAAAGATATGATGTTCAATTTACTAAAGGTCTTTCCTTCTTTTTTTTAGGACTATCTATATATCATCTGAGTTGTCTATTTTCTTTCATCACATGAACAATTAATTTTACTTTCTGTTTGTGTATATCTTTCACAATGTAGCCTATACAATGAGGAAGCAGGGTGTTATGATAGACAGAACTTTAGACTGAGTTTATAAGAACTAAGTTTGAATCTTACCTCTGACAGTAAACTTAGTTTCTTTATCTGAAAAATGAGAACCATAATATACTTCCTAGGGTTCTTGTGAAAATCAAATGACAAAATTTACAAATTTACAATATGTCAAATCCTTTCAAAACTTTAGAATGTTGAATAAATGCTCATTATCATTATTATTATACAGGCTTTTTGCATACATATTAAGAAATTGTAACTTTTTCATTCCAATCATGTATTTTTTATTATTTTAACTCTTCTGTTATTATGTTCATTTGTTTAAAACAATTGAAGTAAGAATTCATATCTGGACCTTAAGTTTTTTCTTTTCTATTTCAAATATCTCCAATTCTTTTAACTCATTCTTATATGACATGGTTTTGAATATTCTTATCATCCTAGTCTCCCTTCTTTGTGTTCCACTCCCTTAATGTTCCTCCTACAACGTGCTGCTGAGAACTGAAGATAATATTCTCAATGTGTTCTGACCAGAGCAGAGTATAGTAGAGTCTTTTGTTCTGGACACACGCTATTTCTAATAGCATAGCCTAGAATCCCATTAGCTTTTTGGGTTGCCATGGCACACTAATGACATATCTTGAACTTAGAATTCTCTCAAACCCTCAGGCTTCTTTCATGTGACTTGTCTAGCCACATCACCCACATCTTGTATTTTTGTAGTTCATTTTAAGAAATACAAAAATAGAACTTTATGCTTATCTCTATATAGTTTCATCCTATTGGATTTGACCTAACTATAAACCCTGACCCGATATTTTGATCCCTATTCTGTCTTCTAACATAGTTATATCCTCCCTTCAATTTCAAGCACCAAAGAGATTATATCAACTTACCAATCAACTTTTGGTAAGCATTTACTATGGGCCAAGTACTTTGCTAAGCACTGATAATAAGATCAAGATCATGGATAAAAAATATAGAAAATGTGAACCAATATTCTGTAAATTTAGCAATTTAATCAATCCTAAATCCAACTACGTTTATCTAGTTATCTTTTCCTTATAAAATATAATGAAATATTTTGTCAAGTCTTTTTGTCGACATATACTCTCAACATACTGTGTCTGAGACATTTCCTTGCTCTACCAGATGACTTCATTCTTGTAATGGAAAGCTTCATAAAAGAAGTGCGATTTCAGGAATCTGTCTCCATGGCCGACCAACTCTCATAAGAGGGGACAGGAAGTTTGATAAGGGAGAAAGGAGGGAAAGAGAGGCAAAAAAGTTGGAAAAATAGACCAAAAAAGTGAGTAACAAAGAAAACTGATGTTTTCCATAAAAGAGAAGGATAAAACAAGGTGAATTAAGAGCAAATTGTGGATTCATGTTAGGTTTTTTAAGTAAATATTTGTTTGATGGAAATGAATATGCTTTTTTTTTTTTTAATTTAATAGCCTTTTATTTACAGGATATATGCATGGGTAATTTTACAGCATGAACAATTGCCAAACCTCTTGTTCCAATTTTTCACCTCTTACTCCCCCACCCCCTCCCCCAGATGGCAGGATGATCAGTAGATGTTAAGTACATTAAAATATAAATTAGATACACAATAAGTATACATGACCAAAAAGTTATTTTGCTGTACAAAAAGAATCAGACTCTGAAATATTGTACAATTAGCTTGTGAAGGAAATAAAAAATGCAGGTGGGCATAAATATAGGGATTGGAAATTCAATGTAATGGTTTTTAGTCATCTCCCAGAGTTCTTTCTCTGGGCATAGCTGTATGAATATGCTTTTTTAAAAAACAAGAAAAATCTCAAATAAGTATTAAGTAGGAAAATAATTTTCTTTTTATGTTTAGACTACTAAAATAAAAGATAGTGAGATGAAAGAGGACTGTGAGAAATAATTCATTTGGACCCCTATTCTATTCCAATCAGTATTAACCTTTTTGATAAAATCATATTAAAGTTCTGTGAGCTACAGATTCTAAATTCCCTTGCTTAATTTTAGGAAGTTAACTAAAGTCCTTCCACCCTTGTTTTTCCTCATCATGGTGGCCAAGCTTATCATGGCTAAGGTGACAACTACATGGAAAGTCCCCCAAAATATTTTTGTACCTCTGGACCAATCTCTTGTCCAATGAGAGCAGGTGACTATCTTATGACCACTTAGGTCACTGACAGATAGCTAGTGTCATTTCCTCCTGCTCAGCCTAAGGGGAAGTCTATACATTGCTCCATCCAACTTGTGACCCTGCTGACATTATTTTGCTTATTTGAGTTTTTGCATCATATGTCAATAAATAGAATTTTTCTGTATTTGGTATAGCTATTCCTGAATATGTGTGTATCTAACCCTATTTTTTAAAAAAAGGGTCCTGGAAGGAAGAAATATCCCAGATTGTGAGAAAGATGGGAGGTCCACTTCATTAGAGAGAACTGGAGATCCTTTAATAAAGAGCCACTAGCTCAAAGCTCTGCCTCAGTCACTTTTAATGTAGATTAGATAATTGTAATCTCCACAGGAAATAGAATATGGAGCCCAGAATCAGGAGGACTCATCTTCCTGAGTTCAAATATGGCCTCAGATACTTATTAGCTGTGTGACTCTGGGGAAGTCACTCAGTTTCCTCATCTGTAAAATGGGCTGGAAAAGTGGATGTGGGAAAGATTCCTTTCTTTGTGATTTCCCAACCCCCTCTAGTTAATGTAATTACCCTTTGACTCAAAAATCCTGGTCCCTTTGAATTCCAATAGAAGATCTGGACCTGTCCCAGCCCCACCTGGATCTGAGCCAACTTTGGGGCTACATCCAAAAGCCCCTCAAGCTAGACTTTTTACAGAGATTCCAAATATGCTAGCCATGTGAGGACCCTCTGTCCACTGGACCCTCTGTCTAGTGCCCTTCTTATATATACCTTCACCTATCTCCTTACTTCCAAACACAATAATAAACCTCTTTTATCAGTCTAGCTCTCGGGCCAATAAATGCCTTTACTGGGGACTCGCTCACTCATTTACAGCCATATCCTCATGCTGAATCCAAGAGGGTTTCAGGGGAGCTCTGTTTGACTCCCTGTACCCCAAACCTTCCACTAGACCTCAACTAAACCCTAATTTCATTTAGGTACCCCAAATCTAGACTTCAGCAAAAGGAAATGACAAATCACTCCAATATCTTTGCAAAGATAACCCCATATGGGGTCACAAAGAATTGGACAGGACTGAAAGGACATAACTGCAACAATATACTTGTACAGAGAAATCCTTCTCCACTTACCTACAAAAATGAATCAAAAAAGACTAAATTTGTTCTACGTATGACTAAATAGGAACTGAATCTGTGGTTTTGGTGGTATTGGGAGCTCTCAGATGAGCATAGCCTCACTATCAAGGTAAGCAAGCACCTTTTCTGCAATTTAAAGAGTTAGTCTTTTTTAGAAAATTAAGAGGTTGTGACTTTGCCCAGAGGCATGCAGCTAGTATTTTTTTTAAATTACAGATCTGAAACTAGTTCTTCAATTCTGGTTCTAAACCTAGCTTTCTAGCCACTATGTCATGCTGCCTCTCCAATGATTAAAGGCAGATGTTTATTTTTATTTGGTAACTTACTTTGATAAGAGGTCAGCAGTTGCACTGATAAAGATATGCCTTCCACTAATGCAGATAGCAACTCTTTAGCTTCTTAGTGAACTTCATGCGCTGATGTGATTAAAAGAAATCATCACCAGATGGCCAGCCTTCTGGTGATGAGCCTCTCTGAACCTAGTTTGGCTGGTCCTCAGATGACAGACATACAATCTGTCACTGCATTTGAACTTGAAACTTTCCAGCCTAATGGATGTCTCATAACTTTTGCTTCCTTCACTTGAAGAGCAATTTTAAAAACTCAAGATTTTCTTTATGCTAGGGGAAGAGAATGAAATAGTATTGAGATTTTTCTTAATAAGTTTTTAGCTATATTCTGAGGGGATAGGGAAGAGTATTTTATTATACGGTGATGAAAGACAAACATATCTTTCATAGATATGTCTAAGTTATTTGATTTGCCTACTTTTTTTTTGTTAATTTATAGGGACTTAGCAAATGATTATCTCTTTGTGGGGAAATGCCTATTATGGAAAATCCTTCTGCATATATAAATCAGTAAATCATCCAGAAATTAAATATAGAGTTTTAGGGAATTGCCCAGGAACACTGAGAGGTTAAATTCCTGGTTACACAATTAGTAAATATCATAATTTGTATTTGGATTCATATCTTCCTGATTCAAAGGGTGTATCACTTCAGTGCCCCATTGTTTCATTTTTTATAACTGTAACTTCACCCATCTCTCTCTACAATAATTCTATATATATTATTTTCCTCTTTTAGGATGCAAGTTCTTTGAGAGCAGAGTTTATCTCTTATATTTGTATTCCCAGTCCTTAGCATAGTGAGTTACATTTAGCAAGCACTAATGTTGTGCCACAGTTCCCTTTTAATGTCCTGATCCAGTTTCCCCAATTGTCCTTTTTAGTTACTCTGCCTCAAGTTATAACCTTCCTTCTTAATGTTAGGATAAAGGTCTCATATCTTAGGCCTTAGGCTATAATCATTCCCTCTTAATGTTTGATGGGATAAAGGTCTTTATCCATTTTAGACATCATTAGCATATCAGGAGCCTCTCCAATACCTCCCTCCATTATGTCATCCTAGGTGCCTCCCCCCATCAGGTCATCCCCATCCAGGTACCTCCCCGATTATGTCATTGTTCTTGTTACTCTATAAAAGAATCTTGTATCCCACAGTCCGGGCTGGATTCTTTGAGACAATAGTTTTATTCAGCTCTGGGACCAAACCATGGACCCATTTGGTCCCAGTAAATCTCTCCCTTTTAAATTAAATTATTAAATTGTTCTCTAATTGCTATCTTGCTCAGTTTCTCCGGCATTGCATCATGTCCATCATTTTCCATCTCTCCAATAAATGAAGTCAGTTTTCCTCATTTTTTTCTTTAGGGATAAGCTTGATTGTTTTAGATAATGTTCATTTTCCCTTGTTTGTGCTTTCCATTTGCATTGAAAATTTTTTTTTGCATATTAATTTTTGATCCTTATTTTACTTTGCATTAGTTCCTATATCCTTGTACATTTTTCAGTTTTATTTGTATTTGTTGCTTATTGTGATTAAGTTATATAGTTTTACAATCAGATATTATAATTTGTTTCATCTTTTCCCAATCAATGGGCATCTTTTTTGTGATATATACATACTTGTAGAATTTTGAAGTCAGAGAAATTACAAGTTTTTTTTTTTTTTTTTTTTTTTTTTTTTAAGAAATGCAATTCACTTGTATTTATTTTCCAATTAAAATCATCTGTTTCTTTTAATCTGACCGGTATTTTTTTTTTCCCACTTGTTTGAATTAGGCAATGGAGAGATACTCGCAGACAATCAGTTGGTTGATTCCAAAGATCTGAGGCATGATAATTATGAGGATGACAGAATTATAACAAAAATCTGGAAATTAAAAGAAGAGAGAGATGGTGGTGGAAGAGACTTAATTAAAATGTTCAACTACTTCAGTTTTAAAGTCTGAACAGAGCATTTACAACCACTACCTGCCCTATTCGTCTCCAAAGCTTAGCACCTTCTTCTTTTCAACTATCTGTATTTCTCATCCCCATATATGAAAAGATTTCAGAAATCAAGAGATAGAAGAAATATGAAAAGGAACCAGGGATGACAGTAAAGAATTGGAAACTGAGAGATATTCATCAATTGAGGAATGGCTAAGCAACTTATGGCAAATGAATGTAATGAAATATTTTGTGGTGAGAAATGATAACGGACATTGTTTCAGAAAAGCTTGGAAAAATATGTGTGTGAACTGAAGCAATGTGAAGTGAGGAGAGCCAGGAGAACAATTTTTAAGTAACAACAATATTGTAAAGATAATGAAATTTAAAAGACTTAGTAACTCTGAGCAACCCAAGGACCAACCATAAATCTAAATGACTCATGTACACTACAAAAAACTTTAAAAGAAAAATGATATCCACTTTCAGAAAAAGATCCAGAGTACAGACTGAAACAAAAATTTCTCTGTGTCTCTCTGTCTCTCTCTCTGTTTTGTTGTGCCACAGTTCCCTTTTATTTTCCTGATTCAGTTTTCTTAATTTTCCTCACCCATTTCCCTAAATTGTTCTGCCTCAGTTCCTAATTGTAATGCTCAATCCTGCAATACTACACTTTCCTTTTAATCATCAGAATGTTTGATAGATAAAGATCTTATATCTTGGAAATTATTAGAATATCAGGTGCCTTTCCTCATCCCAATTAATTAGAATATCCCTCTCTGGTGCCTTCCCCCCCATTATGTTATCCCCATCCCAGGTGCCTCCCCCACATTGTGTCATTGTTCTTGTTACCCTATAAAAGAATCTTTGTATCTGACATTTGCTGCTGGAATCTTGGAGATGATAGTCTCATTCAGCCCTGGGACCAAACCATGAATCCATTTGGTCCTAGTTGATCGCTCCCTTTCAAATAAAATATTAAAAAGCTCTCTGGCAAATATCAAATACTGAAGGAAAGTTAAAAAGTACCAAGACTGAGAAAAAAGCCATTGGATTTAGCAATTAAGAGATAGGTGATGATTCTTGGACAAATTAGGTAAAGGAGTTCTTTGATGATAGACATTTTCTCCCTCTGGAAAATGGAAGAATTCACTTGCCATTCATGTTAATCATCGTTTATTAGTTGTACCTATTTAGCTGTGTCTGTCTATCTTGAGGTTATTCCTACAGAATGCTATATGTGGTAGATTAGATCTATTCTCATCTGAATAATGATTCTTCCAAGTTGTAAATAACAGAATCTATCCTTCAACTCATGTCAGAACAGGGATCACCTCTATTCACTTCCCCAGAGTTCTGTCCTGGATGGGCTATTTTACTTCAGGCTGAATGTTATCCTAAAGGAACTGTTGCAGTATAGATGTTTTATCTCTTTTTTACTTTCTTGCTTTTTTAAAAAAAAAATCCATGTTTTCCAAGTTTATGACTTAGTTTTGTGTTCAGTTCTTTGGAAAATGTACACCCATATTTTGGTTCTCTTGTTTATTCCTAGAGCAGAGATTTTCAATATCTAATTAAGTAACTATAATAAGTAATTTGAAAACTATTCTCTATCAAAGCTGCCACAAGCTTTTTACTTGTATTCCTAAATATGGAAATGCTTGGCCTATTCCCACTGTGCTTTGTTGCCAGATATCTTTTCTTTCCATGCCCCTGTCGTTCCCCTAGCCTTGTGAGACAGCATACAAACACAATTGTGACTCCAGAATGTTATACTAATGTCTGCTGGATACTTTCTGACCTACACATTCTGCCTGACTTCAAAAAAAAATAAGAAAATAGGGAGAGAGTTACATAGATAATTTTTTTCTATAAACATATATCTAGCTGTTATATAGGGCCTAAGAAGTCAACAAATACTTATTAAGCATCTTCTGTTTGCCAAGTACTATGTCAAATTCTGGAGATACAAAGGAAAATAAAAAGATAAACAAGCAAAAAATAGTCCCTGATCTTAAAGAGCTCACATTATAATAGGGAGACAACAAGCAAACAACTGTATACAAACAAAATGTATACAGAATAAATTAGAGTTAATTTCAGAGAGAAAAAAATAGAATTTAGAGGGACTAGGAAAGACTTTTTATAGAAGGTGAGAGTTGAGCTGAGCCTTGAAAGAAGTTAGGGAAGCCAACAGGTAAACAAGAAAAGAGTTTCAGGCATAGGAGGAAGTCAGTGAAAATTCACCAAATAAATATTCATTCAGCATTTGAATGTGTGCAAAGAAGTTATGCTTTTGTTAGCAGAGGGAACTCCTTCCATCAATGAAAATCATAACCCATTGATGTTCTAGTATATAAGTTCTAGGCAGTTGCTTGCAGCAAATAGACATTATGGCATGTGCAGCTTCACACAGCTAGTAAATGTCTAAGGCCAGATTTGAACTTGTCTCCCAACCTCTAGCTCTAATACTTTTTCCACTGTCATACTGATTCAATATATTCATTTAATATTTAACAACAACAACAAAATATTGAATCTCTATTGTATGCAAAGAACTCTTTAATAAAATGCATCCTACTCAAATCATGATGCAATAAAATTTACAGGAAATAAAAAATCATGGAAAGATAGACTAAAAACTAATTGGAAACTAAACCATTTAATCCTAAAAGAGAAAAAAAAAAAGAAAAAAAGAGAAGGGTGGATCATAGGCTTCCCCTATTCCCAGGACCCAAAGAAGAGTAAAAGGTCTCTTAGAACAGAACCAGGACGATCCTGGGGACACTCAGAATGGGGAAGAGCTAAAGCAGAACTGAGCTTCTATTGGCTATAGAAATCCCCCAAGTCCAGAGGAGTCAGCCTAGTCCAGTTTGTGGCTAGTTAGCTCCACAGTGAATGAAGGGGACAAATGAAAAGAGTGAATTCATCACCAATCAACAGGAAATTAAAATAATAATTAAGAACTATTTTTCCAAACTGTGGGCCAATAAATCTGACAATCTAACTAACATGGATGAATATTTGCAAAAATATATAAATTTCCCACATTAACAGAAGGGGAAATAACATACTTAACTAATCCTGTTTTAGAAAAAGAAATTGAATGAGCCATTAACTCCCTAAGAAAGAATCTCCAAGCCAAATGGATTCACAACTCTATTCTAACATTTAAAGAATAATTAATTCCAATATAGTATGACTTAATTGAAAAAAGAAATCAACAAAGACAGAGTCCTACCAAATTTTTTTTATGATACAAATATAGTGCTAATACCTAAACCAGGAAGGTCCACAACAGGGAAGAAAATTATAGACCAATCTCCTTGATGAATATTGCTGCAAAATTTTTAAATAAAATATTAACAGAGAACTTATAGCAATGTATCACCAGAATCATACACTATGACCAAATGGCATATAAACCAGGAATGTAGGGCTGGTTCTATGTTGGGAAAATTATTAGCATGATGGACCATATTGATGAGGTTAGGGGCAGGGAATTGTGGGAACCCCTTCTGGTCCCTTTGTAAAAGAATTTACCAACCCAAAAAGTTAGACTGGCAAAAAGAAGTTTATTGTTGGCAGTGAGAAGTCAGCCTTTGCTAGGAAGATGACTTCCTCAGTGGTAAGGTCCCAACAGAGAGAGATTAAAGTTCCTAGCAGAGAAATCTTGGCAGAGAGATAAAGAAGAGTTAACACTGAAAAGAGATTATCTTCTCAGCAGGCAGGAGGTCCTCGCAGGCAGCTAGGCCAAGGAGAGAGAGAGAGAGGTTCCTTGGCATGGCATGTTCCTGCTTTTAGATCCTCTGCAAAGAAATGAGTCCCAAAATTGCTCTTTTAAAAGAGATTTGAGATTGAAGTTTCAATTGAATGAGTTACTGTCCCCAGTCCTAGATTTCCAGTACAATGGAAACATTTACTGGGAGTGGTCCTAAAGCAATCTTCACTCAATAGGGTTCGATAGAAATCTAGATGTAAATGAGATTACTTAAGTTTGAGCTAAGTAGGGAGTAGTCCTGGACTCAACTAGTCCCACCAAGATAACAGAATGAAATCACTTTATCTTGATTCCCTGAAGCAGGCCTCTTCCAAGAGAGTTCAAGGGGTTTCTCCTCTTCAAAGAATTCTCAAATGTTTACCCCAAAGTTAAGGCAGTTTCAGGGTTCCCTCCATCAGTATCAATAACAAAAGCAGTAGGAATCATATAATTATCTCAATAGATGTAGAAAAAGTTTTTGACAGAATACAGCACCATTCCTATTAAAAATACAAGAGAAAGTAGGAATAAACAAAATTTTTCTTACAATGATAAATGGTATCTATCTAAAACCATCAGCAAGCATTATGTGTAATGGAAATAAATGAAGCATTCACAGTAAGAACAGGCATGAAGCAAGAATGCTCATTATCAACAGTTTAATCAATATAATATTAAAAGGATAGCTTTTCAGAAAGCCAGCAACAATTTTTACAACTAATGTTTTTGATAAAAGACTCATTTCTAAAATATGTAGAGGACTGAGTAAAATTATAAGATTATAATTCATTCTCCAACTGATAAATGTTCAAAAGATAAAAATAGATAATTTTTAAATGAAGAAATTAAATCCACTTTTGGGCTTATGAAGATATTCTCTAAATCATAATTGATTAGAAAAGTACAAATTAAAACAATATTGGGAAAATTTTTAGTAAGATGGACCATATTGATGAGGGTCAGCGCAGGGCACCTGTCATATTGGTTAATATGACAGAAAAGGAAAATAATAAATGTTGATGAGGATATGGGAAAATTGGAATATTGATGCATTGTTGGTGGAGCTGTGAACTGATCCAACCATTCTGAGCAATTTTGAACTATCTTCAAAGGACTACAAAACTGTGCATACCATTTGATACAATAATGTTACTACAATGTATCTCAAAGAGATCATAAAAGAGGGGATAGGACCCACAAGTACAAAAATATTTATAGCTGCTTTTTGGGGTGGCAAAGAATTTGAAAATGAGGGGATGGAGAATGTTTGGACAAATTGTGGTATATGAATGTAATGAAATATTATTGTTCTATAAGAAATGATGGGGAAGATGATTTCAGAAAGTTTGGAAAGACTTACATGAACTGATGCTGAGTGAAGTGAGCAGAACCAGGATATCATTGTACACAATAACAGCAGCATTGTTAAAGGAGCAACAATAAAAGGCTTAGTTCTCAATACAGTGATCCAAGACAACTACAAAAGACTCATGATAGAAAATGCTTTCTACCCTCAGAGAAAGAACTATGGAGTCTGAATGTAGATTGAAACATGCTAGTTTCACTTTTTAATTTTTTTTTTCTTTCTTGTGGTTTTTCTTTTTTGTTCTGATTCTTTTTTCACAACATAACTACTGTGGAAATATATTTAATATGATTATTCATGTATAACCTGACGTGAACTGACTCTCTTCTCCTGTCAGAAAGAAGCCCATCTGGCAATTATCAGATATAACCAATTTCCAGACTACAAGGTTGATGTAGGGTGATTGTGAGGATAGAATTCTTTTGTCTATCCCTCTGTGAATCTTTAAACAACCTTTGAGATAGCTGTTTGCATATCTTTAGACAGGTCTAGGATCTGGTCTTCCAGATGCATTCAATCTGGATCTTCCATTCCCCACTTTTGAGCTCCCTGACACTTCCTCTCTCTTTGACCCCCTTTCTGAGCTGCAGCTTTCATTTCTCTGGTCTCCTTGAGAAACCAGCAACTCTATAAATATAAATATAAGATCTTTGTTAAGTTTTTTTACCTAAGCCTTATCTAAGATTATTCTCTCTCCCTTTAATGGGACTTTTACCTTCCTCTAGCTAACTCAGGTGAGTCTAACCTACCAATCAATGGCTTTCTCCCACCCCATGGCGTATTTACTTTCTCATGGTTAATTGTGAGTCCCTCTGGAGAATTTGTCTTTTTCCTTGCTAACTTTATGCTCTCCTAACTTTATTTCATACTTGTCACTCTTGGTGCCTATGTTACCATTTGTTTTTTGTCTGTAACATCTCTTAAATAAACCTTCCTTTTGGCAAAGAGAATGACCATTGTCAATTTGTAAATGTTTATGTTGAACTAGGTATTGCTATCTCCAACTCATTATAATCTGTATCAGAATGATTGTCATTTTAGGAAGGAGTTGGGGAGGGAGGGAAGGAAGGAGAAAAAACGGAAATCAAAAATATTACAAAAATAAATGCTGAAAATAATAATTAAAAACACTTCTGGGAAGTAAGGAGAATAGTTAAGTTATAATAAGAAATAATATACCTGTAATACATAATAAGAAATAATAAGAAAAAATATAAGAAAAATTAAGAAAATATAGCTCTTATCTTCATAAAGTCCCAGATCTAATAAAGGAAGCAGAAAGAATACAAAAAAATGATGAAATTAAATAAAACATGATGATAGTATGATATAGAGGAAAAACTAGGGGAAAATGAGCAATAGTCATTTGTAAAAAAAAAAAAAATTGAAGCAAGTTTCTCTGATAAGGTCTCATTTCTCACACATAGAGGGAATTGAGTTAAATATAAAAGAAATAAGATCAATGCTCCAATTGATAAATGATCAAAAGATATAATCTGTGCTCAAAGAGCTGCAAATTCATGCATATCCTTTGACCTAACAACCACCACCAATGGGCATGAATATCAAAAGAGATTCAGAAAAGAAAAAAAAAAAGGAAAATGAAGTATATGTACAAAAGATATTCATAGCAGCTCTCTTCTCAGGACAAAAAAATTAGAAATTGAGGGGATGCCCATCAATTGGGGAATGAAACTGTAGTATGTGTTTATGTTGGAATATTATGTTTTCTGGGAAATGATGAGCAGGATGCTGTCAAGGAAAAAAAAAATCTGGAAAGTATTTCATGAACAAAGTGAATTATACTGTATACAAACTAATAGCAATGTTTTGGGATGACTAGGTGTAAATGACTTTGTTATTCTCAATAGTACAATTATTGACAACTACTCAGAAGGGGTTATGGTGAAAAACACTATTCATATCTAGAGAAGGAAATTATTTGATATTTGATCTGAATACAAATTGAAACATTCTCTATTTCCCCTCTCTTTCTCTTTAATTTAATTTTTTAGAGGGTTTTTATATTCATTGGGGTAGGAGATCTAAGTTTTCTTTCACAACTTGATTTTTATGGAAATATTTTACATAACTTCACATGTGGTTTCTTAATTATGGGTGGGGATAAAGGAATGAACCTAGAACTCAAAAATCTTAAAAATAAATGTAAAAACAAATTGCTTTGAATGTAACTGGAGAAAATCTTAAATAAACAAATAAATCTGTGAGAAAGTTGCTATTCTTGAGAAATCCTTAAGATTACAAGGCCTTGGGAGTGTCACAAATAATGCTGTCAGAGAACAATTTTGTGGGTCGGTAAGCTAAAGAACTCAAAGATGGGAACTACCCCAGCCTACCCCTACCACTCTTCAGTTGCACCTCTAAGCCACAATATTAGTATATCAATCTAATCTTAGTTTCTTTTTCCTATAAAATTATTTCCTTGACTCTGCCTCTTTGCTAAATTTCCTTGGAATTAGCCCTGTCAGTAGAGTAATAAATCTTAGAGACAAACTGACCATGTTTTCCACCTCAACTTTTTTGTTGCCCAATGTGGGATTCCCCAAGCATCTAGGAAGGCTTATTTCAATTGTTGAAGCTCCTCACTCTGAAATTTTTCCTTGACCTGGGATGCCTGAACTTGGAATTTCTTGCCATTTTTCTGCAAAGTTTCTTCTTGACTAAGGAACTTTTGTCACCTTTTCACTGTCCCTGGACACCAGAGGAGGCAAGGTACTGTAGGACTGGGAATTCCAAGGCTTGTGACAAAAATGATACATTTCACCTATATCCCTAAATGTACTGGACATGTACTTTTCCTCAGAATCCTGATTCATCCATCCCTTCTAAACTATGGCCATTGAAAAAAATAGCTTCCTTTTACTTATTTGTTCATTCATTCATTTGTTTATTTATTCATTCATTTATTTATCTTTTCATTTTCTTATTTACTTGTTCATTCATTCATTTCTTCACTTATTTGTTTGTTTCTTTATTTATTTTTGTTTGTTTTTTAATTTTGTTGTTTTTAGCAGACTCTTAGCGTACAATGGTCAGGGTGCATATGCCTTTTTCAAAGTCAGACCTTTCCTAGATTAAGGAAAAACTTGACCATTACTCTGAGGATTATAAAAAACTTTAAAAAGTTACTGAAGGAGCTGAGGAAAATCCTGCCCTCTTTCAGGGGCAACTTGTAGAGGATCTACAGTAACCTCCACCCCACATCTCCAAAAGGAACCAAAGTTCCCAATATGCATTTTATTAGTCAGTCGGCCCCAGTCATTCTGAGGAAGCTGTAGAAGTTATCCTGAGATAGCCCAGGCAATAAAATTCAGGACAGCCAAGGAGTTTGTAATTTAGAGAGCGTTTATTTACTGGCCCGAATGAACCTCTCAGTAGAGTTCCATCCCAAACAGAAGTAGAGACAGGCTTATGAGCTTATAAGTGACTTGGCTTTCTGCTTACAAGGGGAAAAATAGGGGGCTTACAAGATGTCTGACATTGTTAGGCAAGCATTCTGTATGAATATAGTTGAGCAAGCACTTTGTAAAACACTTCCTTTAATTTAATTTAAGCAACATTTTCCTATAAGCCTGAGGCCCCCACCTGACCCAGCACTGAGGAGGGGGCAATCTTTTGTCCATTTCAATCCATGGGTCTTCAAACTCCCCAGACATAGTTGTTGGAAATAGTCTTTAGAGTTTTCAATAATAGGGAACAAACTATGGCAAAGGAGGAAGACTGAAAAGCCATGGGCAGCAGAGAGCAGGCTCAAATTTTAGCTGCTTCCATATCCAGGAACCATGTGAATTCATGCCTTAGATGCCACAGCCAGGGCCACTGGTCTTGCAATTGTCCTCAGAGGAAATCTCCAGACTCATGTCCTAAGTGTAAACAGGAGAGGTACTGGAAGAGAGACTGCCTACAGTAGGATCAAGCCACATATTCCCAATGTCCTATTCTCTGGTCTCCTCAGGACCAAGAGTGATGGTACCTGGGGTTTGTCCAGGCTCCTCCTTACTCCATCAAGATGGTGGAATCTAGAGTAACTTTGGATGTAGCAAGTTAAGTCCATTGAATTTCTCTTTTACTTTATGGGAGTCTCATATTCTGCCTTGCCCTAGTACTCTAGCTCCACCTGCCCCTTCCCTCAGAGGATGATGGGAATTGAAAGAAAACTTAGAGACTCCTTCAAAGGAGCCAGTACCCAATGAAGCCAGAGGCCAGAGAGGGATTGCAGCCTTTGACTGAAAAAGTTCTTAAGCAGGAGTTTTAGTTCCTAATCAGTCTTTGGGTATTCTAGATCTTAAAGGTGCTTTCTTTTATATATCACTGCATAAATTTTTAGGGTCCTGAGGCTACAAACTTTCTTTGTCTAAGGCCCATATTGCTAGTCAGTCTGTTAAGTATTTGGGCCCTGAATTAACAGGGCCTTCAGTTACCAGTGAGAGCAAGCTGGCTACCTTGTCACTCCCTGAACCTGCCTGAAAAGAAAGTTAAACTTACCTTTGCCTCAGTCTTAGCCCTGACTAATTTAGAAAAGCTTTTTTACTCCTTTATATTGATGAAAGGCAAAGCCAAGCCCTAGGCTCAGTCCCTGATACCTACACCAGGCCTGTAATTTACTTCTCAAAGAAATAACTCATTGTCATGCAGGTGGCCCTCCTGCCTTAGAGCAGTGGAAGCCTTCAAGCTCACCTTAGGCCAACCTTTGGAAGTTCTAACCCCCCACCAAATTTAGAGCATTTTGAAAGCCAAAGGTCATCAGTGACTTGCTAATGTGAGTCCTACCAGATCTCAGGCTCTCCTGTTATAGACTCCCAACGTCCAGATGTGCCACACTCTCAACCCTGCCACCCTACTCCCAACTGGTGATATTATTCACAATTGTGAGGAAGCTTTAGATTGTGTCTACTCCAGTCAACCTGACTTGAGGAACATTCCTCTTGACAACTCGGATGTTGAAGATTTACTAAGAGGTCCAATTTTCTTGAAAATGGAAAAAGCAGGTTACTCTGTGGTGAGCCTCAATAGCACCTTGGAGGCTAAGCTACTTCCCTCTGGGACCCCTGTTCAGAGGGCCAAATCCATTGCCCTCAACTGAGCTCTAGAATTGAGGGAAAGAATGAGAATGAACAATTATAATAACTGCAGATATGTCTTTCATGTTTTGCATGCTCATGGGACTATATGGAAAGAAAGAGAATTTTTGATAATCAAACATTCCCCCATTAAGTATGCAGGGGAAATTCTACAATTACTGAAAGCTGTCCATGGACCAAGAGATTTTTGTTATATTTTATAAAGGACACCAGAAGGGGGATTCACATCAGGCCAAAGGAAACAGGCTTGCAGACTCAGCTGCCTGTGCTGTTGCCCAGTTGCCCCTGATAGCACCTTTGATTAACCAGTTCCCTGACTCCCTGACTCCTACACTCCCTCATAGCAACCAGGAGTAAGCCCTTGCTAAAGAAAGGAGATATACCCTTTCTCCTTCTGAATGGTTTCAAATACTCTCAGGCCAGCTTCTAATCTCAGAGGTAAGTCAGTAGAAACTTCTCTTTGGCCTACACCAAGCTACTCACTTGGGAAAGAATGCCCTCCAATCCCTTGTGAAACCTATTTTCACCAGTCAAAAGCTGGGAGAAACAATAAGACAGGTCTGCTTTTTCCTAGCTTTTTTTTTTTAATTGTGGTTATTATCCTCCACTTCCATTGCCAAGTTAATTGTCTTTCCCCCCCACTACTTATGAGTGAATGGAACTGAACAGGTGAAATTTTCTCAAAAAAGACTAGATGTATAAGTCATGTGATCCCTATTCCCAGAGGTCTGCAGAACCAGAAGATCAGTTCTTGGGCCCAGGTTGCAGGAAGTCACATGATCTCTAGGTCTAGAAGTCTCTAGACTTTAAAACAGCTATAGGCAGTGTCAAGAAGTGGTATGACTCACAGGAAGCAGACAACATTGCTGACCATTGGTCAGTGATGGTTACTTCCTTTTAGTCTATCCAATGAAAAGGTTTGGGTCTTTTGCTGTTTAACCAGCTTTACTGTTTCCGGCTTGTTGGTTGGGCACATGTTGGAGAGCTGGGCCTCTCCCTGCAGGGACTAAATAAATGCTTTCTCTTGAAGTTGTGTCTGATTAGTTAAGTTGGGGAAGAGTGTATAGCACCTGTCCCACACATGAGCTTTGTATCTTTCAGGCTCCAGTCCAGGAACTTCCCAACCCAAATATCACTGGCTACCTAATTCTTTTTTTTAATTTTTTAAAATTTATTTATATTTTTTTTTTTGGCTGAGGCAATTGGGGTTAAATGACTTGCCCAGGGTCACACAGCTGGGATATGTTAAATGTCTGAGGCTAATTTTGAAGTCAGGTCCTCCTGACTCCAGGATGGGTGCTCTTTTAACTATGCCATCTAACTGCCCCTGGTTACCTAATCCTAAAACTCAACACCCCCTGGATGCTGCTGCCACTATCTTCAAGTTTTAACTCCTCTGTCTGGACGAGGTTAAGGCAGAGTCAGCTCTATAGCCCCTTGTCAGCCTGAAGCAGCTCCAGAAGATGAGACTTTCAGTCTTTAGCCCCAAATGAATTTAATTTTGATTACTTGAGTGGGAAAATGATGAGATGTGAGAAAGTTACGGTTTCTGAAAAACTCTAAGGCTACTCAGCCTTGGGAGCATTGCAAACAGTGCTGTCAGAGAACAATCTTGTTAGTCAGTAGACTGTAGAACTCAGTGATGGGAACTACCCCACCACTACCATCCCCTCAATTGTACCTTTAAGTCATAAAATTAGCATATCAACCTAATCTTTGTTTCTCTTTCCTACAAAAATTATCTCCTTGATTCTGACTCTTTGCTAAATTCCATTGAAATTAGTCCTCTGTGAGTAATAAATCTTTGCCCCTTTAACTTGGAGACAAATTGAGTGTGTGAATTCTTTTGCCAAATCCGGGGATCCCAATCTTGTTGGGATATCTTCTGCCTCAACAATTTTATACATGAAGAAATAGAGATTTGGAGAGATGAAGCTCAAGTAATATTACAACCCCAAACCTCTGATTTCAAACTCCACTGTTCACAAGGCTGGTGTCACAGGCAAGATTCAAATCCAATACTCTAGTATTTCACAATGTTATGAGAAAGTGAGTTTCAGAACAAACATTAGCCTGAGAGAGAGAGCTACGTAGCATTTTAGTTTTTGTTTTTGTTTTTTTTTTTTGGAGGGAAAGATAAATGATAAAGAGAGAAAAGGACTTCTAGACATAGAGAATAAGTGAAAGCAAAAAATAATGACATATGAGTACTAACAAATAGAGTTTGGCTGAGGCATAGAGTTCCTGAAAGGGTATAGGGTAAACTAACAGTGGAAAATTAGATTGGAACAGATTATGAAAGTTCTTAAATGTATTAAATAAAAAGACTGAACTTAATTTCACATTTAATAGAAAATCACTGAAGATTTGGGTGCTTTTAAATGACACAATTGGATTTATGCTCTAGGAAGATTGATTTGATGTAAATGTGAAGAATGGTTTATAGGTAGAAGAGAAATTGGAAGGCCAGAAGATTTGTACTCCTTAAGGTTGTGAATTGTATCATTTTTGTCATTCTATACTTTGTATCCAGCACAGTATCTTTTTTCTTTTTTTTTTTGGCTGAGGCAATTGGGATTAAGTGACTTTCCCAGGACCACACAGCTAGGAAGTGTTTAGGGTCTGAGATCACATTTGAACTCAGGTCCTCCTGACTCCAGGGCTGGTGCTCTATCCACTGCACTACCTAACTGCCCCCAGCACAGTATCTGAAATAGAACATCCATTTGCCCCTAAAGCCTCCTCACCTTAGAATATTCATGAGTCATGTTGGCCTCTTCTTCCAAAGAAGAGTTCTTTTCAGTGTCTCCATTTTCAAGAGGACTCCAATGTGATTAACTTTTATTTTCCTCCTAACTGTGCTTCTAACTTTCTAGATTTCAATACTGTGCCTCCAAGAATGTCCTTTTATTATGTTCCCTTTCTTATACAGTTTTTGGCTCCCTTTTGTCTGTTGTCTTCTTCCATTAGAATGCAAACTCCTCCAGGAGGAGGATTTTTGATTGTATTTGTATCCCCAATGCTTAGCACAGTGCCAGGAACTTGATTAATAAGTACTCATTGCTTTACCTTGCCTTATAGAATTGAAATAAATTAATGCTTCAGGCAAAAATCAATGCTGGCATAAAACAGAGTGGGTAGCAGGATCTGAAAGGAGAGTGTCAATGTTCAGTTGATATGTCTCACATAAAGTTTAGAATGGGGCGGGGGGGGGGGGGAACACTTAAATGAATCATAGAAAGTAAGCACCATTTAAAAATGATTATTTTCAGAAATTATTTCATTATACTAACTATATATGTGTTAGTTGGGAAACTTCTTCACCAGAAGCATCACTTTCAAAACCCATAAGACTCCTAGAAATAATGCTTTTAACTACCTTATCATTCTTAGGGAGAAGGTTCAAGTATTGATTTTGCTGTGGTTTATTTTTGGTCTCCATCTAGGGCTTCGTGGACAGGTTTTCTTTTGAACAGATAAACCTCTTTGCTATAAAAATCAACTTCAGTGCTATGCTTTTCTGGATCACCTAGACAGTCTTCAATATTCATATTGAGATGTCACTCTGAACAGATCCATAAATAAAAGTAGCAAGTAAAATATAGTGAAGGCCATTGCTTTGATGATAATGATGAAGATGATAATGATAACAACTATGTAGCACCTATGTTTCAGTCACTGTGCTAAGTCCTTCATAAATATCTCTTTTCATTCTCACAAAAACCTTGGCATATAGGACTATTGTGATTCCCCACTTTACAATTGAGAAAACTAAGATAAAGATTAAAATGACTTGCCCACACACCCACAACTTTAAAGTATCTGGGGCTGAAATTATGGACTTAGATGTTCCCAACCCCCAGTTTAATTCTCAAACCACTATGCCTCCTACCTGCCTTTTTGGAGGAAAGAGAAAAATAGAGCTATGAATGGAAACAAGGTTTAACTATTATTTTTTTCTTTCTTGAAAAACAAAAGAAAAAAAAAGAACTTAGATTATTTTTATTTCTGGGTTGCCAAAACATTTATTGAATTGTAGAATTAAAAGAAAATGAGGAAGATCACAATACCATCAATTTTTATAGGAAAAAAATCATCCTTAAAATAAATGTCTTCCTGGTTTATTTGTGGGGTGTATAGGTCACCAAACATTTCATTACTAGCTAAATCTATTTAGCAAAATTTCAATAAAGAAATAAGCAATTATTCAAATCTTCATCATTCAATATGGATTTCTATTTAGTAGAGAAATGCAGCAAATTATTTTAATATCTGGCTATTTATTTTGGGAAAAGAGGGTTCTTTGTGACCCTGGCCCTTTCTACTGAAATTAAAAGAAATAGATAAGTAAAATTCTTATCTGGGTAATTCAGCTAAAACCTTATTCTTGAGAGAAGTGTTTGGCATTTAGATTGTCCAGATGGGATGACTACTTTGATGAAATTCATCAGGTAACTCCATTTTCCAGGCCACTTTTCTATGTTGACATAGATTTAAAGGCAGTATTTTCACTGTTCACTTACCTGAAATTCAATATTTTCTTTCTTGATAGACTGCTTGTTAAAACATACTAGAAGTCACTTAGCCATTCACCTGATAGATCATCTCTCAAAATATGTATTTTCTATAAAATGGACTACCAGTTTTCTATAAATTGGCTATTGCATGCTTTCTGAAATATCCCTCTTATTGTAAAAGATGCTTGAAAGCTATTGAGATTTTATCAGTTTCTGGCTGAGGAAAAAAAAAATAGCTTGGGTTAGTCATGAATGGAATGGGCCAATAACTTAGATAATCATCAGGTAATATGCGAACCCTTAAGACTGCTTTTGAGATATGATAAAACATGTCAAGGTATGAAGGGAACTTATCTTTGTAACCTCAGAGTATTAGTTTGGGGAAGATTAAGTTTAATAGATTTTGGAATCAATTTATGCCATTATCACTCACAATAAGATGGTAAGGAACTACTTTCAGCTCTATTTATACTCTGCAAAGGTTAACTTTGGAAATTGATGTGTGATTATCTTGGGCTTTTGGAAGTTGTCAGCTCTTTTCTGAGACTAGAAAACAGATTGGCCTTTGAGATTTCATTTCTTTATTCCCCAGAAAGTTCATATTTAAACATCAAGGCAGCTTTCATGTATAAAAAATGAAAAGAATTTTGTAGTGAAACCATATCCTATTTTTTCAAGGTAAATAGAATAAAAATGGGTCCAGGTCAAAAAAGTAGGAGGAAATCTTAAGTCTTAAGAGATGTTGGGCTTTACCCAGATCACCAATAAAATCTTAAATTGCATTGGTTGATTAATTTTGAGTAGAAGATTTTAAACTTAGAAACATGTAAAAAAGATTTCTGTGGACTCATTTTCATGAATCTTCTTGACTTCAGCATGAATGTTTTATGTATGAACATGCACATCAGAGAGCAGAAATGACTTGTTGGAATGGATGTATTTTGTGTAAGCACCTGAACATTTGGGTGATCAATGCTTCAGTTTGGAATTAGCTTAACTAGATATGAGAAGGTTAGACATTTAGGGATGTAGAGTTATTAGCATATTGTGGGTTCTTATGAATGGACAAAATGTAGCAGATGGGCTCAAACTGATTGAGATTGCCAAACAGCTGCTGATCAAGTCCAGTGATATCTTTAAAATGTATATTAGAGAGAGAAAGAGAGAGAGAAGAGAGAGAGACACAGAGAGAGACAAAGAGAGAGGTGATATCGATTGAATGATTTTTTTAAAAATGGATGTAAACCCACTATATAAAATGATAACAGGCAAATGATCATTCCTAAGGAAGATTTGCCACTGTATAGACTACCCAGTGAATTTTTGTATATTTCAAACTCATGCAATTAGGATACCAAAATAAGCCTCTTTAAAAAAATATATCCCAGCACAGTATGAAGTCAATCTTCTTAGTTCATCAAATTACTTTCTGAGCAATGATCCTTTGCTTAATGGCAGTGTCTTATAAACATTGCCCTCTTGATGTTAAGAGGGACTAGTGGAAGAATATGGTGACCTCAGGCATTATTTGTGAATTTTTCTCTTAGGAAACTTTTACAATTAATAAATAGGCCTAATTATAACTCACCCAAAGTAAATTGTGACAATGGAGAGTAGATGATTGCCACCACTCAGCAGGTTTACAATGTTTTCTCTAAGCTATTTTGGGTTACTTTGTGAAGGGAGAGAAACAAAGATCAGTCAATCAAACCAGGGTGGCATTCATTTATTAGAATTTGAGAAGAATAGAAACATGGTTTAAGACTACTGCTCAATTAAAAAACTGATTCAGGAAAAATGATGTGGGCTTGCCTATTCATTCTCACTCCATGTCTGCTTGATCATTTCAAGTTGTTGGAAATTTCAAGTATTACTAAATTTTTAAAAAGACCTCTGGAAACTCCAGCTGCACATTTTTGCCTTCTGATATCATCAGGAAAAAAAAATAAAAAAAACAAAAACTGTGGACATTTGGGTCCTATCCCTGCCTCTAGGAAAGATGTAAGTATACTAGCCCAGATGGGACTGAGTTTCCCATTTTTAAACTTCAGGAAGAATGAGAGGAAAAGCAGCATAATGGATAGAAGGTCAGCAATGAATTTAAGAAGACCTTGGTACCAGTCCTCCTTCTGATTCACAGTAGCTATTGGATTTTGGGTAAATAATTTAATCTCCTAGTGCTCCTGGAAACTTTTTGTGTTGAAGTTACAGAGGACTCACTGATCAGCTTCAGAGGAGGTAATTTTTACTCTGGGAGTTTCATATACTGATGAAATTACTGTCTGGGCAGCAAACCTAAACAATAAGCAAACCTACAAATAAAATTACCCAGTGTTCCTCAGTATAAGAGTATTATATGCAGTGGTAAATCTTCCTTAGTAATGATCATTTGCCGTTATAATTGTATATAGTGGTTTTATAGTCATTCAAAAAAAATCATTTAATCAATATTACCTAAATTTTATATATATATATATATATATATATATATATATATATATAGGTATATATAACATGTACATATTATATATATGTAATATATATAATATTTATTTTTCCAAATACATGGAAATATAGTTTTTAACATTCACTTTTGCAAAACCTTGTATTCCAAATTTTTCTCCATCTATCTCCTTTCCCCCTGTTCCCAAGACAGCAAGCTATTCCATATAAGCAACCTAGTATTTAATAAGGAGTTAGGGAGTACTTCCTTCAATCTAATCTAGGTTCTCTTGCTGTAATCTAAAATGATATACTACTTTTCTCTCTTGTTTGGAGGGGACAGAGCAGTTGAATGCCATGCCCTAATATAATAATGCTTAATCTACATGAACTGTCTTGCTAAACATCCCATAGTCTCTTTGTCTCCAGGCTAAAAAAATCACAATTCCTTTAACCTTTCTTCATAAATCCTCAGTTCCAATTTTTAATCATTTTCATTGCTCTATACTGGACTCATTCCAAAGTTCTCCACACTTCTCTCAAGTTGTAGAGTCATAAGCACTAGCAGCAGTTTTCTTATGAACAAAGCTGAATGGAATCTTACTTTCTCCCCCCCCCCCCCCCTTTACTGCTTCAGTTCTGTGTTACTGTCAAGGAGAAAATAAATATTTGTTACTTTAGGTAATGAAAACAAGATGTGACTCAGCAACACATGGGGAGCAGATGTGTTGAGTAAGAGCCTACTCCTGTGCATCAGACCTATCACACCTATCAATGCTATAAATAGAGGAAAGTTTCATGGAGAAGAATCGGGACACAACTCCTGATGCTGCTCAAGTATATTCAGAATGTAAATACTACATCTTGGTTTGGGAAACTGAAGTGTCAGTGTTCCATGTAGGTATCTGGTGAGCACATGCTACGTGAGTTGTGCTGCTAGACTGCTTTCCTAGAATCAGTGGAGCTTGGAGCTGTAGGGACCATGTAGAAGCTTAGATTTTAGCCAATATACATGTGAATATTACCTCCAGAAAAAAAATAAAATTAACCTTACTTACATTTCTGCCCCATTTTCTCCATTTAATCAGGGAGAGTAAATAATTTGAGGTTATATATCATATATCTAATTTAAGGACTAAGCCTTCAATTGGTGGAGTTTGAGTTTAAACTGATGCTTTTCATAGGAGAAGGATGGTAAATTTTTAGTTGACAAATTGACAGCTGGCAAAATAGTTTTTCCAGGCTAGAAAAGAAATGTGTTTCCTCTTGAAAACTGATCATTTGTTTCTCCAGCTTATGATCTTTTAGTGTCTTAAATCCCAGGCTTTTGTGATATCATAGCCAATCCCCATCCTTGAGAGTTTAGATATAGAACTATAGAATATGAAGGGTATATTTGCACATGACTCCTTCATCTGCCCAGAAAGTCCCTGTTTATAGTTCTTTAGAATTCCAATATTAAGTTAGCTGGTAAATGGACTCCAGCAATGCATTTTTTTAAAATTCAATTTTATGACCATTTTAGTGCATTGAGGCATATTTCATAATGCCTGTTTATAAATTTCAGTGGGAAAAAATCTACCTGACAATGCAGAGGAGCATAAAGGAAATTCATCTTAAACTATGTTTAGGGGGACCCAGAAAGTTTCATTAAATTCTATACTTCTCTACTTAATTTTAAACTTTTTGAGGTCTGGGATATATACATAACACACACACACACACACACACACACACACACTTATATTTATTCTTTGATTCTCTAATAGTGCCTTACAAATCACTTTACACATAGTATTGGCACTCAAGAAATATTTACTGGATTGTTTAATTGAATGTTGGAAAAGCTCTTAGACTTAGATCTAAATGGGACTTTTGATTTCATCTAGTTCAGGACTTAAACTTTTTCCACTTGTAACTACTTTTTTTCTGGAGAAATTTTTACATAATCCTGGGCATATAGGTATATAAAACAGGTATGTGAATCAAACATTTACTGTTAATATCATAATTTCATGACACCCCCCACACACATTCAATTATGTGAACTCATATGGGGTCATGATCCATAGTTTAAGAAGCTTTGATCTAGCTCAATTCTTCCATCAAGAGAAAGGAAAATCCTTCAGTAAGGAGGGAAACTGATACCCAGAGAGATTTGCTCAAGATCACACAAGTAGTCAATTGACAGAGATGGAATCTGAACCTTGTCATTTGACTCCAATGCCAATGATCTTATTACACTATCACATTGCCTCTAGATCAGAGGTTCTTAAACTTTGTGTGTACAAATGACTTCCTTGGCAGTCTGATGAAGCCTATGCATTTTTTCTCAGAAGAATAATGCTTAGTGTGCAAAATAAAATGTATAGCATTACAAAGGAAATAAATTAAATATGAATATTGATAGTTGTCTGTGTGTTTTGTTTTATTTTGTTTTTAGAGCACAGAACTCAGGTCAAGAATCCCTCTGCCCTTTAGTACTGGAATCAGAATTAGAAATTAAGTCTTTCAAGGAACTGGAAACTGAGTAGATGCCCATCAGTTAGGAAATGGATGAATAAATTATGACATATGAATGTAATAGAATATGTTCTGTAAGAAATGGTCCGTAGGATGATTTCAGAAAGACCTGGAGAAACTTACATGAACCGATGCTAAGTGAAGTGAGTAGAATGAAAAGAATATTGTATACAACAACAAAATATGTGATGATCAATTGTGATAGACTTGACTCTTTTCAACAATGAGGTGATTCAGGCCAATTCCAATAGACTTGTGATGGAGAGAACCATCTGCATCCAGAAGGAGGACTATAGTGACTGAATATGGATCACAACATATTTTCACCTTTTTTTGTTGTTGTTTGCTTGCTTTTTTCCTGTCTCTCTCTCTTTTTTTCCTTTTTGATCTGGTCTTTCTTGCACAGCATGATAAATGTGGAAATATGTGTAGAAGAATTGCACATGTTTCACCTATATTGTATACTTGCTGTTCATGGGAGGGGGTTAGGAGAAAGGGAGGGAGAGAAGTTTGGAACACAAGATTTTGTAAGGATGAATGCTGAAAACTATCTTTGCATATATTTTGAAAATAAAAAAGCTATTATAAAAATTTTTAATAAAAAAAGGAATTAAGTCTTTTCTTATATGGTCTGGAAGGCATTCAGTTTCTTTTTTCTAAGCAAGCTGAATTTAGTTATTGTGATGAATACTAAAACAATTTAACATTAACCTATCAGAAAAAAACTTTGCACGTAAGAGATTTAAATATCATATGAATACTACTTAGTGAAACACAAATTTGAAATGGTGATTATAATGCATCTTCTTCAAAATTTATATTTCAGTCCTACTCTTTCATATAACATAGCATACTGGTGATGGCCTTTCAGAGTCAGATGGAGATAAACTCATAAAGTACAGATGGCTAGTTGATGCAGTGATTTAGCACTGAAGTGTGGCAGACTTGAATTCAAATATGACCTCAGACATTTATAAGCTAGGTGACTCTGGGAAATCATATAGTTTGTATTTGTCTGTTTCCTCATTTGTCAAATAAGGATAATAGTAGAACTTACCTTGTAATAATAAAAAGAAATAATACTTATAAAGTGCCTTGCAAGTGTTATATAAAGGTTAGTTATCATTATCTTTTTATTTCTACCTCTATGGAGCAGCTATGGAGAAATACTTTGAGGGCAGGAACCCTTATGAAAGCAAAATAACTTTTGGTGATTAAACTAAAAGAGAGTAACTGTGAGCCCCTGCCATTTGGTATCCTTACCATGAATTCTTTGATTCTAACAATGTGTGGGACAGAGATTTTTCTTTAGGGGAAAATTCACAATTTTTGTCCCAATTTTCATATTTGCATCTAAAACTTAATAACCATGAATGGATATTCACTGAAGAGAAACAGCAATTTACTTTTTGGAGAAAAATGTTATTATAGACAAATCCTTGTCTCAGGGAGCCATCTTTGACTCTGTACTCTTCAGCATCACTTTCAAAGGCTTTGCTGAACACATAAATATATTTAGTTGTTCTGATGACACAATAGGTTAGATGATACTGAGGACATTGGTTTCCACAGATTAGTATGCATGGTTAAATCAAATAAGATGAATTTACTAGGAATAGATTGATCATCTACATTAGTGTAAAAACAATTTGCAAGTGCTGTTGGAGAGGAATGGGTCTACACTAATTCTTATGAAAAGGATCTGGGGGCTTTTGTGAAAGCACAATACAAGTTATCAATTTGATAAGAAATCCAAAAGAATTAATATGATCAGGCTGACTTAAGAAATGCAGTAGCCAGAACAAAGAAAATGATCATTTTGATGTTATCTGTCTTATTTTCTGTGCTATTATGTATGGGCAGTTCTGGGAAATGCATTTTAGGAGATATTGAGAAGCTGGTGAACATTCAAAGGAAAATAATTAAAAAAAAGTTCAAGACTGTGATACAAACAATTATTGGTTATAAAAAATGTGGATATATGTCAGAAAAGAGAAGATCCAGGTGGTACACTATAGTTGCCTTCAAATATTTGAAGAATTGAAATTTCCAAGAGTCATTAGATCTGTTTTATTTGCTCTTAGAAGAACACATTAAACATAGTGGGTGGAAATTGTAAATATGCAGAATTCTCCTCCAATGTATGGAAAAACAAACACTACAATTAAATAAAAAATATTCAACTGTAGTAGTCAAGCAAATGCTGTATGGCCATTTGAGAGGGAAATCTTTAAGTAGCTATTATTAAACAATAATGGTGGTGCAGTGGATAGAGTGCTAGGCCTGGAATTAAGAGGACTCATCTTCCTAAATTCAAACCATTACTTAACCTCTTGCTAGTTGTGTGCCTCTGGGCAAATCACTTAACCCCAATTGCCTCAGTTTTTTCATCTGTAAAATGAGCTGGAGAAGGAAATGGCAAACCATTCCAATATCTTTTCCACCTAATCCCAAATGGGATCACAAAGAATTGGATATAATTGAAAAATGACTGAACAGCAACAGCAAAATTTTTAGGCCTTATTAGACCACAAGTCTCCTGAGGGCCATTCTACTTCTTAGATTTTGTGATTTAGGAGAAAAAAAAATTTAAATGACTCAGTGGATTTTACTTCAAGAATACTTTATTATATTATCTGGCAGTCAGTGTTTAAAAATTTTTATGAAAACCACATTGTTTTCCTATTATGGGAATCATGTACAAAAATCATTGCCAGTGTCATATCAAAATGCTGCAGTGATGTTAAGATAACTAAATTCTTAGAATTCAAACTAAGCTATGTTTCTATAGAAGGATAGGGCCATATTTATCTCTTTTTACATCAGAGGCAGTATAACTTCTTATATTCATTATTAGCCAAAATCCTTAACATATTAATAATTAGCTTCACTAAGTTTTATTAATACATCTTTTTCTTAAATCATCTATCTCACACACCTTCCCTTATATCGATTCTATCATCCTCCCCTTAACTCTATCCATTTCCCATCATTTTTACCCTCCATATTCCACTCCCTTCTATTCAGTTATTGTACTACTAACACTACCTATGATTTCTTAATTCTTTTGGCATGAAACATATGTATATTATACATATACACACACATACGTATATATGCATATATACATGAGCTTGTTAAGGTGCATCTAATAGAAGATGTAATATATAGATATATGTTGCATATTATCCATACACATATGTATAGATGCATATGTCTTTATAGAAACATGTGATATGTGTAATATAATATATATTACCTATAATATGTGCAAATAAACATATATACACAATGATGTTGCTAATCAAGAGACAGTTGAAACATCTTGGACAGAATATAGACTAGTACTAGCAAATGAAAAGGAATGTGTTACAGAGGAATAAAAAAGATAGGATATGGATAGGATCACAGAAAGATAGGAAATGGACAGAAGATAAAGGATTGAACACACACACATAGTATTCACATATATGTACACATATGTGGATGTATATATGTATGTATATTCTATAACATGTATATATATGTGTATATATGTGTGTGTGTGTGTGTATATATATATATATATATATATATATATATATATATAAAGAGAGAGAGAGAAAGAGAGAGATGTATTCTAACAAAAACTATCAATGAAATGAATGATATTTGAAGAGTGTTTCTCCTCTCCTCAATGGAGATCTTCAAGTAAATCACTTGTAGATATTATAGGAAAGATCTCAGTTCTGGTAAGGGTCAAATAACATGATTGATGAAATCTATTTTTTGATGTTCTCAAACTTTTCTGACATATATATATATATATATAGTCTAGATTTTTTATTTACTCTTTTGGGAAAAGCCAATATATTTCAGAAGTGACAATAGAAAATTGGAAAAAGTCATATAAAATTATAGTGATAAAGTGGCATAGCAGATGTCCACAGAATTAGAAAGATCCAGTATCAACACTTCAGTCTTGCAACTACTAGTCATTTTATAAATCAATGAAACCACAAGTCTTTAAAATATCGACATTTAAGAAGGATAGTCCTGAAGGTTTTTTTTTTCCCCTATCATGTCTTTTTGTCTCAAGAGCTTATAGTCCACTAAAACCCCCAAGGATTTATTTTTATATGTACTGGCCACAATGACAGTAAAATTTCTGCATATATTTAGCAATTAATTAAAGGCAATGGCCTTTATTTATCTATTTTATCTGAAATAATAATTATCTATGTATTATTATTATTAGTTTAAAAAAATCAGATTAAAGTTTTATTTAAAACCTTTCCCATGTCCATTCCTTCTTTCTGCCCCATATTATCTCATCCTTCCCACCACAAATATACTATATTTCCTGCCTGACCATTCCCAGATCGATTTTGCCTCAAGAGATTTGTGGCTGAGCTTTTTTAGTTGTGTGCATGTACATGTGCGTGTGCGTATAGGTGCACATGCGTGTTTTTGTCTCTTTGCTGCAGTTCTTTCTGCTGCAGAAATTTGTAAGAACAAGGTCCCATCTGTCATCTTGTTTGTCCCAACCCTGGCCCCAGTCATGCTAAAAATTCTGTAGCAGCCATCATCTTCTAAATGTCATGACATTCATGGATCGATAAAATCCTTTCCTCAGAAGAGCTCAGAAAATATCTGAACTCAGCTTCTAAAATTTAGATTTTTTTTTTAAAGTCTGGAAAGTGGCTAAGGCATGGATGGGGGAAAAATTTGTGTGTAGCATAGTTGGGGTGGGAGAGAGGAATGAGATATTAGCCCATGGATAAACCTGTTCAGGATGCCTGGAAGATTCCCTAGTGCAATTAACTCTCATCCTATAGATTATTTCCCTTACAGGGGTGCAAATGAAAAGGATGAAGGATTCTAAGGTTCATAACACAGATGTTTGACAGTTATCACCCACAGCACAGTCTACCAGACCACACCAAGCTCTAATGAGGCACTATGTATGCACCGTGTGATAGAAGGAATCAGATCACAAACCAAACTCTCGTGACTGTCTTTTTTCAGGGGTAGTTCTATATAACTTATGGGGCTATGAGGGAGTCAGGAAATAGCCCTCTGTGTGTAAGGAAGAGAAGGAATATGAATTTTGATGTCCATACTCTCAATGTCACCCTGGAGCAAATAAGGCTTGAGAAATGAAGGGGCAAAACTGTGACATCAGAAGGATGAGCAAAGTAATTTGAGAGTTACAGGAGGAAAATCATTAAAGCCTGCCATTTAAGAGGCTGCTGGAATGAAGAAGGTAAGCAGAATGTCAAGGTCCTTTATGGAGCTGGAAGATTAAAATACAAATCAAAGGGCCTGCCAGCTCCTTTCATACATACAGAGTAGAGATCTTGTTGAGGCAACAGGCTGGGTTATTTTCTTCAGTTGCTTTAAATGGAAACCAAAAACCAAACCAAAAAATAAAATGAAATTAAAACTCCATCATTGACAGCATTTTTGGGGGTGGGGAACAGGATGGAGGGGCACTGTCAACATAAGCAGTGGTGAAATCAGACACATGTGTGCATGAAGAAGCTTGTGTGAACTTTATTAGAAGTTCATGCTATTATACAAGCCTCATATGGAGGGAAAATAATATATCAGAGGAGTAAGATTTCAAACAAAGTCCAGGCAAACTTCCTTTTTTTGATGTGTTTTATGTTTCATGATCTCCCCTTTAAAAATGGAGTGATTTTCTACAAAAAAGAAAAATCTTACTGCAGAAAGCTCTATAATTGGTAAAAAAAAAAAAAAAAAAAAAGGAAAAAAAAAAAGCATAGAGATACCCAATAGATTGTATTTACAAAGGACTTTATGGCTACTTTATTTCACTAGATTCTCATAACAATCTTGGTAGGTAGGTGGTGAAAAGATAATTCCATTTACAGATGAGGCAACAAGTTCAGAGCAATTAAATATCTTGCTCAAGGGATTTTTGATTTCCAAAGCACTAGCTCTTTTCAGAAGAACATGATGCTTCTTTCAAATTTTACATATGGTTATTGTTACATGTATGATTAGCTAACGAAGTCTACAATAAAGAAAAGGATATTAGAAAATTAATGAGTCTCATTTTTACTTGTTACATAGAATCAAGAAGACATAGGTTCAAATTCAACAGGTGACTTTTACTAGTAATGAGACTATAGGAAAGTTACTTAACTTTTGTGACCTCTAAAAATTTAAATTATCGATTTATTGTGATCTGTACTGTTGGATAGAATTCCCCCAGTAGGAATTCACACAGTAATTAAATGACAGGGTCTTAATATGACATTTTTATTTAGCTTCCATTTTCTAAGACAGTTTAAAATATGTACACACAAAAAACAAAAATCTATTTTGATTTTATTAATAATCAATTTGTATGTTTAGAATACTTACTATATATCAGACATGGGATTAAGCATTGAGGATAGATTAAATGGTGCTTTTATTAAAGAGCTCACATTCAAATTCAGGAGACATACAAGCAACTATGTTCATACAAGATAAACACTATAGGGAAGATAAAGACACACACAAAAAGACAACTGGGAAAAGAGAGAAAATGGGAAGATGGGGATAACTTGGAAAGAACTACCTCAAATAGTAGATTTGGACAGAGTTTTGAAGGAAGCCAGGGAAGCTAAGAGGCAGAGAGAAGGAGGGAGTTTTTTTCTAGGCATGGGGAACATTCCTATAAAAAAATCACTGAATGTTGTGTGAATGGACCAGCAATTAGATTAGTGTAGGTGGATTGTGGAGTGCATGGAAAAATGTAAAAAGACTAGAAAAAAAGGAAGGGATAAGATTTTGAAGAACTTTAAATAATGAACAGAGGATTTTATATTTTATCCTTAAGGTAATAGGGAATCCCTGGAGTTTATTTAGTAGACAAGGTGACATACTGAGATCTGCATATTAGGAAGATCAATTTGGCAGTCAAATAGACAAGAAATTTGGGTCAAGAACATTAACTGGAAGGGTGCTACAATAAGGGTATTATAAGAGGTGATCCTGGGGTGGTGAGCATGTGATTGGAGAGAAAGGGGTATATCTAAGAGATATTTGAAGATTAGAAGAACAAAATATGCTGGAACAAATGTACAGTAAGCTTGAATGACGATTGAGGATGATTCTAAATTTGCAAATGTGACTAGGAGGATGGTGGAATCCTTGACAACAATAAGATATTGGAAAAGGTAGGTACAGTTTTGAGGAAAAATAATCAGTTTTGTTTGAACATGTTGAGTTTGAAATACTTATGGGATAACCAATTTAAGATGCTTATTTAAGACAGGATTTTGGATTACAACTCAGTACATGGATTAGGGATGGATAGTATATGAATCTAAGAATCAAATAGATAGAGATACTGATGCTAGGCTATAGTCCCAAGTCAGATTTCCCAATCTTAACTTCAGAGGTCTGAGGAGCCTCCATGGCTGATTAAGGCTACAGATGGAGTTTGGGAATGGCAAAAGGCTATGTGAGTTTTCCTCTTAGGAACCCTAATAAAGCTACTATAGTCTTTCTTGCCATTTCATCCAAGTAGGGAGATGTAGCTAAGGCTCAGCACAATCCCAGCTATTTACCTACTGTCTTGCCTTTACTGTTATTGGTCAGCCATTTTAGTGATATCCAATTTGAGGTTTTCTTGGCAAAATATTGGAGTGATTTGTCATTTCCTTCTCCAGATTGTTATATAGATGAGGAAACAGAGGCAAACAGGATTAAATAACTTGCCTAGAGTCACACTGCTACTAAGTGTCTGAGGTCAAATTTAAACTCAAAAATTTCCCTGACTGCAGGTCTGGTATCCTATCCACATGCTGCCTAGTTGCCCCATTTACCTACTAATGGGGATTCTTCTTTCATTTTCTCAGCTGAAGGTGACTTCTTACCATAATTTCTTCATTTCTTTCAGGGCTTCACTTCTGACTGTTTGGAATTCTCTCCCTTATGCTACAACTTTCTTTTTTTTTTTTTTTTTTTGGAAGTTTATCCCACTTCTGTGGGCCCCAACTCACCCTGGAATTTGTCTTTTGCTTATCTTCTCACACTGAAAGTTCAGCCAAACTCCACTAGCCCCTTTTAAATTTGTTGGTCTTTTTTTTTTTTTTTTTTAAACCAATACATATAATGATTCTTGGTTGGTTCCTCTTAGAGACTCCATTTTAAGAAAAGAGCATAGGCCAGCCAGGTATTCATTCCTTTTTGGGTTCTTTTTGAATCTTCATGGGTTTTCCTGTCCCATGGGATCACCAAATGATAGCATATAAAAATATATATACTTAAATTTGAAAATTATTTGAATTTTTCAGATCTTTTATTTCACATCAGGAAATCAGGATTCTCTTACATAGACAATTTTAGCATATTTTAAATACCCTTATTTAAAAATATTATATGAACTTGGACAAAGGAGGCTAAAAAGGCACAATTATTGAATTTGTTTAGTGCAGAAATTAATTGGAATCACATCTATTTACACATAGAAGTTTGAAAGAAAAATCTATAGTCAACTTTTAATTATATACATAGATTTTTCTATATTTAGTTTTCTTATACCAACTGACAGAGAGATATTTATCTCCGTATTTTGCATCTGCTGCCCTGCCTGATTCTACTACTCCATGTGTCTATGCCAGGTTAAGCTCATCATCTCTAACTTCACTATTAGTCTGTTAATTCAAACCTTGATTGACACAGCTTCCTTTAAATTCCTCTTACAAATAAGTATATGGCTAGAGTTTGGAGTACCAAAAGGATAAAGCATTGGGCTTGGAATCAGGAAGATTTCTCTTGAGTTCAAATCTGGCTTCATATGTTTACTAGTTGTGTGATTCTGCGAAAGTCACTTAATCCTATTTGCCTCAGTTTCCTTGTCTGTAAAATGAGCAGAAGAAAGCAATGACAAAGCATTTCAGGATCTTTGTCAAGAAGACCTAAATGGAGTCCCAAAGAGTTGGACATGACTGAATAAGAGTACTAAGCTAGATTTTTATACTCACTTCCTCTTTATCTGCTGCCCTGCCTTATTTCTACTCTACTGAATAAATTTTCTTAGCTCAGGTGCTTTTGTTCCTGCCCCATTTTTCTTTATAAAAAAATATTTGTTTTCTTTAAAATTTCACTCTACCGAATTTAAATGACAAAAAAAAAAATCAAACCTTAATAAGACATATATATATAATCAAAGCAATTCCTTGATTGAACATATCCAAAAACATATGTCTTATTCTCTATTCTGAGGCTATTTTCTTTTCTTTTTTTCTAAATTACTTTTTCCCCAAGAGATAGATGACAGTAGGCAACAGTATTTATAAGGCCATCTTGATGAGGGGAACCCTTGAGAAGCTCCTTGAAGGAGAGATTCTCCTTGAACCCTGCCTCTGTGAGACCCTCCCCAGGAAATCAAGAAAAAGTGGTTAATCTTGGTGGGACTTTAAGTAATCTTATTTAGCTGGAGATCTAGATTTATATTGACCCCTATTGTTGGCTCAAAACCACTCCCAGTAAGTGTTCTCATCTAGGTCTGGTAGCAGTGACAGCATTGAGGCAATCTCATTCGATTGAAACTTCTGTCTCAGATTTCCTTATAAAAATGGCCATTTTAAACTCAATCCTAGCAGAGGACCTAATATGCCAAGGAAGTTCTCTCTCTGTGGCATAGCAGCAACCTCTGCCTGCTAAAATAATATTCTCTTTCAGCATTACCCTCTCTTTACTCTCTCACCCATTTCCCTAACAAGACTTTATACTTTGTTGGGATTTCTCTGTTAGAAATTCTCTATCTCTCTGCCAGAACTCCTCCCCTAGAAACTTTACCTTGCCACCAAGGAATTCAGTCTTTCTATTCATGCATAGCAAAGGCTGACTTCCCAAAGCCAATAATAAACTTCTTTTACCAGTCTAGCTTTTTGGGTTCGTAAATTCCTTTATGAAGGACCTCTGTGCCACCAGAAAGGGGTTCCCACAACTCCGTGCCCTGTGCCAAATCCTAGGGGGAATCTAGGGGAGCCAAATTTCTTCATTTGGTTCCCTGAATCCCCAAACCTGCCACTAATCTCATCATTTAATTCCCTGACCACCAGGAACCCTAATCTCTTCATTTGCTTCCCTAACCAGGAACCCTGAAATCTAGACCTCAGCATTTGGTTCCCTGACAGGGAATTGAGGGGAGATTAACCTCATCATTTTGGTTCCCTAACCAGGAACCCCGAAATCTAGACATCATCATTTTAGTTCCCTGACCAAGAATTGAACCTGGGCCGCAGTGGTAAAAGCGCCAAATCAACTAACCCTGAAAATGGATGAAGATGTCAGAATAAGTGATCTTCAAAGTACCTTTCGACTCTGTATGAATCCTATCTTTTTATGATAACTGTATGTCAATCCAATCAAGTCCAATGGCTTGAGAATATAGGCCTTTTTAAGGAAGATCCAAATGTCAATATAGCTCTTAGTTCTTTTTAATACTCTGGCTTTCTTTCTCTTGATTAGGCACTATAGAATATAGTCACTTATGTAGCTGTTCTATTCTGAAGAATCTATAGGATTTGATTTCAAAACTGTGTGCTACAGTGTTTTAAAAACAAGGATGAAGGGACAAGAAACAAAATCAATGACTTATGTCTGTGTAATCTATTTGCAGAAAGTAGTAACAATTGGGTTGCCCAAAAGATAGATCACAATACCTACAGTCAGGAAAACCTGGTTTCAGACCTTAATTAGCCGTGTTAGGTGTCACCTAACCTTGTCTGCCTCAGTTTCTTTATCTATAAAATAAACTGGAAAAGGAAATGTCATACCATTCCAGTATCTTTGCCAAGAAAACCCCAAATGTCATGAAGAGTTGGATCTGACTAAAACAATGCAATCACAAAAATCTTCATGAACCTAAAATGTGCCTTTCATGAATGAACATAATGGTTTGGAGCTACCATCAATAGAAGCATTTATTTAAGTTGCTTGTCCTGTAGCTATCAGAGTATCAATGAGCTCATAAACCTAACCGAAAAACAGCAAGACCAAAATAGTACAGCCATATTGAGATTGTCTAGAAAGTATTTTATTGACTTTTTTCCCCCTCAGGTCTGAACCAGTGTTTTAAAAATGCAAGACTGCAAGTTTTATATAGCTGCAATATGCTGACATGAATGAAGATCTGCTATGAGTAGATAATAACCATGAAAACTGTGAAATTATGATTCTGATGTGAGCTAAAATAACAAACAACAAAATATAGGGATTTCTCTGTATTACCTACTTTTCTCACCTAGAAGTTGTTGTTGTTCAGTCATTTTCATTTGTGTCCAACACTTCATGACCCCTTTTGGGGGTTTCTTGGCAAAGATACTGAAGTCATTTGTCTTTTCTTTCTCTGATTCATTTTACAGATGAGGAACTGAGGCAAACATAGTCAGTTAGCTAGTGTCTTAAGCCAGATTTGAAATCTGAAAAATGAGTCTTCCTCATTCTAAACCTATTGCCCTACATACTGCACTACCTTTATGCCCTTCTTGTTCAAGGAGAGAGAGGGAGATATAAAGGGAAAATAATACAAAAGTGGAAGAAATCAAGAGAAGATTTTGTCTTAATGCTTGGTAATTGATCAATCAAATAATTAGCAGAATAATCATTGGATTTACAAGTCATGGCATTTGAATTCAACACTAGACTCCATGACTTACTTAATTTCTTCTCTCTTAACTGTTCTGTACGTTAGTTTCTGCAGCCATAAAATCTGCAGGAACTAAAGTACAGAAGGCTAGAGCTGAGATTGTTAATTTGAAATCTGGGAACTTCTTTTTGTGAATATTTTGACAACTGTATTTGAATATAATTGGTTTCATTTGTAAAACTATGCACTTCATTGTATGGATTTTAAAACACTTTTCTGAGAAAGGATCTATAGGCTTCTCCAGATTGTTAAATGATTCTTTACACACACACACACACACACACACACACACACACACACTACACCACATAACAATTTAAGAACTCTTGGCTAGATGACCTTTAAATTTTCTTCAAATTTATTTTTGAGCGTATGTTGGGCATCCACAACTCTATATTGATGATTGTCAGACATATTTGTATATTTTATATGATCTAACCACTTTTCTAACCTTCAAATTAGATATGTCAGAATGGATCAGATATCTGGAACTTCAATAATCCAGATGCAGACAGTCACGTAGTAATGAATAGTGCTGGACCTGGATTCAGGAAGATTTATCCTCCTGAGTTCAAATTTGGCCTCAGATACTTACTAGCTATGTGACCCTGGACAAGGCATGTAACCCAAGTTTCTTTAATTTCCTCATCTGTAAAAATAAGCTGGAGAAGTAAATGACAAACTGCTCCAATATCTTTGTCAAGAAAACTCAAAATGGGGGTCAGGTGACTGAAAATGACTGAATAACAACTCCAGACTCAGAACTCTATGCACTGTGCTATAATCATCTCACTTCTATTATTATAATTTTCTTTTGGTTAATCTCCTGTTTTAGGTTTCCATCCTTCAATCTGCAGTCTAATTTATCTTCCTAAGGCACAGATATGACTATGTTATTCTTCTATTTAATCACCTCCAGGATCAAATATTAAAATACTTTGGCATTCAAAGTCCTTCTAACATGTCCCCCTTTCTATCTTTCCAATCTTCTTATGTCTTCTTCCCTTCCACATACTCTTTGATATGGTGAAACTGACCTTATTGTTCCTGGAACAAGATACTACATTTTCAGACACTGTATTTTCATTAATGACACTTCATGCCTGGAATTCTTTCCTTCCTCATCTCTGCCTCTTTGAGTTCCTCATTTTCTTAGCTTCCTTCAACTTCCAACTAAAATTCTGCCTAATAAGATAAACTTTTCCTGATGTTACTCCCTTTCTTTTGTTGATTCTCTCTCTGTCTCTCTCATTCCCATCTCTGTTTTCCATGCTTTCTGTCTTCAAAAAGAACTCAGAGGCCAAAGCAGTGTGTATATTCATTCCATTTACTTCTCACTCAATCTTTCTCTGAACAAATTAAAAGATACTCCAAATTTGCAGGAAAAAAAAATTACATACATACACAAACATATATATACATATACACATCCATGTAGTCTTTTCTGAAGAAATGTTTGAATAAATCAGTGGCCTGCAATAAATAGTATTACATTTCAAGTGTTTTCTGGGTATTCATGTCACTATTTTGAAACATATTTCTTTGAGAGCAAATTTTGTGTTTTCTGACCTCAACTATGTTATGTAAGAATTATTAACAGCAGCTTTTTTTCTGATAGGTCTCACATAAAAAGGATGGGACTAATAGATTATTTTTTGGTAGGATAGATATGTATCTTCAATAACAAAGGTTTGAATAAATTCTGGTTTATCAGTCTGTCTTACTATGCTTTACTTTACTTCTTGAGGTCTCTCTTAAAAACAATGACCATACTGAAATAGTGAGGTTATGGAATCTTATCTTTTGATTTGATAATAATATCCTATTAAGCTATTGTTGGCTTGCTTAGCTTTTCTTGTCAATATCATATTAATTAGCTAATATTTGGTAGCTTATAATTAGTTGAAGTTGATAGAATAATAATTTCCCTCTTTTTCATATAAGTTCATTTTCATATAAAAGAATAGTTCTTAGAAAATGGGTGTATATAAACAAACAAGACACCTCATGTCTTGTGAATCACCTCATGTGATTAAGGATAATCCTTTTTTTAAGAGTAGTGTACCTAACTTGATTCAAAATCAGTTTGGCTGTTCAAAAGGATGTCACCTTCACTAGCAAAAAATCTGGAAAAGTAGAAAGCATGATTTTGCTTCTTAATTAAATGGTGCTGGGGATCAGTGCCCTGCTCTTTCTCATTCCATGTACTCATTTTTATATATCCTCTATGAACTAATAAAGATGAATGTTTTTCCTATTAGAATTTAGGCTCCTTGAGGGCAGGAAGTGTTTATATTTTTTTTTCTTTGTATCTCTGGTACTTCACATTGTTCTTAAGGTATGGAAGTTATCCAACAAATACTTATTTAGTGGCTCTAGATAGAAGGTATCACTTGTCAATTAAATATAGCAAAAGTATAAAAAGTTTATTTATAAACATCCAAGTGTCCTGAGTTCTTGAGTTAGTCTCCTAGAGATTATGTTCTTCTACATTCTCGCAAGGGGAAGAAGAACTAGCCATAGTACTCAATCCATGCAGAGGGCAAACCAGTAATAACTTTTTTTTTTTTTTTCAGTATGAGAGGCAATTATATTCCAACCTATATATAGAAAAAAAATTATGTGTATTTTGGCTCATGTCAAGAACTTTATACTCAATTTATAGAAGTCACTTTTGATGGATTTGTATGTTTGTACTGAGCTAAAAAATTTTCCCAAAGTCCAATCACAGGTAAATCCCCATTAATTAATCTCTATCCCTCTTGGAAAGTGGGAGGAGGAATCCATTTATTCCATGCAATTTAGCTAACCATTACTTAAAGATTCAGAACTGCTTGTAGAGAATGGGATGTCACTAATAACTCCCAAATGCCATCCCAGAGGTGACTTTAAAGGTTGTCATGATCAATCATTCTCTTCAATTCTGACCCTGTTTACCTGTTGCTTATTCTCAGCTCTGCTCTTGCTGATAAATCTGACTCAGATTCTCATGTCTCCTTAAGTTTCACCCTCAAGCTTGAATGTATTGAGCCTTCTATCCTTTTCCCTATGGAAAAGGCAGTGACAGGACACTTTAGATAAAATACACATAATGCCAACAGGATTCTTATATTTTCATTGTCTAATACATAAAAACAAATTCTAATATATTGAATGGAAAATTTATTTCTGTGAAAATGATTTTTCTTTATATAAATATGTTTTTATCCTTCATTTCTGATACTCAACTCTATTCCTGAAAACTTGAGTTGAGGAAATAAAATTTAATTTTATTTTGCTCAGAATTGGGTTTCTATCCTATTTACCAGTCATTTCCTCACTATGCTATGATATGATGCTTTCCAGTTTTCCAGTTCCTTTTATAAAAATGTCTTTCCCCATTTGAATGTAAGTAGTTAGATTTGTTTTTTTTTTGAAAAACCACTTTGGAGGAGAGTGAAGGTGAGAGGGAATTAGTATATCTATATATAATGCCCAGTGTGTCCTAGGCATTATGCCAAATTTTTCCAAATCACTTTTAATTAGGTAACTATATTGAGAATTGATCACAGAGAAAATCAGATTGGAAGAGAGATTCTGTATTAGTTGAAAGGACTCCAAAATCATTAAAATTACAGAAATATTTGTATATTTTGTGTGAGGAAAATGAGAATTAGCAAGATAAAGTGATTTGCTTGTGGTTATTAACTAGTACTAACAAGTGTGGTTATCTCCAACCACCCAGTGCTGTTTCCATTACATTAAACTTCCCATATTCCTGTAGATTCAACCAATCCTTTTTTTTTTCCAAATCAAAATATTTGCCCTTTTTAGTCCTATGATACATATATCTGTTATACTTCTTGATCTCTCAGAGACTACCACCAGTGTCTCTCCTAACTTTTGGTATCTTTGTTCCTGAGGGGGCAAACCTCTATTTCTCCTAAATATAGGTACAGAGAAAGGTTATAAAATGATTGTGCCATATTATATTATATTAATTGCTTATAATTTTTAATTTTTTAAAATAATTTTTATCTTTAGTAATTATATAATATAGTGCCTGACATTACTTAATTTTTTTCATGTGAAGAATAGTAGAATTAAGACTTGGTTGCCATGAAATAGCTTACCTGTAAGATCTATGGATGAATTTAGGGAAGAATTTAGGACCAAATGAAATATAGAAAACGTTATAAAATATTAAATGGATAAGTATTTTACATTATATAAAATTTAATAATTTTTATACAAACATAATGAATGTAACTAAAATTAGAAGGAAATAGAAAACTGGGAAATTTTTTTGAAGCTAGTATCTTTGATAAAGGCATAATTTGTCAAATATATATAAAGAAATGAGTCAAATTTATAAAAAAATCATTTCTTAAATGATAAATTGTTAAAGGATATTGTAATGTCTGAACTAGCTCTCTGGAAGACCTCATGATCAGCCCAAGTCCTTGGTCTCAATGGAGAAGTGATGAAGGCAGGAGAGCCATGAGGATGGTCAAAGATGGAGTCCCAAGTCTTCTCTGTGTCTGTAGCTGTGGCTGAGAGGTTTCTGTATCTGTGGCTGAGAGAGACTCTTTCTGCGTCTGAGACGCCCTTAAATAACTCAGTATGATTACATCACTGCAGCACACTGAGCATATGCCATTACATCACCATCACATTAAGTATATGTTTAGAGAACCATTATCTCACACTGAGTAGGTGCTTAAGTACCCTACTATCTTTGATTCAAGTACACCTTTTCAGAGTTCCTGCCCTCTACATCTTCTGATTTCTTTTGTTTTAGAACACAGGTGTTCATGCTCTCCCTGACTTCTCAGGAAGGGAGGTGAGAACACCAAAAAAGAGGTGATCATCCCCTCCTTGACTTCTCAGGAAGGAAGATAGAAAACACCAGAGGGAAATGGGGAGTCAAGACAGATATTGTTAGCAGATTTCTTCTGGGCTGAAACAGATGTACATAAATACATCAGCATGGGAGGTATTACACAAGCACAAAATAATATAATTCAGGTTAGTAGTGATGTAACTAACAACATGAATATACATGTCCATAAGTCCTAGAAGGAGGGTATATAAATAACAATCACACATATACCTCTTTCAGCAGCCAAAAGGTAATTCAAAACCAATCTATTGTCCATTACTTCATGTGTCAGGGAATCCAATGATTCCTGAAAGTTTTGAAGTCCTGCAACAGTCTTATCATGTCTCAGGGAATCCAATGATTCCTGGTGGTTTTAAAGTCCTGCAGCAGCCTCTTGACAATTTTTGATGTTCATGAGTAAATTGCCATAACTGCCATGCTCTTTCAGTGGTGGGTACAGTCAGTGATGGAACCATCCAATGTTTCTTAGGTCTCTTCCTTTGTTTCAAGGAACTCTGCTCTCTCTCTGATGGACAAGGCAAATAGGCTCATTAGCACCCATCTGATTCCTTCTCCATCTGTAGACATACAAGCAAACCATCTGGTCCTTTCCATTCACCACTTTCTGGATCTCTCCACATCACCTGGGCGATTATCTAAAGATAGTGGAGCTGCTCACGCTGGACACTGCCCTTCTGGTGGGTTATAAAATCTGTATGCCAGAGGCAGTGCATCTTTATTAAAAATTAATAAATTAATAGTATAAAGAGCTAAATTTAAAAGTTCTTTAGGGTTACCTATGGCTCCCTCTTTCTTTTGTTTCTGGAGGAGTGTCTTGATTTCTATGTTTCTCCTCTCTACTATTGCCTATCCTTTAGGATTAAAAGATATACCAGTGGTGTGTAAAATCTGATACTGTGCAAAATGTGCAAAATGTTTAGAAGTATATGCAGGTCCATTATACATTTTTATTGCTTGTGGCACACCCATAATTGCAAAAGCTTCTATAAGGAATTCAGTGACTACTCGGGCTATCTCTTTTGCTGCTGGTATTTCAAAAGTAAATCCTGAAAAGGTGTCTATTACAACATGGATAAAATACAGATGACCAAAAGATTTATAATGGGCCACATCCATTTGCCAAATTTCACTGGGTATAAAACCATAAGGGTTCTTCCCTGGAGGAAGCATAGGAGCATGGAAAGGAAGGCAAGATGTACAGGCTTTTACTATGCTCCTACCTTCCTTTTTTGTTATCCTAAATTGCAAATGTAAAGCTCGAGCAACCTGATGATATTTAGAATGAGATTCTTGGACTGCCTAAAATAAAGGAATATTGGCTAAAATATTTAGAAGGCTATCTGCCTTTGAATTTCCATAAAAAATTAGGACCTGGAAGTCCACTATGAGAGTGGACATGCAAGATATAAATCTGACCTGGATGTTTTCTTACTTGTTCTTGAAGTTCCTTAAAAAGCTGATATATATTAAAGGCGACAAATTGTATTTGGGCTGTGTGGCAATTCTTTGTGCCACATCTACTTTATAGGCTGAATCAGATATTATATTTACATCTCCTGGATAATAAGTAAGACCTAGCATGATTACATTCAATTTGTTCTGCTGAGTGGACTGAAAAGGAGTTCTGACTACTCTCTTTATAGTTAAGTCATGAGCATATGCAGCAGAAATGTTATATTTGAATGCATCTTTGGGTGGTCCTTGAAGAAGAACTTTAGAAACCTTTTCTTCAAAAATCCATGCCAATTATGTAATAGCTGGGATATCTTTAATGGAGACCCGTGTGTAAAATTTGGAGTTGTAGCCAATAAAATTTGCCACTCTGGGATGGTTTCACAGCATGCATTAATTTGTGCATTGGTATAAAAGGTGTATATCTTGTCAGGACTTATCCCAGATAATTATACTACTTGCTTAATGGCATGTAATAAAATTCTAACCACAAGCACTGGGTAAGGAGTAAGGGTTTGTTTTGGTTGTGCTTGGAGATTCACCCACTCTGTCACACTGTGTCCTTGATGAAGGACTGCTGTGGGTGCCTCTTTTGTAATAAAAACTGATATTTCCAAGGGTTTTTGAGTAACTCTTTCAACCACATTGTATAAAGCCAGTTCAACTTCTCTCAAACCCTCTTGAGCTTCTTTTGTAAGCTGGCATGGTGAATTTAAGCATTGTCTCCTCTTAAAATGTCATACAATGGTTGCAATTGATAGGTAGGCAAAATTGAGCAGGGATGGTCGGAAGATGGGGAATGCCCTAAGGGCTGCTCTTGGGGTATAACTGAGCTGTGAAAGTGAGAAGCACCATACCCCTTAAAATTCATCAATGCTGTACTTAACTCCTTTCTTGTTCAATTCTTCATGCTTTTCAGCTGCTTTGTCAATACCATCCCCCTCATGCTCTTTCTCCTCACACTTCTTTGTCTGGCTGTCCACCTTAAAACTTTTCCTTTTTTTAGAATTTGTGGGATTCTTTAAAGCCAATTGTATTATATTGTACATAAGGAATGTTTCCTCAGGAATTGAATCAGTATCCATAGCTTCTTAATATTCAATTAGTTGTTCTCCCATTAATTCCCACATATCTGGCTCTAATTTTTCTTCCTTAGAAAGCCAAGGAGACATGCACTCTAATATATTTACGAGCCCAGTGATCTGCCTTTGACTTATCACCAAACCTTGTTTCTTTATTAACCTAACTATGCATTCTACATACTTCCCTTAGAATGGGGAAGGTTCTTTTCTTAGTATTTGCCCCATTTCAGTTGAAAAAAGAAAGTGTCTAGTTTAGCCCTTACCAAAATTTCCTGATTGTCTGTTTTTATACTCACTTTATTTCTGGGTCACCAGGACTTCTCCACTGAACTTACAATGACCTCACTTGAATTGATTTGTGCTCTGCCTTCCAAGGCCCTGTGTTTCTAGGGCCCTGTGTTTAGGTGCCAAAATGTAATGTCTGTACTACCTTTCTGGGGGACCTCGGGATCACCCCAAGTCCTTAGTCTTAGTGGAAGAGTGACGAAGGCAGAAGAGCCATGAGGAGATGGAGTCCTGAGTCTTCTCTGTGGCTGTGGCTGTGGCTGAAAGAAACTCTTTCTATGTCTGAGATTCCCTTAAATATCTCAGTAAGATTCAGTCACTACAGCACACTGAGCTTGTGTCATTATATCACTACTACATTAAGTATATGTTTAGAGAACCATTATCTCACACTAAGTGATGCTTAACTATAAGTATCATGCTGTCCTTGATTCAAATACACGTTTTTAAAGTTCTGGCTCTCTAAAGAATATGACCAATTTTTGGACAAAATAACCAAGGTTATAGTTATATAAAAATTCTCTAAATTATTACTTATTAGAGAAATGCAAATTTAAACAACCTATCAGATTGACAAAAATCATCAAAAAGGACAATGATAAATTTTGAAGGGGATGTAGGAAAACCGGGGTACTAATGTATTGTTGGTAGAGTTGTGAACTGATGCAAACATTTTGAAGAGCATTTTAAAACTTTGCCTAAAGAGCTATAAAACTGTGGATCCCCTTTGATTCAGAAATATCATTGCTTGGTCAATATCCCAAGACATTAAAAAAATAAGAAAAATAGGATCTATTCTATAAAAATAGATCTTTATGTGATGGCAAAGAATTGGAAATTGAAGGAACACCCATCAATTGGGGAATGGCTGAACAGGTTGTGGTATGTAATAGTGATGGAACACTATAGTGCTATAAAAAGTGCTAAACAGTATGATTTCAGAAAAATTTGGAAGGACTTACATGAACTGATGCAAAGTGAAATGAACAGAGCCAGGAGAATATTATACATAGCAATAACAAAACTGTACAAGGAAGAAATGTGAATAGCTTCATTATTCTTAGCAATACAATGATCTAAGATAAACCCAAAGGACTCATGATGAAAAATGCTCTATGTCTTCAGAGAAAAAACTGATGTTTGACTACAGATGGAAGCATAGTATTGTGTTTCTTTATCTCCTCCTTTCCTTTCCTTTTTCAAGTCTTGCACAAAAATGACTAAAAAAACATGGAAATGTTTTACATGATTGCATGTATATAACCTATAGTAGACAGCTTACTATTTAAGAATGTCTAGAAGGTGTGCAGGGTAGGAGGGGTAGAATTTGGAACTCAGAACTTAAAAAAAATGTTAAAATTGTTTGAATGTAATTAAAAAAAAACTGTTACATCCCACATATTTTGAAATAATTTTTAGAGATGGGTTCCTCTGCTTTGATTGATTTTCTCCTCTTGGGCAAATCTTTCTACTCTCTTTTCCTAAGAGGGGCAGTCATAGTCTCATTCACTTTGAGCAGTTCTCTTGTGATCAGAAAGCTTTGCATTTCCTTTTTCACTAGAAGGATCAAATATAAATGCTGTTTGCAAGCTCCTGCAATGTGAGTAGCCTACAGGATATAGTCAGCCTTCACATGGAGAGCTGGCCTATCAAGCATGTGGCAGAAAACCTTAAGGGGGTTGATTGTTGCATGGCTTGCCCAGTGCAATGAGCAGCTTGCCTCATCCCTTGTTGTAAGCATGTTAATTCAGGCTTAACTCCTCTAAAACTTTAAAGGCGTGAGCAAATCTCTCTCTCCACCCTCCTTCCTCTTAAAAAAAAGTTTATATTTTCACACATTCATTGGCAGGATTTAAATGATAGAGGGGTCCTTGCTAAATCTTTGTCACAGCTGTGACAATAGTTAAGCATACATCAACTAACTCAGACTGAAAATCTGCCTGTGGCATAAAAGGGATAGGACTCTGTTCACATGTATTTTGCTTTGCAATATGTCAAATTAGTATCAGGGCACAATATAACATTTAAGATATTGGTCTTTTCAGAGCTGTTGTTCTCTGTTACATGGGCTGTGAGCCAACCAGAAACTGGCTTCCCGTATTCAACTGCAGAAGTTAATTAAATCCCATCTGATGGTCTAAACCCTGTTTTCCAACAGTCTGCAGTCATATGTTTGCTCATGTCTTACATAACACATAGAGAAGATATAGCATGTCCTCCAGAGCATTACAATTGTAGCAGGTCAATTCTAGGTAGCTGGCTTCATCACTTATATTATTTTTAAAAGATCCCTTCATTAGCTTGCATTTAAATAATTCTTCGCATCACATGCATTCTATTTCTCAACAAGATGCCAAATACTTAAGATGGGCAGTCTCACATGGAACAACCCTCAGGAAACTCTGTTTTAGTTAGTGGTCAGTCATTCAATTAGTAAATATTTATTAATCACTTATTGTTTCACATAGTATGCCAAGCTCCAGGAATACAAAGAAAGAATATGTGTGTGTGTATGTATGTATATATATATATATATATATATATACAAATATATATGTATTTATACACACATATATGTATGTGCTTGATAATATGTATACACATGTATATATGCACATAAATATACATATATACATATGTATATTTACACATGTGTATATACATATATACATATATACATATGTATATGTAATTTCTGCCCTCAAGAAGTTCTCATTTTAATGAGGGAAACAACAGGTAAATAACTATGAGCAAAATATATATGATATAAAAGGAAGATAAGCTGAGATCAGAAATAATGTGGGGAGAGGAAAGAGGAAAGGAACTCTTGGAGAAGATGAATCTTGAAGGAAGCCAGAGGAGTAAATAGGTAAAGAGATATGAAAGAAATGCACTTCAAGCATGAGGAAAGTCGATGAAAAGGGGTGTGGAAGGAAATCACCATTTACTATTACTACCTTCTGACTACCCATGGAGTTCCAAAATACCGTGAAGAGGGAATTTCCACCTTGCTCTTATCCTTGCCCATGGGAAGCCAGTGCCATAGACTTCTTATCTTGGTAACACTCTTCACCTTTATTTCTTTTCTGAGAGTAAGTCCTCTTTACCTGCATTGACATTGTTGTCAAGAAATAGTAACTATTTATTTATTTATTTATTTATTTTTTAACACATATTGCTTTATGAATCATGTTGGGAGAGAAAAATCAGACAAAATGGAAAAATTATGGGAGAGATTAAAAACAAACAAACAAAAGAAGCGAACATAGCATGTGTTGATTTACATTCAATCTCCTTAGTTCTTTTCTGGATGCAGATGACATTTTCTGACCAAAGTCTATTAGGATTACTTTGGATTGCTGAACTACTGAGAAGAACCAAATCTTTCATAGTTGATCATCACATTCTTGCTGTTATTGGGTACAGTGTATTCCTGGTTATGCTTGTTTTGCTCAGCATCAGTTAATGTAAATCTTTCCAGGCCTTTCTATAATCAGTTTCTTCATTATTTTTTATATATCAATAATTTTCCATTATCTTCATATACCATGATTTATTCAGCTATTTCTCAATTGATGGTCATCCACTCAGTTCCAATTCTTTGATACCACAAAAAGAGCTGCTACAAACATTTTTGCACATATAGGCCCTTTTCCCTCCTTTATGATTTCCTTGGAATACAGACCCAGCAATGCCACTACTGGGTCAAAGGGTATGCACAGTTTTATAGATAGTTCCAAATTGCTTTCCAGAATGGTTGAATCATTTCACAACTCTCCCAACAATGTATTACTGTCCCTGTTTTCCCACATCCTCTCTAACATTCATCACCATATTTTCCTGTTATCTTAGTCAATCTAAAAGGGGCAAGGTGGTACCTCAGAGTTGTTTTAATTTGCATTTCTCTAATCCATAGTGATTTAGAGAATTCTTTCATATAGCTATAAATGGCTTTAATTTTGTCATCGGAAAATTGTCTGTTCATATCCTTTAACCATTTATCAGTTGGAGAATGATTTGTATTCTTATAAATTTGACACAATTCTTTATATATTTTAGAAATGAGACCTTTATCAGAAACACTGGCTATAAAGATTTTTTCCCCAGCTTTATACTTTTAATCTTGTTTCTGTTGGTTTTGTTTGTGCAAAACCTTTTTAATTTAACATAACCAAAGTTGTTCATTTTGCCTTTCATAATGTTCTCTATTTCTTCTTTGGTCATAAATTCCTCCCTTCTTCAAAGATATGATACATAAATTATCCCTAGTTCTCCTAATTTGTTAATGGTATTACCCTTTATCCCCAAATCATGTATCCATTTTATCCTTATTTTGAGTGGGGTGTGTGAGATGTAGATCTATGCTGAGTTTCTGATATAATATTTTCATGTTTTCCCAGAAATTTTTGTCAGATAACAAATTCTTATTCCAAAAGCTGGATTTTGGGGGTTTATCAAATACTAGATTGCCATAGGCATTGATTATTGTGTCATGTGTATCTAATCTATACCACTGATCTACCACTCTATTTCTTTGCCAGTACCAAATGGTTTTGATGACTACTGGTTTATAATATAGTTTTAATATTGGAACTCTAAACCACTATCCTTTATATTTTTCTTTATTAATTTCATTGATATTCTTGACCTTTTGTCTTACAGATGGACTTTGTTATTATTATATTTTTTTAGTTCTATAAAATAATGTTTTGGCAGTTTGATTGGTATGGCATTGAACAAGTAGACCAATTTAGGCAAATTATCATTTTTATTATATTAGCTTGACCTAGTCATGAACAGTTCATATTTTTCCAGTTGTTTAGGTATGATTTTATTTGTGTGTGAAGCATTTTACAATTGTGGTCATATAGTTCTTGGGTTTGTCTTTGCAGGTAGACCCCCCAAGAATTTTATTTTGTCTACAGTAATTTTAGTGGAATTTCTCTATCTCTTGTTGATGGGATTTTTCAGGAATATATAGAAATGCTGATGATTTGTGTGGATTTATTTTATATCCTGCAACTCTGCTAAAATGGAATTGTTTCCAGTAGGTTTTTGGAGGATTTTCTAGATTCTCTAAGTATATCACCATATCATCTATAAAGAGTGATAGTTTTATTTCCTCATTACCTATTTTAATTTCCTTTTCTTTTCTTATTTCTAAAGCCAGCATTTCTAGTATAATGTTGAATAATAGTCGTGATAATGGGCATCCTTGTTTCACCCATCATCTTATTGGAAATGCATCCAGCTTCTCTCCATTACAAATAATACTTGTTTCTTTATATTTTTTGATAGATACTGCTTATTATTTTAAGGAAATATCTCTTTATCCTTATGTTCTCTAGTGCTTTATAGTTCTATAGGAATGGATGCTGCATTTTGTCAAAAGCTTTTTATACATCCATGGGTACTTAATTCTTGGTGGTAACTCCAGGTTACTTTCCAGAATAGGGTATTCCAGGCCCTCTGATCCTTTATTGTAGAAGCTGCCAGATCCTGGGTAGTCCTGACTGTTGCTTCTTGATATTTAAATTGTTTTTGTCTGGCAGCTTGCAATAATTTTTTCTTTGAGATTATAGTTTTGTAGTTTCGCAGCAATGTCCCTTGGGGTTTTTCTTATGGAATCTCCAGAAATAATTCATGGATTCTTTCAATGAATATTTCCCCCTCTGTTTCTAGAATATATGGACAGTTTTCCTTAATGATCTCTTGTGGAATGCTATCCAGGCTCTTTTTTTGATCATGCCTTCAAGTGGGACAATAATTTTTAAACTGTCCTTTCTGGATCTATTTTCCAGGTCGGCTGTTTTGCCAATGAGGTATTTCACATTTTCTTCTACTTTTTCATTCTTTTTAGTTTGTTTGACTGATTCTGGCTGTCTCACAAAGTCATTAGCTTCCTTTTGCCCTGTTCTAGTTTTTAATGTAAGATTTTCTTCAATTATCTTTTATATCTCTTTTTCCATTTGGTTTATTCTACTGTTTAAGAGTTGTTTTCTTCAGAGAATTTTTTTTCCCTTCCTTTTCCAAACTGTTGACTCTCTGATGCATACCTTTCATTTCTTTTCTCATTTTTTTCTACTTCTCTTATTTGCCTTTTGAAGTCTTTTATGAGTGTTTTCAAGAAGGTTCTGAGCCGGAGACGATTTCATCTCACTCTTTGAGATTTTTTTTGTGGACATTCTGTCCTTTTCTAAGTTTGTGTTTTGGTCTGCCTTGTCACTATAGTATCTTTCTATGGTCAAGATTCTTTTTGGTTTCTTGCACATTTTCTTTCCTTTTTTTTTTTTTTTTTTTTTGGTATTTCCTCTTTTTTTTTACTTTTGTTGGTGAGCTCTGCTTCTAGGATAAAGGGGACACTGTCCCAAATTCTGTACAGCTCTGAACCTTGGCTTTGAGCACAGGGACCCCTTGTGTTTGCAGTGGGTAGCTTTGCCTATTTTGTTCAGAGAACCTGGTTTCCCAAAGTTTTCCTTCTGAGCTGGAACTGGAAGCTGCTCACTGATCTGCTTCTCTACTGAGCCAGGATAGAGAGTCTTAGTTGCTGATTTGCTGTGATTAAGATGTTTTCATTGGTTTTCCAGAGTCTGTCTGGTCGGAGCTGAACACCCTTTTCACCTCAGTGAGGCTGACCTTTTTTCAAGTTTTTTCAGTCTATCTTGAGCTGGTGATTGGTTTCATTCCGTCAGACTTTTTCCAGAGGCTTGGTTTCATGTGGTTTTTGAGGGAAACTGGGAGAGCTCGAATAGCTTCCTGAATTTATTCTGCCATCTTGGCTCCACCCTAGAATGCCTTATCTCTACCACTTGAATTTTTTCCCATAATTTAATATACTTTCTTTAACCATGTGAACTGGCCTATCCCAGTTAATCTAAGCATTTTACATTTATTTAGTTAGTTCAGCATAAAGCAAATGAGTACTGAATTCGGTGCACCCAAAACCTGGATTTTTAATTACATTTTAAAGTTTTATGTCATGAAATTTTCTTTAAAGTATCCTCACCAATTTCCCAGAGCTATCACATATAATAAATATTTATAAGGAAAATAGATTTAAATCAGCAAAACTGATCAACATAATAAAAAATATCTGAAAAGATATGTGATATAACACACCTTTGGACCCCACATCTCTACATAGAGATGAAGTATGGTTGTCTTCTCATCTTTCTTAGGATCATGGTTGTTCTTTGGAATTTTGCCACATTTAATAGTTTGTGGTTGTTCTTTCAATTTACAATGTTTGTCATTATATACATTGTTTTCTTAGATTGCTTCACTTTGTATTACATCATATGAATCTTACCATGTTTCACTGTATTCATTGTATTCATCATCACTTACAGAATAGTAATATTCTATTATATTCATGTACCACAATTTGTTTATTCATTCTTCAATAAATGAACAGCCATTTAATTTCTAATTTCTTGCTAATAAAAAAGTGCTAGTATAAATATTGTGACACATCTTCTTCTGTTTTCTTATCAATAGCTTCCCAGCAGAATAAGCCTAGTAGTGGACTCTGTTTTTCAAAAACTTTTTAGTTGGTCTATTTGAGTAATGCAAATTGCTCTCAAAAATGTATAATAATAAACTACTATCATTGACTCTTCCTTTCTTTTGTTACCTTTATCAATTTGAAAGTAGTGAAATGAAATGTTTTATTTTACACTTCTCTAATTATTTGAGAATTGTAGTATTTTTTCATAAGGTTGTTAACAGCAGGCAATTTTTCTCCTGACAACTGATTATTCATATTTTTGTTCCCTTATCTACAATAAGTAGAATATGAAGATCTAGTTTTGAGTTGTACTTCTGAAACTTAATAGTCATAGAAACTTCTTATAATTCAGTCACAGTCTCTGATCCTGCAGAATTGGGAGAATAATAGCATCTATCTAACAGAATGGTTATGAGAATCTAAAGATAATGTATATAAAAATCTTTTCAGACCTTAAGATACTATATGTTTTTAGCAATTGTTATTGTTACATACAACTTAATATAACTGAGAAAAATATAACTTTGATGTTAAAAGGATAAAAATATTAGTTTACTAACTAAAAATACTTGGGTTGTATTTAAATTTCTTTGTACCTTAATTTTCTCACCTTATATTAATTACTTTACAGGGTCCTTGTGAATATCAAATGAGAGCATGAAAAGCAATTTGTGCCTAAGTTGTTATCATGACTTTAAGAATGATTCCTTGGAGCCTGTGTGGGGGTAAAACTAATCTTTTCATTTCGGTCCAGTCAAATTCAATCAAAAATTCATCAGGAATGAATAAGGCAGATCAGCATTTTTTAAACCATCTAAGAACTCTGGAAGTAAGTAAACTACAAAAATTCATACATAAGTTGAAAAGTTCTTCTTCAATATATATGTATAAAGGTTAAAGGATAAGAACAAATAGTATACAAGAAAAGAAAACATCTACAACTACGTAAAAATTATTTTTGTTTTTCCATTGCACTTTGATGACTTTGCAGGAGAGAATAAAGCTAACAACTTTGCACAGCTCTGCTTCACTTAAAACTAATTTATGCTTATGTCAAGACATTACCCTTTCTTTATCACTGGTCCTCTTTGAGAATGAAGGAAGAATAACAACAGCAACAACAATGTTTTAAATCACTTATAACAAGAAAATGCAAGTCAGAACAATTCTGAAGGTTTGCATTTTCAATAAAGTAGTCAACTTAACATGGCAAAAGTGGAAATAGCTGGTGCTAGAAAAGCCAAAAGGAGAAAGACACATAAATGCTCTGTTGATGAAACTATGAATTTATCTAACTGTTCTGGAAACCAGTTTGAAATTACATGAGAAAAGACCTTAAAATATTCAGAGAATTTGACCTAGTAATCTCACTATTGATTATATACTCTTAGATGAAAAATACAAAGCAAGGTACCCTAGCACTTTTTAGGAAGTAGAGTTAGTAAAATTTAACAGCTGACTGAATAAGGAAGATAACAGATAAAGGATTCTAAGTAAATATAGAAGATATGCCCTTGAATGAAAGGGGTAAAAATGTTGCAGTGACAGAAATTGAATTTGTAGATATTGTTTTTATCTTCACTTTTAAAGACTTAGTAGCTGAAATCAAGGAATTGGTCTAATAAAGGCAAGAGATGGAGAAAGAAGGAAAGACTCCTGAGACCTCATGCCAGAGAAATATCAACATTTAGGTAGTTTAAGGAGCCAATGCAGCAAAAGACATAGTGAAAGAACTGTTAGAAGTCTGGGAAACAACCAGGAGACAATGATGTCAATGAAAGCAAAAGAATCAGAAAATTTCAAGAGGTAGGAAAAGTAAAAAACAATATCAAATTCATCAACGATGTGAAAGATGATAGGACTGAAGAAATGTTATAAGCATTACTTAGAGGAGGTTACTGATAACCTTAGAGAGTGCATTTTCAGTAGACTAGTGGATACAAAAGCTAGATATATATTTTTTTAAGTTCAGGAAATACTCATCAGCAGGTAAAGCACAAAATTCATTATCTGTTGACTATAGGAGACACTTCTAATGAGTTGATTGCTGTTAAATCACACAGGCAAAGAATAGTTTTTTCATTGATCTGTTGTTCAAATGTGATTTTATCCCACTTGTTGTGTATTTTGTATCCTGCCTGATTTAAGTCCTGGGAAGTCACATAGGAAAAATGCTAAAATTTGGGGTCATGTCCCCACATGGGCTTGCTTAACTGAATGTGGTGGTCAAGAAAAATTTGTCATTTATAAAAGTTTTCTGAGTATGCAATGATCAAAAATTAATTCAAAATCAAATGCATAATGAATCTGAGATATTTCTGGTAGTGATTCCCTATGTTGCATTGTGGAATTTCACTGCAACCTTGGTTCTGAACACACAACATGCTCACTTTGCACTGTGCACGCACAAATGCTGCTAGAAACACATTGGCTCATATTCAAGGCAGAACTGTGTACAAATTTCTTGAATTAAAAGATGTCATGAGTGGGAAAAGTTTAAGAAGCTCTGATCTAGGAGCATTGATTCGCTAAACCATTCAAAAATAACCTTGTTTTAGAACAAAGAATAAGATGCACTGGACAGTATTCAGATTGTCCCTATGAGATCATCAGAATATAGATTTTGAAGTAGAAAGGACCCTAAGGGTCATCCAATTAATTGTCCTTATTTTATAGATGAACAAATTGAGGCTCAGGGATTTTAAGCATCTTGTATTGGCTATACAAAAATATATATTGCAAAGCCACTTTTCAGGTCTAGATCCTTCTGTCTCCAAATCTATCACTTCCATTTTATTTTAAGTCTCTATAGACATAATTGGATTAAACCTTTAAAAAAATCACTTCAATAATTCAGCAGTATGACACCTGTTTAAAGTTCTATTGAATAGTTCCTTTGAACAATTTAATTCAGAGTATGCTTAGTGGGTTTTCATCATCTGTTTTAGCTTGACCATTTCTTTGAGGATGATTAGGCATTATGGTGATAGAACAGATGAGTTTCCTTTCCAAAATTTTCTTATATTCAACTGAGGAAAAAGCATAGCCTTTGACAGAAATAAGATTATCTGGAATCTATTCCCATAAATAATTTGTAAAGAATTGTGTTTTAGTGAATAATTGAGAAAGGAATGAATTAAAAAAAAACTTTTGAAACTTACTTTAAGCCTTCAATGGGTTTCCCTTTTGCAAGTTAAATTGTAATCCATCTATTCTTCCCTGTAAATCTTGGAGGGAGGAGGGAAGACAAGCTGAGGAATGGGATAAAAGGAACATATTGGAGAATTTTATTTTTCCAGAGTTGTTCACAAATTTTTTATTCTCTCTCCCCCACTATATCCCCATTTAATCCATTTCCTTTGCATTCTGTTAGCATGGTGTTCGTATCAGTGAAACACACAGACTTTCCATTAGTTATCTCTTATTCTTGCCACATTGGCATCACATTCTTTCTGGTAATATATTTCTCTGATCGTATTGTTTATACTACTTTCTTCCTTTCGTTCAAAGCAAAAGGAGTTTGCAGAAGGTTCATTTGTCTGGACAATGGAATTTGAGACTTCTCAGCTATCCTTACCCTTGACCTTAAATGAGATCTAATTCCTGGTTGGGAATGAGTTACAGAATGTTCATACATATCATATACCTCTCTGTTGCTCTTTGAGTCCGGAAATGTACTTCTCTCCACTACCTTCAACTTTAATTCTTTGGAGAAAGTAGCATCCCATGACTCTCATTTGTACAGTTATCACTGGAAAAATCTTGCTTAATAAGATAAATCTTTTTTCTCCCTTAGAGAGAAGCATAGGGTTATTGTAAACATTTTAAAATAAATGTGATTTCAAATGAGAATTAGTACACTATACTGAACAGAAAGCTAAAGCAAGAATGACCTGAATGTAATTCCTATTTCTGACATAAATTAGCTGTGTGACTCTGGGAAAGCTACAACCTCTCAGTTCTCTAGATTGCAGACAAGGTATTGATCTGTACTGCTAGGAAAGTTTCTTTACCTAGGAGTTCCTTTTACTAATGGAATCTCTGTTCCAGCTTTACATCCCTATCATACACACTATTTAATGGGCCTTCGCACAAAGCCAACTATGAGTGATGAGAATGGCACTGATTCTCTGCTTTCTTTTATAACTTGACATTTTCATCATGATCATAACTGACCGCTTAAGTTCTTAAATACTACAAATGCTTAAATACTATCAACACTACAAGCTGAATTAAAAAAATTATTCTTCTCTTGGGTTTCTTAAACTTAGCAACTTTCACAAAGGCTTGATGAAAATGTTCTAGAAGTTTTGGCTCCCAATATCCAGACCAATGTTCCTTCTTCAGAATCATATTTGTCTTAATCCTTGGGAAGAACTTCATAAAGTCAGTTTTCCATTCCAGTGTCATAATGCATTTGCACATGTTATAACTCTTCCTGAAGCAGGCTCTGAATTCACTTGAGTTTCTGTTCTTGTGTCACCATGACACAGGTTTGAAGGACTGAATTTCTTAAAGGCAGATGAATTTCTTTTGAAATTTATAAGGTTAGATGCTTGCTTGTTAAATGAATTATGGAACCTAATGTTCTGAACACCACATTACAATAATTGTTATCAGTTTTATCACCCCTTAGGATACTGAAGCTGGAACTGAAATTTTGTTCAAGACATATATAAAATACAACTAAGTTTGGAATATGGATATGGATATCCATATTTTAAGAAAATACTTAGATAAATATAGTTATCCATATAAAATTTTCTGTGATTGAACTGATTATGTTATATTGAACAGTACTTAGCAAAGGATGGATGAGGGACAGTGTTATTTATCACTATTCTCCAAATCTTGGGTCAAAATATAATGGACAAAGTACAATTCTCATAAAAAAGCCCAGAAATTTAGCTTTCTATAAATCAACAATGTCATAGAGCACCATCTCTTGCCATAAACATCCCCATTGCACCCCTGGAAACAAATTTTATCTCAGAATGAGAAAACAAAGCATTCAGAATAAAGACATTAACTCTTTCCTTGTCAGAATGTGTCTGGTGTACTGGATTATGTTTGAAGTCCCATCCTGTAGAAAAGACATTGAGAAACTGAGTTATGTCCGGAGGAAGATAAAGCTATCAAAGAGATTTCTTTCCATAAACAGATTGCCAAAAAAGAAAAAGGGCGAGGGGAGGATTTGCTGGATAAATAGGGAGATGGTGCACATGAGGATTGTCTTTAAGCATTTAAATGGTTAGCATGTGAGAAATACACACACATACACACACACACACAAACACACAAACACAAACACACATACTCATTAAAGACTTGTTGCTTTAGGGTCCCAAAAGACCTTGAAGGTAAAAATGAAAATAATATAGAGTTTAGTTAGATATAAAGGAAAGAAAAAAAATACCACTAATAACAATTAGGACAATAATAACACATCTTGCTTCTAATTACAGCTGTCTAAAAATGTAAGGGCTGTACAAGATGGAAATGAGTTTATACTTGGAGGTTTTTAAATGGAGTGGGAAAGGCCAATTGCCCAGTATCCTGGCAAGAGTTTGGGTCAGGGATACTTTTGACTGATGCACCATGTTTGGTTCCAAACTCTAATCCCCAGAATCTGTAAACATTCATTTTCATTTGTAACCAATGGTTTATTAAAGTAACCAAGACAAATGGCAATAGAACCTCTAAGATTCCTGCATAAAAACCATGGCTTATTTTCAAGTTTATGCCTTGAAACTTTTTAATATTATAAATTTACAACAAATTTGTCTCAATCATTTGCACTGTTTTTTATGCAACAAAATGCTTTCTTTAATTTTGACTTTTTGTGTTTTTAAGGAACTAAACTCTTCTATGGCTCCTGTGATCCATTATTAGTCTTTGATCCCATGAAATATCAGTGTAGCTTATCCTATTTGTCAATTAGGATTTTTTAGACAATTTGTGACTTATGCAAAATATTTTATATTATAGCTCATTTGTTGTAAAATAAAAATTAAGATTTTGAAATTGTGGGAAAGTTTTGAAACACTCTATTTTGCAATTTTTTGATTGTTTAAAATATCATTTAAAAAATAAATCTGATTACTTCTTGAAAGACAATTGACTAGTTTTGGTATCCTTGCTTCCCTTTTAGAATAATAAAATTTCATTTAATTATTTCTAGCAGCACTTAAGAGGCAAAAAATTGTATATACTGCACATGGCTATCAAATAGGAAACGGCTAAACAAAATGTGATTAATGGCAAATTACTGGTGCTATAAGAAATTATGAATATGAGAAATTCAGAAAAACAAAGGAAGACATAGGAATTGATGTTGAGAATATATAATTAAAAAAAAGAATAGCTCCTCTTCCTTGTAGATGAATTAAAAAGTGATTATGGATATAAAGCATGTATATAAAGGACAGACTATATAGGTATGCTGATTAGGTTTTGCTGAATTGCTTTCCTCTCCTCCATTTATTTATTTTTATGAAAAGACTGTCTTGCTGACTGGGCAGATGGATAGGGAAGGTACATTAATAAAGGTGAGCTAAAAACAAAACAAAACAAAATACCAGTCTTTTTTTTTTCCCCCCTGAGGTGGTTAGGGTTAAGTGCCTTGCCTAGGACCACACAGCTAGGAAGTGTCTGAGATCATATTTGAACTCAGGTCCTCCTGACTTCAGGGCTGGTGCTCTATCCACTGCACCACCTGGCTACCCCCCAGAAAAATTTTTAAAAGGAAACATATAGAGGAAAAAAAGAATGGAGTCAATTAGAAATCTAAAAATATTAAAATTTTTGGTGGATAGTTTATAAGATCTACGACTTAAAATAATTATTAGTTGGCATTCTAGCCAATTTCCTAAACTATAGATCATTCAGTATGTTCAAACTTTGTTCAGATGAAACCAATGGATTGAAATTAGTGAGGTGTATTTTAAACATCTGGATTAAGGTGAAAAAGGAGATAAACTTCCAGGAATCACCAATCTTAAGTATAGTTTGAATCTCTCAAATAGCTTGTTCTTGTTATCCTATTTAAATTTAGTGAAAAAAAGAAACAGTAAAGAAACTGAATGATAGTAAAAGTAGGCACCATAAAGTTTAGGAATCTGAAAGAGAATATAGCTTTAAATGAACCCACAGATTATAACATTATATATTATAAAACAGGATTAGGAGGATGACAAATTGATGATACTAACAAGAATTGATCATATATTACTGAATATAATATATTGCTATCAATATATTAAGCAATAAACTTGTAACATTATATATATATATATATATATATATATATATATATATTTCATCTGTGTGTTTAAAATAGGATCATTTTCTGGTTTTCCCTTCTTCCTACCATGTGAGTTAGTCTATCTGCCTCTTCTCCATTCCTAACCCCAACTGAAAATAAAAATTAAAAAAAGCTGTGTCCTCACTTAATTATTCCAAAGATCAAAGGCTCAAATTTAGTATAGCTTTTTGGTGATTTCTGACAAAATTCACATGGTTTTATGGTTGCTAAGGTAAAAAAGGGCCTACTCATTTGGAGAGCCCTTCACACTTGGTGGCTATCTAAAGGCCCTTCAGTCACTGCAATCTGCCTTACTGATCAAATGTGTTTCCATATGAAGCCAAGAGGAAATCTTTTCTACCAAATTCAGTGTTATATTATTCTTGTTGAATATTCTTCTTTTCCTATTGCTAAATAAAACTCCTTTAGTTAACGCTATGATACACAGGTATCTCATTGGTTCCAACATTTAACCTAAACAATCAAGTGAAGCATAACCAGTATAGTTTCCTTGGATTAAAACATTTTGGGTATTCTTTTTTTAGAATTGACTTCAAAGTCAATTAACAAGTTCTAGATAGAAGAAAGCTAGTTCTCATCCTATTCCCTCCAGTCCCTTTTACTACATTTTGGTTTTTTTAATAGTATTATCCAATTTGTTTTTCCACCTTATTCATCAGACTTGCTTTGGGATCATGCTTGGGTGTTTCCAATACTCAAATAATTAGGATTTGTTACCACTGAGGGCATGGAAGCTCTGACAGCAGATCCAAAAGGAGTTACCAAAATGTTCTAAGCACATCAGTAAGTATCATTAGAATAAATGCCTAGCCTTCCAAAGTGAGTTCAATTAATACATTTTGCTGTATTAATTCTTGTACATTTTTTTGAATCATATTCTAGATAGTCATTCATATTGGTGAGTTCATTTTAGGATATACATCTTAATTTCTTTTCTTTAATGTTAGCTTTGTGTTATACCCAAAGTTCTCTCAGAGAAGTTCCTTAATAATAGAAGGAATGGTAGAGGATGATCTTAAACAAATATCACATACCAATCACATAATTAGCACTATGAGGATAAAGAAATAATGTAGCAGAACCACCTCCTCTCTACTCACATGGGAACCCCGAGTTCAGAACAGTTAGTACTTAATAAATACTTGTCAAATTTACTTGGTTTTTTTTTTTTTTGTTGTTTTTGTTTTTTTAGTAAAAGGACTTTTTAAAATATCTTGTTGATTTATTGATTAGTAATGATCTTTATTTTTGCCTTTAAAAAACATTGATAAGTTTCATTATTATGCAATACTTTCCAACAAATACCTAAATGAAATTTTCCCTAACCAGAACAAAATACATTATTTGCTATGTTTAATGATTGTTTATTTGTGTGTGTGTATGTGTGTATGTGTATAAAACACTTTTACTACTTGACTAGCAGTTTGTTGTCTTCCAAGGTTAATTTCACTTGATATAGTTATCAGAAATATTATATCCTGCTTTTTTGATTGAATTATTTCATAGAAATCACTACTTTACGATTTTTTTTGATTCTGTCATTTACAACAAAACAAAATGAAAAAAAAAACCCCAACAACATCCAGATCTATGATAGCATTGATGAAAATAAATTCCGTCTTCTAATGCAAATTGGTTACTATAATTTCTGGCCTTTGGTAGTTGGTGGTCTGAAGAATTGAGTAGTTAGGTCATTTGTCCAGTCACGTAACACTTAGTATGTTTAAAAAGCTAGGTTTCAATTCTGGAGAGCGATTTGGAACTATGCTCAAAAAGTTATCAAACTGTGCATACCCTTTGATCCAGCAGTGTTACTACTGGGCTTATATCCCAAAGAGATTTTGGGGAAGGGAAAGAGACCTTTATGTACCAAAATGTTTGTGGCAGCTCTCTTTGTAGTGACCAGAAACTGGAAACTGAGTGGATGCCCATCAATTGGAGAATGGCTGAATAAATTGTGGCAAATGAATGTTATGGAATATTATTGTTCTATAAGAAATGACCAGGAGGAATATTTCAAAAAGGCCTGGAGAGACTTAAATGAACTGATACTGAGTGAAATGAGCAGAACTAGGAGATCATTATATACCTCAACAATGATACTGTATGAGGATCAATTCTGATGGACATGGCTCTCTTCAAAAATGAAATGAACCAAACCAGTTTTATTTGTTTAATAATGAATAGAACCAGCTACACTTAGTGAAAGAACTCTGGAAATTGAGTATGAACCACTACGTAGCATTTCCAATCCCTCTATTTATGTCTGCTTGCATTTTTGATTTCCTTCACAGGTTAATTGTACATTATTTCAAAGTCCAATTCTTCATGTGCAGCAAAATAACTATATGGATATGTACACACATATTGTATTTAACATATACTTTAACATATTTAACATGTATTGGTCTATCTGCCATCTAGGGGAGGGTATGGGGGGAAAAAAGGGAAAAATTAGAACAAAAGGTTTTGCAATTGTCCATGCATTATCCATGCATATATCTTGTGAATAAAAAGCTATAATAATAACAAAAAGAAACTTAGGTTTTTCTTAAATCTGCTATCCTTTAAACCAAATTACTTGTTTGGTATTTCTCTGTAGTGTAAAAGTATTACATTATACTCAAATTATCTATATTTCCCTTAAAGATAGAGGAATGTTCAAAATTATAAAAGTTTCAATACTAAGCTAATATAGTGGTTAGAGTATTGGATTATGCATCAAGAAGGTCTGAGTTATAATTCTGCTTCAGATCATAACTGTGTTACCCTGGAAATTGTATTTAACTTCTCTCAACCTCATTTTCATTATTTGTAAAATGGAAATAATATTATCACCTACCTTTTTTGTTTGTGTTTGTGAAGTTCTTTGCAAACTTTAAAGCACTATTTAATTGATGACATAATTGTCATAATGTTTGTAAGTTCCTTCTGTATAATAGGTATACAGAATATTTTATATGTCTCTTCCTTCATCATTATTGTCATTGCCATCATTATCATCATTATTCCCTATGAACATTCTGCTCCCTTTAAACAGAATAACTCTACATCTTTTACATATAATTTATTCTTGTTTGTCTTTAAATCTTTTTGTTTTTATCCTTTCTTCTCTACTTGAGAAGCTTCCTTCTCTTGCTTCCCATGGACTCCACTCATCTTGGTCAATCAAAACAATCTACAGTTTTCAAGACTATTGTCACTTCCTAAATGAAATATTCATTAAGTATTTATAGTTTTATTTGATTATTTGAACTACTTAAAATTTTTCTCCAGCTTAAAAATAATAATAAAATAAATACAAATCAGAACAGCTCTGAGGTTTCTCCTCATAATCTGTGAATCAGCAAAGATGACAAGAGATAGGGCACGGTTAATATTGGAATAGTTATGGTTACATGGGACCTCTAAAGTACTGGTGTTGGAACTATGAGTTATCAACCCAACCATTCTGGAAAATAGTTGGGGAAAAGGTGACTAAAATGTTCGTATACTCTGAGCCACAGATTTCATTGTTAAGAATATACCAGAAAGAGGAACATGATAATTCTGCTACAGACAAAGAAAGAACTGGAGATAATGGAGCTGCTTTAGAAATATTTGAAGATTTATCAGGTGAAAGAAGCATTAAATTTATTTTGGTTGGCCTTAGGTAGTAGAACCAGGAGCAATTGGTAGAAGTTATAGGAAAGTCGATTTTTAGCTCAATAAAAACAAACACTTCCTAATAATCAATCAGTCATACAGATGTAGAAAGAGGATTATTTCGTTGGTAGTGAATTCCTCAATAGTGGAAGTCTTTAATACAAGCTACAATGGCCATCCAATAGAAATACAGTAGATTGTACTCATACTTCAAATAAAGGGACTAGAGTTGATGGTTTGTAAGGTATCTTTCTCCCCATTCTAGGAGGATATGAATTTACAAATCTTTCCTCATTTTTGGTTTTTCCTAACCTAAACCTGAGCTAGAAGACATTTAGATGGTACAATGATAGAATACTGAACTTACAACCAGAAAGCTTTTTTTTTTTTTTTTTTTTTTTTTTTTTGCTTGCTGAGGCAATTGGGGTTAAGTGACTTGCCCAGGGTCACAGAGCTAGGAAGTGTTAAGTATCTGAAACCAAATTTGAACTCAGGTCCTCTGGACTTCAGGGTTGGTACTCTACTCATTACACCACCTAGCTGCCCTAGGCTCATCTTTCTAAATTCAAATTAGACTTGAGAAATGTATTAGCTGTGTGACCTTAGGCAAGTTACTTAATACTTTTTGACTTAGTTTCTTCATCTATAAAATGAATTGTAGATGAAAATGGCAAAGAATTCCAGCAATTTTATGAAGAAAATAGCTCCAAAAAGATATGAAAAGGTGGACATGATTGAAAAATGAATAAGCTTCAACAAGAGTAGTAGAATCAGTCTCTCCCTCTTCTGAATTCCCCTAACACTTTTCAAAACTTAACTTTGAGAGTTTATCTTGAATTATAGTCAGCGATATGCTGATAAATGTTTTAATAATTTGGCTTTTAAACAATAACAAAATCAACAACAACAAAAAACACAGGATACTTTTAAGTTTAAGCTGCATTGTTTACATTTTCTCCATCATTTTATTGTCTAGACAATCAACAAAATAATAAATCAAGCCTTGATTTGTAGTGTTTGCTGATTTCTTAAGTATTTATATTCACATTAAAAATTAAAGCCAACTGTCCTGAGCTGGTAGTTGAACACCTCTGAAGTTAACCTCTGTTTAAATCATTCTTCTGTGAACTTCATGAGGGTAGCCAAAATCTTCCAGAATACTTAGACCAGTGTCTAAAATGTAGCAAGAATCCAAATATTTTCTTAACAAGTGAATAAAAGTTAGGCTATAGTGGCTTCAAAATATTGTGTTTAAAGAAAATAACCCATCCAAGAGAATCTTTTTCTCTCTCTCTTCCTCCCTCTCCCCCCCCACACACACATACATGAAATCATTTACCTGCCTGATCATATTGTCAGAATTTTTCAACATCTAGACTTTTAGAATGCAGTATTCATCTATTTCAAACTTAATACACACTATTGCTATAGTTGTTGTTATTATTTACTAATACAGCTTTTGTCTTGTGACCTTGAATTCTATCACCTTTTTCCTTTGGGACTGTGAAGCTGTTAAGTAAATACTTGTTAGAAACAGTTGTTAACTTTGCTTCTTACATTTTCAGTCTTGCAAAATAAGTGTCTTGGTATTTTTCAAGAGTTCTTGTACCATACCTTCCACTAAAGTATTATGCCAGTGTCTCATCTTGGCAAAGAAGTGACCCTAAGCTCTGGAAGGGTATGCCAGCAGAGTACTATCAGGGCTCTGGCAGGGCTTACCAAGCTGGATATGCTTCAAGTATGGACCTTGGCAGACTGTCTATTTGTCATCCAAGGACTAGCCTAGTTAAGCATGGAGAACCATTACCAGAACACTGAACACCAAGTGATGATTTTTTTTTTTTTACAGCCACACCACATGAGGAAAGCCATCTTCTAAGAAGTACAGGGAGAATTATATATTTCAGTAGAGAGATTAGCCACAGATGAAAGCATGAATCCTTGTAGTATTGAAGCATGTAATAACACTCTTTAAGTGACAACTTTTAAAAATCTACAGCTATGTGATTTTGTAGGAAAGGTTGGGTGATTTTATTTGGTCTTAAATGCAGAAACTTTCTTTTGGATGAAACGAATAGTAAGAATTAAAAAGAAAAATATTCTTGGCTTCAACAATTGCCTACTTGTTACATACAGATGATACTATTTTTTTTATTTATGTGACAAAATTCAAATGGACTTTTTCCCTTTAGAAGATGAAGAAAGGTAGCTGTTGTCAACATTTAGAAATGGAAAGTATTGTATGAGTGTGCATTAAACCACATAAAAGTTAGCCAAGAAATGTTCAAAACAAGGCCAAAGGTTTGTTTACTATATTCTGAAGTTTCCTCTGAATTTTTATGGACATTTACAAGAGAAGAGAGTGGCACAAAAATAGACACACAAACTTGTTCTCTAGTTGTTGGGATAAAAGATAAAATCAAGGAGCAGCTGGGTGGTACAGTGGATAGAACACCAGCCCTGAAGTCGGGAAGACCTGAGTTTAAATCTGGCCTCAGACACAACACTTCCTAGCTGTGTGAATCTGGGCAAGTTACTTAATCCCAATTGCCTCAGGAAAAAAAAAAAAAAGATAAAGTCAAATTAATTAAGTAGTTAATGACTGAAATTCTATTGTTCTTACTAAAATTTATTCTTGTTGTTGTTATTAGTACCATTGGGATTGGATAAATTGGGATAAAATGGGAAAAGATTATTCTGCTATTGCACTTTTATTCAGTTTTTTCTACTTATTGTGGATAGTAATATGAAGGATGGGGCTAGAAATAACAGATGTTTTTGCACTTCTGGCAGGGAAGAGCTTTACTCAAAGGCTGGGATGATTTGAAGCTTGCTTAAAGCTGATTTGGCACCTGGTAGATGTGATTCTTCAGGAAAAGGGGATGCTCAGCTTAAAGAAAAAGTTGGTTGGACTTCATTGGCCATAGTTCAAATTGATTGAAGAAGACAGAAAAAAACCCCTTTGCTTTGAAGTACTTTTATCATAGAAACCAGGATTTGGCCTCCAAATAATCATACAAAATGAATATCCTTGGAGAATTCTTTCTTTGTAACTTTTTAGAAGCTCTATCCCAAAACTGTGATCTCCAGGTATTTTACTTTTGCCAATTAAGAGTTAAAACAGAAAAAAAAACTATTAAGAGCCATAACTGCCCAAACTTATTTCTGGCCCATGGAAAATGACATATGTCACCCACTCTGTCATTTCCAGCACCCACCCACCCACCATGAGGCTGACTCAATAGGTGGAGCAGGTGTCATAAATTCCATTGAGCTCATGTTATTCCCATTGCAAGTCATTCAGTATGCCCTCATTTGTCAAATTCTTTGAGAAAGCCAATTATTCATTAGCTGGAATGAGAAAAAAATGTAAAAATCTAGAGGAATTATAAATGAATTCCCATTTTATCTAGTTTATATCATATCTACTTTTGTCTTCAGTCTTCTAAGGCAATGGAGTCTAGTAGTGTGTTAGTTTATACTTAATTATTCATATGCTTAAAAATTCTTAAAGTTTAACCCGTTGGGTCTTCTGTCTGGTTAGTTATTGCACTGAAGATAAGAGTATCATGAACTTAGTGTAACTGAAATAAGTAAGCCAGGCACTATTTTAGGCACTTATCAAACTTTGGTAAAATCTCATCAATATAAGTATTCCCTTCAGATTCCACTCCATCTAAATCTTCCCATCCTATGAAACTCTTGTCTATGTGCTCCATAAATCTGCCACAGAATGGGAAGACACTGAATAATTTATTGTTTTCTGCTTTCTCTTTGCAACCAGCCTGTATGTTTCAATGTGTGTGTGTGTGTGTGTGTGTGTGTGTGTGTGTTTACACGCTCGTGTATATGTTTCTCTTTTATACTATTTCTCTTAACAATTTCTGGTTTGGCACATATTACAGTCTGCTCATACCCACTCTGTGCATCTCTTTAATGTCACTTAGGTGATCAACTTCAATTCTTTGGTGATTGAGGTAACCATGAAACAGCCTTGACTCTTGATTCAGTTTTTGTTGATGTTCAAGCATTTTATTCATGTCCAACTTTTCCCGACTTCATTTGGAGTTTTTTCGGTGGAAATAATGGAGTGATTTGCCATTTATTTCACTAGCTCATTTTACAGAAGAGGTAAATGAGGCAGAGTTAAGTGAACTTGTCCAGGATCACATTGCTACTTCACTTCTAGACCTAGTCTATTGGAAAGCAACTAGGAATCAAAGTGGATAGAATGTTGGAATTGGAGTCAGAAGACCTGAGTTCAAATTTGGACTCAGACACACACTAGTTTGTATGACCCTGAGTGTCATTTGACTTCTTTGTGTCTCAGTTTTTCTCAACTATAAAATGGGAATAGCAATAAGACCTAGTGTATAGAGCTGCTGTGAGGATTAACTAAGATAATAGTTGTACAATGCTTATTATAGTGCCTAACACATACTAGATGTTATAGAAATGTTTATTCCCATCAACCTTCATTATTATTTTGCTATATCCATTCAATACATACACACACACACATACACACATGCACACACACACACACACATATATATATATATACACACATACCCCACAAAGATTCACACATATGTTATATATTCTGTATGTACTCTTGCATAACACATATACATATATATGCACATACATAAATGGTAAAACTCAATGAATTGTCCATTTAACTTAATATTATGTTCTGAATAATAGGTATTCTTTATTCATTTGGATGTGCTTAGGTGCATAATAAGTTCAAATTCTTCTGAGTGATTATTGATCTTATTGAGTAAACCCTGCAATATTACAGAGATTTATTCAATTGACACAGTTTTCTATAACTTAAATAACTTACCAATTCCATTGAAACTTTGTGTTGAAATTCTGTATGACAGTGATAAACAACTTTGGAGAGCATGTATCCCACTATTTTATGCTTTGTTTGTGATTTATTAACAATCTGAGCATTGTTAAAAAAATTGTTTCTGCTATTACATCTTTCAAGGAATTTTATAAGATTTTGACATATACATAGGAGATGTACTGTTGGAGGAGCTCATGTGTATAATAATCATAGATGACAGAGAACATTAAATTTTGCCAAGCTCCCTACATATATTATTTGATTCTATTGTTGTCTTTCAATCATTTCTGACTCTTTGTGACCCCATTTGGGGTTTTCTTGGGAAAGATACTGAAGTGGTTTACCATTTCCTTTTCCAGCTCATTTTATAGATGGCAAACAGAATTAAATGACTTGGCCAGAGTCATTCAGCTAGTAAGTATCTGAAGTCATATTTGAATTCAGGAAGATAAGTCTTCCTGATTCCAGGCCTAGTACTTTTTCCATTGTGCCACCTCACTGCCCTTTTATTATCTGATTTAAGTCTCTTCAAAACCATATCGTACAGGTTCTACAAAAATTTTAAACCCATTTCATAGATAAAGAGGATAAGTGATTTGTATGGGGTTATACAAGCTATAAGTGTCAGGGACAGGATTCTAGAACCCCATCCACTGTGGCCCCTATTTCTTGGTAGATAAAATAACATTTATTCTAGAAATGATTGCGCAAGAAACTATCTCAGTACTTCGAGATAAATACACACTAAGGAGTTGAATAAAAAATAAATAATTTTAATAGTGACTTCATTTTTGAAAAGGGTGAGATTGATGGATATTGTTATTTTTACACTGAAAATCAGGTTCAGTCTGTTTTTTTTTTTAATAATATAACAAGATTTTTGACAGTCTAGTTTAGTATCATGTTAATTGAAAAGGGCCATTCCCATAATTAAAATAACAATCTAAAAATTGATAAACTCTTACCTTCAAAGGTATTTAATATTTGAAATAGCCTATCCCATATTAAATTGAGGAGGGGATAAAGAGAAGTTTTTAGCAGAGGGCATTAACCTCAACCCACCTAATCTATAATAATAATAATAGCCTATGCTGAAATCAATGTTTGAAAGTTGTAGAGCTATACTCAATGAGTGAATCTGCTGGGAGATGGTGGGTTTGTACAGAGGAGTCTTACTGTGCTGAATATATAGCTTTCTGGGACTGATCACTTCAAACTATCAAACATGAAGTAAATGAACTACTTCAAATAATATACTTAACTCAAATAGCTGTTGTCATAGAAATAGCAAGAGGAGAAAAAAGTAAAATTCAAGAATTATCCAAAAACTTCAATTTAGTCAAGTTTTTCCAGTTTGTTAGACATATAAATGAGCCCAAACTAAGTTTATTTTTGTAATCTGTTATTTCTACTTTTGACCTTTTACATCAGTGCCACCATTATTCCTACTAGGTACTACTGTTAGCTAGCTAGAATTTATATCATGCTTAAAGTTTTGCAATATACTTTTTTTTTTGACAGATACGTTCTTCTTTTTTTTTTTGCAATACACTTTATAAATATCTCATTTCATGGCCCCAAGAATGCTGAGAGGCAAATGCTGCTGTTATCCCCCTTTTACAGATGAGAAAACTGAGGCAGACAGAAGTATCCTGTATAACCCAGCAAACAAATGTTTGAAGCTGGATTTTAGTACTTACAGAGTACTTACTTTAGTACTTTAGGTCTTTTTGATTCTACATTCTGCCACTATCAACTTTGCTGCTGTTGCTATTGTTACTCTTGCTACTACTACCATTGTTGTATAGTCATTTCAGTCATGTCTGACTTTCCACAACCCCACTTGGCATTTTCTTGGCTATAATACTGGAGTGGGTGTGCCATTTCCTTTCCCCCCCTCACCCCCCCTGCTCATTTTATATATAAGGAACTAAGGCAAATAGGATTAATTGACTTGCCCAGAGTCACATAGCTTCTGAGATCAAATTTGTACTCAGGAAGATTAATCTTCCGAACTCCAAGTCCAGCATTCCATCCACTTTATCCCCTAGATGCCACTATTGCTACCATTACAACTAGTTAAAAGTTATATAGTGATTTTCAGATGAAAGGGTTTTAAGAGTTTTCCATTAATTTCTCTATATATGAAAATCTAAATATGGACATAACCACCCTTAGAGATAGCTTTGATTATTGCTTTCATTTGATTGATAAAGAAGCCAAATTTCAGACCAGTTAAATGATTTGCTCAAGATCATACTGCTAGTGAGTATCCAAACCTCTTTTGAACCCATGTCCTCCAAAGTCCAACACAATAACTTGACCTATTATTGACTTATTATTGCCATTGTTCAGCACAGTGCCTGGCATAGTAGACATTTAACAAATTTATATTAGTTAATTGGGTATAAACTCATTCTGGAAAAAAGTCTGGTTTATAGGCTTATTCTCACTTGCAGGACTTAGCACAGACTTTGTTCATAGTAAGTCTTTAATTGATGCTTGCTGAATGAATGGATGAATGAATGAATCTTTTCACAATGATATAAGTGCTTACTGGGAAATACATTTTCTAAAGAGGTGAGGAGTAGAGCTAGCCTAGAAAACCCACAAATTCAGATAACTAGATAATCAAGAGGAGACTTCATCAATAACATTCAGCAAACTGAACAAGCCAAGTCAATGAGCATTTACTAAGTGCCTCTCATATCCCAGGCACTTTACTAAGAGCTCCTCTGAAATTTCATCATTATATCCTCAGTTTTTAATATTACCTTCTCATTCAATTGCCTTTCCTTTTGGATTGGAAGATTACAGGGTAGAACAACACACTCCTGCCAAAAACTTATTTTCTAGAGGGCTGTGAAATATCAGAACTTTCCAGATAAGTCTTCATTTTCCATCAGCAATTTAGTTTCGTTTGAATTCCATGGAATAATATGGTAGGTAACTGTAAACTTTTTGAGGGGAGGACCTATCTTCCTTTTTCTTATTTATATCCTCAACATTTAGCAAAGTGCCTGGCACATACTCAGTGCTTAATTTACTAAATTGAGTTGCTATTTTAACCCTTGTCTCAAAACCCATTGGGATGGAATTCTCTCCTTATTGGTGGAAGTCAATGCCCTGACCATCATGGAGGATAGTGTAGATGATGAGGCAAGAACTTCAGATCTCAACCACTATACCTTTGAAATTCGCCAAGGGAAGATGGAAGAGACCAGTCCTCTGTTGTTGAAGGAAAAAAGTACAGGAAGATAGGAGAGGAGTAAATAGACTTTATCATGTTCTAATTTCCAGCTTGCTCCTAGGAGGTTTTCCTTGTATCAGTCCAGGACCTTCTCTTGATTAAGCTGAGTTTTTTGTTGTTAAGTCATTTTAGTCTCTGTTTGACTCTATGATCTCAGATCTCTGTGTATTATTTACAAAGACCACTAGAGTGGTTTGCCCTTTCCTCTCCAGTTCATTTTATATATGAGGAAACTAAGGAAAGTGAGGTAACTGAGGATTAAGTGACTTGCCCACATTTGACCTCAGGTCATTTTTGACTACAGGCCTAGCACTCTATCCACCACAAATGTATACATTCTTTGATTTCTCTTTTGCTATGATTTTCCAAAGTTAGTTTCTTTGCTGTTCTCCTGTGTGGTTATGGTGAACTGGTATTAGGTTGGAAAGGGTTCAAGCCTTGAATATGTAGCTTGGGGTCCTCCTTCTTACTCCCAAAATGACAGGGCAGTCAAAAATTAATTGAATTCAATCATACCCCTTAGACTAATAATATTTAAGAGAGCAGATAGATATGCTTCTATCCCAGTTTCTCTTCTTGAGAAGTACACTACAAAGTAGTGGCCTCTGGCATCAACCTCCTGTTTCCTCTTCTGGAAGAAATGAAAGCCTTCCTTTGAGAAGGATGGAAGAAGTGGCTAGAGATGTTTATTCTTCCTCCCTTTGATTCACACACAAAAATAGCCCCTTGGCATAGATGGCCTACATGGCATACATGTAGGGCTCATCCTTTTGTATTAACAAAAAGAAAGAAACTCCTGCCCTCAAGGACCTTGCACTCTAATGAAGGAAAATAATGCATAAAAGGCAGCTGAAAAACCAGGGGGAAAGGTAGATAAGGTACTCACAAGTTGGAGGAAAGGGGAATGGTTCAAAGAGTCAGGAACAGAGGTAGGAAAGGAGTAAAGGAATAATTGTATATTTCCTCAAAAAAAAAAAAGGTAGAATTGAGTCCTCAAAATATATTGAGAGGAACCAAATTCATAAATAATAATGAATGATATTGGTGCAATGTGTTAAAATTTATAAAATATTTAATGTAAATAACTTTATTTGATCCTCATAAAAATCTTATCATAGGGTCATAAATTTAGCATTAGAAGGAATATGAGAAGTCATCATGAGTGCTATCTACTCATTTTGTTATTAAAGAAACTAAGGCATAGAGAAGCTGAATGATTGGCGTACAGACCTGTCTTTTAGGTATCTGATACAGGATCCAAAACTAGGTTCTGATCCCAGACCAGTGCCCTGTGATTGTACTATGTTGCCTGCCTTCTTTAGATTGGTGCTTATTGTTTATATTTTTCCAAATTGGGCAACTGAAGTTCAGAAAGATTAATTTATAATGGGTCATACATCTAATAAAAGTGTATGAGGCAGGATTCATACTCAGGTCTTCCAGATGATGAAATTGACTCTCTGGTTACTTATTTATCCTCTAGAAATGCTATGTCAGAATTTTGAACAAGTATTTATTAAAATCCTACTGTGTTCAAATTATAATGGAAGAACAAAATTTTTGGACTAGGAGTCAATAGTCTCAAGCGCAAAATGTGCTGTGTGATTTCAAGGAAGTTATTTAAATCTTTCAGGTTTTCCTTTTTTAGTCTGATAAATGAGATAGTTGACTTATAGTATCTCTAAACTTTCTATCAGCTTCAAGAGTTTATGATCTTCAATAGTTGAACAAAATGATGTTTCTCTTTTTTACAAAACAAACAAACCCACTATTGGCATAAAAGTATTCTTGACTTCCCTAACTGTTAAATTGTTATCCTGTGTCAAAATATATCATTGTCTAGAATAATGTCAGGTAACTCAAATTCATTCAATGCACATTTAATGATTTATCTCCACAATCTTGCTTAACCCTTTCTCTCTTATTACATACCAATCATTGTTTCCTTATAATTTTCTTATACATAAATTCAACTCCATTTCACAAATTCTTATTAAGTACCTTCTTTGGAATGTGTAAGGCAAGGGATACCAAGACAAGAATGCTTTCTTCCAAGGCATTTAAATCATACCCAATTCTGGATTTGAAAGTGCTTCTAGTCACTTTACCATCCAATCAAACAAAGCATTTAGAAATGGGAGATGAAAATTCCTCTCTATATTCATATTAATGAGGGTTGCTGCTTGTCTCTAGAAGCACTTTCATTTTAAAAGGTTTAGATGAAATTATTCGAGGTTTAGAAGAGTAGTGCTCATGGGAATGATGGCAAGGACACTTCTTTAAGTTTGGAAGGAATAGCTTGGAATGCCTCAGTGTTTTGTCAGACTTAGGATTTGGGAGCAGGTGGGCAAAGGAAATACTTGGGTAATACCAGCAGTCATTTCATGTTGCTTGGTGCCGAGCTTACTATTTTGGGGGCCCCTTATTGGTTAGAAGCAGTGGGATGATTGTTGTGCCATGCACTTTCGAGGACTGATCACTAGGCCCACACTCTGCCAACCACTGCTGAATAACCAGCACCAGATGGTACCTTGACAGTATCTGAGGTGATGCTGTGTGACAGTACCCATTGTGATGATCAGAATTTATGCCCCAATGTGTTTGTGACTTGTAGGGAATGCCAACTTGTTATATAACCCCAAATAATTAATCTAAATGTAATTTTAAAAATCATTACTATTTTATGAATGGTGCATATGTTTCTGCTTCTGCCTAGAAACAGAATTTGAACTTTGGGAATTTGTCCCAAATAGACATTTTTCATATTTTTTCCTAGGAAAAAAAATCATGAAGTTTGTTATATAATATTCCAGGAGCAGGAAATCAAGCAAAAGTTAAAAATTTCTAATAGTTTGTCTTCCAGACTTCCTGGTACCTTTATTCTTTTCTAGAGATGATAGCATCCTTCCTGTAGTACCTTTTATTTTTTATAGCAGCAACAAGCTAGAGGCCTGCCTGAGAGTCCAGTTTCCTGAGCTACGAAAACAGCACTCTCTTTGAGAAAGGTTCTGAGAGGTTATTTATACTGCAGGCAACCAGATGGCTTTGAACTTTTGGAGAAGCTCTGGGACAGGGATGTTTGGAATCAAGGGCAGATTTGAAACCAGATGTGTCTCCATTTTAGGCCAGAAAAGTTCAAATATATTAAGATTAAAGATGGAAAATGAACCTTCTATTGATCATTGAAGAGAATAGGGGTAGGTAAGCATTCATTCTTTGGAAGAACATGGACTGGTTACATTAAAAACAAGTAAGCAAAAAACCAAAATCTTTCTGTCCATCCTGAAGTGAAATCTCTCTCTCTCTCTCTCTCTCTCTCTCTCTCTCTCTCTCTCTCTCTCTCTCTCTTCATCATTCCTCTCCTCCTTTTCCTTCCATATACACACAAAAAGAGGAGTTTATATTTTTGATATTTTCTCTCCATGGTAAAAGGTTCTGTTATTGTCAAGTTTCTTGAGAGCAGCCATAGAGAGGGTAAGCCCAGTCATTTGTTATTATAGAACCCCCTGTTCTATTCGAACAAAGCTCTAAATCATACTCTTGTTTTATTAGACAAAGTAACAGACAAAATGAGCATTTAAAAGCAGGGGAAATAAAACATGGCTTGAAAATCCCTAACAGATTTGTTTATTTCACTCTCACCTTTAATCACAAACCGAATTATTCTTTATTCACAAATACAGTGAATCTAAGCTTTTAGCTGAGCATTTAGTGGAACAGCTACACAGTAAGCTTTGCTTATGTTGCAGACAGCTACCCTGAGGAGTGATTTGAATTTAAATGTGATTCCCTTATTAGTTTCTGCTAACTGCAAATATCCCAGGCACTTAATTAAGTGGCTGAGTAATGTATGAATGCTCACTTCTGCTTGTCATGCAGAACAAAGTGATGTATTTATATTCCATGCACAATATGAAATGTAATGACACGGGCAGTGGTAATTTAAAAAAAATCCCTTTGTATTTTTTTTAATTGTCCTAGCTTTGGCTTAATAAATATTAGTCCATTGTCAGAATTTGGCCAGGGAAGTGATAGGAGACATGGCCTAAATTGGAATGGTAAGCAGGTAAGATTTCCCTAACCCCACCATAGGTTCCTCTATGCCCCTAGAATAAGCCATCAAATTGATGGTTTTCATTTTAAAAGCATCATTTGGAATTTCACTTCTTACTCTCCATTCTAACTTGGTAGCAATCATTGGTGACTCCTAGAATTGTATTTCACACTTGAAACAAATGAGACTGGTAGATTCAGATAGGATTTGAATGAATTTAGCCTGTGGAATTGCAAATTAATGAGTAAATAAATTAAAAAGAGCAAGAAGAGCAAAGCTATCCAGTCCATCACATTTCTTTGCATTAGCTAAAGTCTCTCTAAAAGAGATTTTTCAAGTCCCTTTGATATCTTTGTAGGTTGTTTCATTTATATTTCTTCATCAGCTTTCAGCATCTATACAGGTGTTTTCTTTTTTGCATCTAAAGTCTTTTCCATAGACTTAACAAACAACAGTTTTCTTCTTTTATAATTATCTCCCCTTCTTTTCTCCCTAATGTTCCCACAATCCCCCATAGACCACGGTTAAGTGTTTGTGGTTTTTTATTTAGCCATTTGAAAGCAGAGGAGTTCATATATCTGGCCATTTGGACAGCTGTTTGATTTGTCAGATGCCTGCAATTGTAATGTAGAACAGAAGAAATTCTTGTCCTGGTGATTTCCTCTCCTTTGGGCTCTAGCTCTAGTCTAGGAAAGATCCTTTCATTCAAGTCACAGATTTTCTCTCAGGGCTGGAAACACTCATCTCAATTAGTTGGCTTCTTTTGTTAAGAAACTTTCACTGTTTACCTAATTGGTGAGTAGTGGATAAAGTTAGAATAGTCTTTCTGCTATTGTCTTCCTTAACAAAGTGTCTTACACATAGTAGGCAGTTAATGAATGCTTGTTGAATTGAATCAAATTTAACCTTTTGTTGTTGTTCTGAAAGAGCCCAATTTCTCTGTCATAAGAAGGTGAGGGCATTTAAGGCTAGAAAAACTAAACATAATCTACAACTATAGAAAGCAATATGCACAAATATGACAGCTCTTCTTGACTGGTTTATTTGCTAAAAATATTTCTTCTTTTGCGCACCTGCCTTTAATTTACTTCTGGAGGGTTTTCATCCTTCCTAGACTTCTGTGTACCATAACCAATCCAGACTGATGTCAGGCTGCTTGGAGAATATTGCTGAAAATTCCTATCAGTGTAGCCATGCTCCACAGTGAAATCTTGGCAGGGATATTCTTTCATGTCTCATTCGCCATAGACTGCTCTTCAGTATGTATACATCGCATTTTCCTTTGTAGTTGTGTTGTGTTGTGTTGAAGCCACAATTCTATTTGGAGATATTTCAATATTACCTTTATTGCCCATTCACATTTATCTCAATGGTGAGCTTCGGGGTTTACTGCCAAGCAAATTGGATTTGCAATAGAAACCCAGTGGGGTGAGGGTAAGGGGAAGAAGTTCCATTACCATTGTTTCTATACACACAGATTTGATGGACTTGTTTACCTTGTTAAAATTAATATTCTCTTGCTACAACTTTTTTTTTTTAACCCTCTGCATTTTCTTAAATACTTCTGTGACCTCCCATATGCTCATATCTGGAAAGAAGCCCAGGTTGACTGCATAAGTTCATAGAGAACACATATGTTAAGGGGAGGCACCCCAGAAGGCAGCTGACAGTGTTTCTTCATCCAGAAATCCTACAGGGGAAAACTGTCTCTCTGTTTTGCCTGCTTATATACTGCAGACAGGTAGATTGAATCAGTGGTTGACATAGCTAGCCATAATATCAATTTACTTAAAGTTAGGATTGTTTTAGGGGAAAAAAAAAAACTAGTCCTGGAGTCAAGAGATCTGATTTTAAATCCTTATTTTGCTCCTTCCCAGATGTGTGGCCCTGGACCACTTAATCTCTGAATTTTTACTCTATGAAATGGGGATAATGAAAGCTTATACTACCTGCTTCAGACCTGTGCTATATAAATGAGAAGCAGCATTATTTATCCCCCCAGGAAACAGGAGGCAAAATGTAGATGGCATATCACTTCTGTTTAGATAGGAGACGTGCAAGGAAGTTTCCCGTTTGTCTTCATTGTACTAAAGAGTCACATCTCTCAGATTTAGGCTGATCTGCAATGACAAGTTCCTTTGACTGCCCACTTCCTGGGGAAGGCCCCCAGCCTTTATGCATCAAAATTAGTCAGGTTCACTCCTGAATGGTTCACTTTGTCTCTTAGTGACATGAGAGCATTGCTCAGGGTGTGTGGTGGATGAGATGTGTCAGTCGATATATTCCTTTGCCATTTCAAAGGATTTCCTAAATACTTCTACCTGAAGGAGTCAGAAATTTTCATGAAATTTCTTCACGTCTACCATTTTGTCCTCCTCCCTGGCTCTGTGCTACCCTACTCCCTTGTCTTCTTATTTGCTGTTTGGTATAACACTATTTCTTTATTATTTATGTATATGAAAACTTTTCAGATCCTTTATCTCCTAGTGGTTGTTTCACATGTCCTGAACACTTTAATAGGAGATGGAATGCTTTCTATCTATTCTGTATATGTATCTATTAATATGCCCTCTTGTTTTTTTTTTTAATTAATATAGTATGTCTTAACTAGTCCTTCCTAATGCTATATGATTTCTTTTCTGGAGATAAGGAAATTATCATAGAAGGGTAAAATTTTGCCCTTCTTTTTATAAAACTATGGTAGACATAGTATCTATCTGAATTTGTCTTAGAGGATTTGTTACTTTGAAAGATCATTTTTCTGATAGGTTAGTTCCTCTTGGAACCTGTATTCTAAAATGTTCAGGAAAATAATGTTTACTCTCTCATTTCTCTCTGAATTCTGCTTCTGACTCCATGGTCTTCTTTCTCTACCATGACTATAGCTGATTACTCTGGAAGATCACACTACCCTTGCAGATTCTTGCTTTGATTGGTCAGTTTTTTCCAGAAGCTCCATTTTAAGAATAGTACCAGGGTGTGTTCCTCTCCCCTTCCCTTCCCTCCCCTCCCCTCTCCTCCTACATACTCTTTCCTTATCCATAGATCTGATAGTACATTTCCCCATGCTCCATTAATTTAGTTATGTTATTATACTTTATGTCTAAGTCATTTATCCATTTTGACCTTTATGGTAAATAGTGTGAAATGTTGATTAATGTCTAATTTCTTCCAAAATGCTTTCAAAATTTTCCCAGAACTTTTGCCAAATTGTGAGTTCTTATTCAAAAGCCTGGATCTTTAAGTTTCTCAAATGCCGAATTATTACAGTCCTATACTGCTATTCATACCTAATCTATTCCACTGATTCATTGTTCTAGTCCTTAGTCATTAGCAATTGATTTTTGTGATTATCACTTTGTCATATAGTTTGAAATGTAACACTGCTAGGCCATCTTCCTTCATTTGTTTTCACTGATTCTCTTGATCTTTTATTTTGCAGATGACTTTTATTATTTATTATTTAATTTTAATATTATTAAATAATAATATTTATTATTATTTTATTATTTTTTATAGTTCTGTGAAATAATTCTTTGGTAGTATGTTATGGAATTGAATAAATTAACTTAGGTAAACATTTTTATTTTTATTTTATTGACTTGGGTCTACTCCTTGACAATTAATATTTCTCTAATTGTTAAGATTTATTTTTGAGTGATGAGTGTTTTATAATTGTGTGCATTTATTTGTGTGGTTTATTTTGACATGTAGACTCCCAAGTATTTTCTATCATAGTACAATTACTTAAAGTGCAACTTATTTTTCTATTTTTGCTATAGCTATCATTTTTGATACATTATTAAACAATAGTGGTAATAATGGATATATTTCTTATTGCAAAGGTTTCAAGTTTATCCCCATTATAGATACTGCTTACTCTTAGTTTAAGATATATACTACTTACTATTTTAAGTTCCATTGATTTTTTCCATTGCTATTGTTTATATGGATGAGTGTTGTATTTGTCAAGAAACTTTTCTGAATTCTTTGATATATTCATTTGATTTTTGTTGTTTTTGTAATTAATGTGGTTCATTAGGCTTATAGATGTCCTAATATTGAATCTGCATTCCTGATATAAACTCCACTTGATCATAATATATGATCTTCATGATATATGTTTCAATCTCCTTTATTTGCACTGATATTCATTAATCTGTAGTTATAATTCTGTTTTTGCTCTTCCTACTTTAGCTTTCAAATCTTGTGTCATAAATTGAATTTGGTAGGATTCCATTTTCACTTATTTTTTTCAAATAGTTTTTTTATAGTATTGACATTAATTGTTCCTTTAGTGTTTGGTAACATTCACTTGTGAGTCCTTCTAATGCTGGAAATTTTTCTTAGGGAAATCATTGGTGATTTATTCAATTTCTTTTCCTAAAATAGGGTTATTTATTTTGGAGCAGCTGAGTGATGAGATGACTAGAGCTCTTAGCTTAGGAGTCATCTTCCTGAGTCCAAATGTGGTCTCAGACGTTTACTAGCTGTGTGACCCTGGACAAGCTTCCATCCCAATTTCACGATCACATCTTCCAACCTCCTAAACTGTCTTGGGCTACAAAAATCTCTCACTATAACTTTTAGTTGGCTCTGCCTCTCTAGAATTATATTTGAAGCATTATTTGGAGGCTAATATTGGAAGAGGTAAATTAAATGCTCTATTGCATCATAGTACTACTTTATCCAACAGCAAAAAACAGGTGGAAAAAAGGGGGAAAATGCTTATAGAAAACTTTGGTGAGAGATTCTTTTAATTTCAAAGAGGAACTGATTGATTAGATCTTAATCCTAGATCTATTTGAAGCTAGAAGGAGATGAGTCTTTGTGTGGGGATATTTGGCCTAAAATGACAGAGATATCTTCAACTAACCTAATGAATTTACAAGATCATGAATCTTTGATTTGGTCTTTTGAATACATTTCCTTATTGGAGTGGGCATGCTATTCACCATTGTGTTGAAAGACAAAAAATGATTTTCTTATGTTTCAATTACTGTAGTCACCTCCTAGAAAAGTTGGTTGATTATATTTCATTGGTGAACCCAGTTTTAGGATTGCCAATGACACAATAGTTTAAGATTAAAGTGAATTCCTGTCATAAAGGTGAATCCCCTCTCACCTGATCCATTGTGTCAATCTATATTTTAAACTCGTCCTGGAAAGGAAATAAACTTTTGAATGTTTAAATGACATACCAGTCATTTAATGAAATGCCATTACTCTCCCCTGACCTCCAAAGACTTTCTAAGGTCTTAGATCTCTAAAAAAGGAAAAGCACTTTGGGGTCAATAGACAGACAACCTTTTTTCCTATCAGACCTGCACTGTCTGAATAATTAACCATTGTTTTAGAAAATAAGTTCAAGATAGTCTCTATCTCATATCCCTCTGGCTTCTCTGGCTTGTTTCATGTCCCAGCTAAAATATCACTTTCTACATGAAGCCTTCTTGATCTTCCTTAATGCTAATAATGCTTTCCCTCTGTTGTTTCCACTTAATTCCAATGATCCCTTACTAGTACACAGTTGTTCTTTTGTAGTCTCCCCTACTAAATTGGGAACTCTAGAGAAGAACTGATTTCTTTCTTTGTTTCTTTTTTGGTCTTTGTTATTTTTGGTGTTTTGCATACTGCCAAGTATAAAGTAGATGAAAACAAATGCTTCTTCACTGATTGTTTTCAAATAGATGAGTCCAGACTGAAATAGAAGAAATAAAATTATGTTTCCTAAATTACAATTTGGAAATTATGGAATGATTTTAATGATCACTAGGCCTATTATTTTATTTTTTTTTATTATAGTAACTTTTTATTGACAGAATCCATGCCAGGGTAATTTTTTTTTACAACATTATCCCTTGCACTCACTTCTGTTCCGATTTTTCCCTCCCACCCTCCACCCCTCCCTAGATGGCAAGCAGTCCTATATATTTGAATATGTCCTAGTATATCCTAGATACAATGTATGTGTGCAGATCAAATAGTTTTCTTTTGCACAGGAGAATTGGATTCAGAAGGTAAAAATTACGTGGAAAGAAAAAAAAATGCAAACAGTTTACATTCATTTCCCAGTGTTTTTTTCTTTGGGTGTAGCTGCTTCTGTCCATCATTGATCAATTGAAACTGAGTTAGGTCTCTTTGTCAAAGAAATCCACTTCCATCAGATTACATCTTCATACAGTATCATTGTTGACGTATATAATGATCTTTTGGTTCTGCTCATTTCACTTAGCATCAGTTCATGTAATTCTCTCCAAGCTTCTCTGTATTCATCTTGCTGGTCATTTCTTACAGAACAATAATTTCCATAACATTCATATACCACAATTTCCAACCATTCTCCAATTGATGGGCATCCACTCAGTTTCCAGCTTCTAGCCACTACAAACAGGGCTGCCACAAACATTTTGGCACATACTGGTCCCTTTCCCTTCTTTAGTATCTCCTTGGGGTATAAGCCCAGTAGAAACACTGCTGGATCAAAGGGTATGCACAGTTTGATAACTTTTTGGGCATAATTCCAGATTGCTCTCCAGAATGATTGGGTTAGTTCACAACTCCACCAACAATGTATCAGTGTCCCAGTTTTCCCACATCCCCTCCAACACTCATCAATATTTTTTCCTGTCATCTTAGCCAATCTGACAGGTGTGTAGTGGTATCTCAGAGTTGTCTTAATTTGCATTTCTCTGATTATAGGCCTATTATTTTAAAGATAGTTGTCTTCTTGTAATGTTATATTATTGAGTCATAGAATAATGGCCCCTATATAATGGAAGTTGTGATTTACTCTGAGGGGTTTAAGGTAGAGAAGGATAAGCAGTAGTGTATTAACAATGAAAAACTGAATAGAAGAAATTGCATAAAGATGTCATCAGACTGATGTATGGTTTAAAAAAGAGTGTGCATTAATCGCATAGGGAGTTCAAAAAATAACTAATAGAAAAGATATGAAGTCACACAGGAAGTATGCTAAATACTAGGGACATAAATATTTACTCTCAGGAAGTCCTCAATCTAAGAGTGAAATAACACATTTAGCAGGTTTTACCTACAAGTCATTTGGAAGACCCATTGTTTCCTAAGGCACAGTGAGTGCAAGGAAGATATTAACTCATTTTCTTTGGCATTATTTCCTTGAATAAAACTATATTCATTTTTTTATATTGAAGCATTTGATAGTATAAAAACCTTTATCAATAATAAATTTAAGCATATGTCCATAAAATGTCATTGGAATAATTCTTTCTTGCTCATATTTTTAGGAAAATTAGAGTAATTAGACTTAGAATAAGACAAGGAGAGAATTTAACAAAGAAGTAGAATAAGAATAAAAGTTGTTTAAAATATCATTTTAGGTTGCTGAATTTCCTCTAATCTGGAATATAAAAAATTTGGTTGATTTGTGTTAGACTGTATCTTAGATTAAATGACAACAATTCACATTGAGAAAAATCATCTTATTTGGAAGAAAGATCTGAAAGGTAGATGTAATATTCTATTCCTAAAAAGAGAGAAATCCACTTCACAGATTTATTTCTGTTGCAAACTTGAGTTAAGAAGTATGAGATGTTAGGAACAACCCAGGTATATTAATATTATTTATATATATACTTTCTATTTTGTCCCTTAAGTCACATGGCAGTTTATCTGAATTATTCACTGCTTATTTTATGTTCTGATATATTGTGTGTTGGTGCTAAAATAAAAAAAAGAAAACTCTTGGAAACTTCAGTTTTCACCTAGTGTCCAGGTGAAAAGCTATTATTTTAAGGAGTGTCTGAAAGTATAATATATCTCTTTTCTCTACCTTTACTTAATACTATGTGCATATAAATTTTAAAACAGCAGACTGAAAATTGCCAATGTGCATACAATGATAGGAAATCAGCATGACCCTAACAAATATTTATATTTGATAAGGCAGGAAAAATTTAACACTGAAACTAGAAAAACAAGAGACTATTTTCTGTGACTTGGAAGGGACTGAAATTGTTTAAATGAGCTTTATTGTTCCATTCTAGAAATATAGGTGATTCTAGAGTTGTAAAATTCAGCCAAGTTCTAAATAAATGTCTCTGTGTTTGTTCAGTGTGAGTCACTAGGGACTAGAGAAGACAAACATCCCTGCTGCTGTTCTCATCTTTCTATGAAGTGAGAAATAGTTCTTTAGATTTTTATCTCTGCTAGACTAGAGATTACAAGGGGAAGAAGACCCAGTATAACTATATTTCCAAGCCATTAGACACCCAAATGTGGCCTCCTAAACATATACTTTAAAGATCCTCCAGTTTAAGTCAGGCATACTGCAGCACTGGCCCAACCTCTTTTTTATATCAAAACCTTTTATTCAAAATATATGCTGAGAGGAGAAGGGAAGCACAAGACTTTTTTTTTTTAATCTCATTAACTCCTGGAATCAAATAAGGAAAGAAGTTTCTAAAGTAGTTACATCATTATTTTAGGATATGTGACTGGTGATCCACCATGACCATTATAACCCCAAATGAATACAGGGTCCAGAATCCTATTTTCTGTTCTCTGTCCATAGTCACTTTGAATATGACAACATTATTTAATGAATTATTGAATTATCCATCAGAAAAGAAGATAAATATAAAGCAATATGATCATTCTCTGTCTCCCCCTGCCAGTTGGATATGAATATATATTCATGAAGAAATATATTATCTTCATGTGTAGTTTTGGTTTTATCTTCAAGAGAGAAGTTTTTCAAGATCAAAAGTAAAGAGTAGATGTAGAGATTTGTTTTGCTTGACTATTCATATTAAAAAAGTTTCTTTTCTTTTGTTTTTTCTCCCATTTGAAGTTGTGATGTGAGGGGGAGAAAGCAAATTCTTGTTAAGTTTAAAAAAAAAAGAAAAGCAATTAAAAAAACAAACAGCAAATTTAAGTGTAAGGATAGGCCAGAACTTCAATTCTCAAATAATTCAGCTGTAATTTTGATTCTGGCTTCTCTTTTCATAATTAAACATAGCCATAACTCATTTTGATTTTTTTCATGAGATCTACACTTTTAATGTTTAATTATTTTTGGGTGACCCTGGATGAATTACTTAACTTCTAAGTGGTTCAGGAAATACAGTATGACATCTACTAAATCATAGATGAGTTGTTATCTGATCTTTCACAATGGGAGTTCTTATAATGACCAAATCACAGCTCCTTAATATATTTAAGCAAAATTTTGTCTCACTACTCTTGCTTGCTTCTATTACATAAAAAGTAGGTTTTTAAATATCACTAGTTATAAATTTTGTCTGATTAGAACATCACAGCAATATCAACTGAACAACTAAGTCTCCTCATGACTACTCCATTATATGTACACTGTCACATTTTGTCTAAGATATTCACTGCCAACTCTAAATCTTTTGAAATTCATATACATGTCTCTCACAAGTATAAACAGTTTCTAAGCACTGGTGACATAAAAGCACATAAAAGTCTTGCCACAATACAAGACATAATAGGAAGAAAATAGTGGCACACTTGTCAAATGCAGATATGGCACACATTTAATTCTATCATCCCTTTGACTTTCCTGACCAAAATATTCTTCACTGGCTAAACCTTCCTTATGTGTTTTATCTTCCTTTATTTGTAAATCAGCTCCTGTGTGTGTCTTCATTTAGCATAGTATTTGACACATAGTAAGCAATATTTTTTATAATTTATAACTAATATCTTTGATGACAAAATCAATAATTGGGAACAGTGGGATGAAACTAACAAGATGCATTCTCCAACTGATAAATGGTCAAAGGATATGAACAGACAATTCTCAGATGAAGAAATTGAAACTATTTCTAGCCATATGAAAAGATGCTCCAAGTCATTATTAATCAGAGAAATGCAAATAAGACAATTCTGAGATACCACTACACACTGTCAGACTGGCTAGAATGACTGGGAAAGATAATGCGGAATGTTGGAAGGGATGTGGGAAAACAGGGACACTGATACATTGTTGGTGGAATTGTGAATACATACAGCCATTCTGGAGAGCAATTTGGAACTATACGCAAAAAGTCATCAAACTGTGCATACTCTTTGATCCAGCAGTGTTACTACTGGGCTTATATCCCAAAGAAATCATAAAGAAGGGAAAGGGACCTGTATGTGCATGAATGTTTGTGTCAGCCCTCTTTGTAGTGGCTAGAAGCTGGAAAATGAGTGGATGCCCATCAATTGGAAAATGGCTGAATAAATTGTGGTATATGAATATTATGGAATATTATTGTTCTGTAAGAAATGACAAACAGGATGATTTTAGAAAGGCCTGGAGAGACTTACACGAACTGATGCTGAGTGAAATGAGCAGGGCCAAGAGATCATTATATACTTTAACAACAATACTATATGATGACCAATTCTGATGGACTTGGCCATTCTCAGCAATGAGATCAACCAAATCATTTCCAATGGAGCAGTAATGAACTGAACCAGCTATGCCCAGTGAAATAACTCTGGGAGATGACTAAAAACCATTACATTGAATTCCCAATCCCTATATTTTTGCCCACCTGCATTTTGGATTTCCTTCACAGGCTAATTGTACAATATTTCAGAGTCCGATTCTTTTTGTACAGCAAAATAATGGTTTGGTCATGTATACTTATTGTGTATCTAATTTATATTTTAATATATTTAACATCTATTGATCATCCTGGCATCTGGGTGAGGGGGTGGGGGGGAAAGAGGGGAAAAATTGGAACAAGAGGTTTGGCAATTGTCAATGCTGTAAAGTTACCCATACATATAACCTGTAAATAAAAGGCTATTAAATAAAAAAAAAAGAAGAAAAAAAGAAACTAACAAGATGAAATATAATAGGGATAAATATAAAGTCTTTTACTTGTGTATATGCCAGTTTACTTAAAATGCTTACAAAATATGTTCTGTTTTTCAAAAAACAGAAGACATTACTCAAACTATGTATAGACCGCTATTAACTTAAATTCATGACAACATTCTACAGTACATTTTAAAGGGTCAGTTTATGAGTATTTAGGAGGGAAAGTAGTAATCACAATGAAGCATCACTATTTCACCAAATATGACATGCCAGACAAATTAGAAGATCAGAGAAATATCATAATTATAACATATTTGAATGTCAACCTAATTATAAAGTAGGCATTATGGTTAGTTGGGCAAGATGATATAGTTAGGAGAACAGAGAAACTGAGTTTAAAAGCAAGTTTCACATCAACTTTTTGATACTGAACAGATTGATTAATCTCTATGGGATTTTTATTTTTCATATGTAAAATGTGGAGTTTATATTAAATCTCTTCTAAATCAAGTGATCCCACAAAGTTGATATGAAAAGTCCTAGGGGAGTTTTGTGAACTACAAACTGTCCAAATCATCAATGTGACATAATAGGCTAAGTGCATGTGTGGGTGCACACATACACACACACAGAAATAGAGAAACACATACATCTTATGACTTGAGCAATATAAAGAAAAACAAAATTTACAGAGGGCAAAGGCAATGCCTTTGTATTCTACAGTGGTTAGATCATACACATATTATTTTCTTTATGAACTGGAGTTGGTAAAGTAGGCAGAGATCAGAAAAAGTCATGCAAGGACTGACTGAAGGAAGGAACTGATGGAAGTATTTAGGAAAATAATCATGTTCACATGTTTGAAGCCCTGTTAGATGAAAGACAGATTCTAAGTATTCCTCTTGGTTCCAATGAAAGCGATTGGTAGAAATTTGTGAGAAGCATATTTCAACTTGGTATAAAGAAGGATTTGCCAAAATCAGGAAAATTTTGGAAAAGTTATTGAAAAGACAAGTTTCCTAGGGGCAAATCATTATTTCTTCTTAGAATTTATAATAGAAGGAAATTAAAACCAGTCACCTAACTGGTGGTGATAGTTTGAATCTTGTTTCAGAGACTGGCTACCTGTGTGACCTTGGATAGGTCACTTGGTTTCTGTCAGGTTCACTTTCAGCATCTATTAAAAATGACAATAATAGTGTAAGTTTGTTAGGAGGACCAACTAAGATAACATATGTAAAATGCTTTGCAAATTTAGAATCCTATATAAGTGCCATCATAAACATTGGATGATCAGTTAATTTAACTGGGGATGTTTATCTTTAAGTGAAGAAAAAATAGAGAAGACAGGTCAGTGATCTTTTAACATTTGAAGGGATAGCATGTGTTAGACTTTTTTCTGCTTGGCTTCAAGAGATAATGATTGGAAATTGGAGAAAAAGTTATTTAGGCTAAATGTGGGAAATTTAATAACAGTTTCAATCATTTTTCAGTAGTATCTGATTGTGATTTTCCTGGCAAAGATACTGGAGTAGTTTGTCATTTCTTTTTTCCAACTCATATTACAGATGAGGAAACTGAGGCAAATAAGGTTAAGTGACTTGTCTATGGTCATATGAATAGGAAAATGAGTCTTCCTGACTCCAGACCCTGCACACTATCCACTCTACCACTTAGCTGCAATTATTGGTATTCAAAAGCAGAGTGACTTGCTTTTAGGATAAATGAGTTGTTATTCATTGAAAGTTTTAAATAGAAACTTTGTACACTGTTGATAGAGACATGTAGTAGAGGGGATACCTCATTCGATCTGAATTGAATGGAATGTTCTTTAAGGTTCCTTTCAATTCTGAGACTGTTTTGCAATTCTTATTTTTACATTTCTTTACAATGCTTCTCATCAAATAGACACTAAAATGTTTATTAACTTCATCTATTGTTTTTTTTATTACAAGCATAATATTTATTAAAATGTTATAAAATGTACCAGATATGCAATTACTATAATATATATCCTGTTATTTCCTTTTAACAAAATTCACTGGGGGAAAATAAATTTATTCTTTTTTTTTTATTTAATAGCCTTTTATTTACAGGATATATACATGGGTAACTTTAAAGCATTAAAAATTGCCAAATCTCTTGTTCCAATTTTTCACCTCTTACCCCCCCCACCCCCTCCCCTAGATGGCAGGATGACCAGTAGATGTTAAATATATTAAAATATAAATTAGATACACAATATAACTTCATCTATTGTAATAGAAGATGTTGATTTGGACCTGAAACTGTCCCTCACTAGCTGCATGATCTATTTACTTCGTTGAGACTCAGTTTCCTTATTTGTGAAATGGGATAGTTATAATGATATTGTATTAACATAGGATTCTTCTGAGGAAAATAATTTGGAGAATTTCATCTACTTTCTCTAGGTCTCAGTTTCTTTATCTATAAAGTTAGTGTGCTTGGCTAAATAACTAAGCAACAGTTTGTGTGACAGAAAGATCTGAAGGTTTTAGTTGACTTCAAAAAAAATTAAAAGTCATCAGTGTGGTGTGGCATTCAAAAAAACTACTGTGATTGTAAGCTACTGTAAGAGAAGGAAAAGAATTAGGGAATCATTATATACATATACACTTACACACACATATACACACACACATAACATCATTGACATTCCATGCTCTGATCATATCTAAGGCATTAGAGTGAGTTTGGAATCTCCCATTCAAGGAAGAAGATTTATGTGCTGGAGTGTCTATTGAATAGCATACAGGGTAATGAAGGGTCTTAAATTCATGCTATATTGAAAACATTTTGAAGAAACAGAAAATGATTAGCCTAGAGATGCAAGGCCTTGAAGGTAGGGTATGACTGGTATCTCAAATATTCCAAAGGTTGGGATGTGGGAAAAGGATTTTATGACAACTATTCTTTGACCTAGAGGTAGAACTGGCAATAAGAAATTAAATTGCCAAAAGACAAATTCTTCCTAACAGAGATATCCAAAATATAAGTTGGCTATGTTTGGAGAAGGTAGATTCTGCTTTACTAAATGTCTTAAGCAAAGACTAGAGATAGGTTGTTGCAATATATTTTGGAGGGAAATTCTTTTTCAGATGTGGCTTATGCAAAATGCCTTCTAAAGTCCCTTTCATCTGCGATACTCTGTGAAATTTAAAGTATAATATAAATAATATTATAACATCATTCATTCTTCTGGTATCTAGAATCCACCTAAGTATATATGCTATTATTTGCATCCATATGATATCTTGATAATGAAAGATGATCTTTTAAGTTAAATTTACACACACACACACACACACACACACACACACACACACACACAACTCTTGCTGTTCATTTCTCCTCATAGACCTGCTTCCAATCTCTTCAAATAAAAAATTGCATTTATATCTTGTCCCAATCCAGTACTGCTAAGTCATCATAGTACTGAACCTAGGAAATTAGCAGGGGATCAGGTATACAGTGAGTTGCCCAGAAGATGATTATTTCTTAGCATTGTGAAAATGGAAGGATCTGTAACTGTTGAGTTACAAGAACTTGTTTAATTATTTCCTTTTACAAGAAATTTCTCATTCCTTATCTTTACCTGTTATCTATCATCCCAGTCTTGATATTGACTTTCTTGGGTCTTTCAAAACAGAACTATAGAACATATGAAACTAGTTATTAATGATAATTTACCTAATCAAAATTCCACTTTGCTTTCAGAATAACAATAAGCACAAGTATGTAATTAATAGAACCTCATCTGAGCAAAAACCCATTACTCAAGGAAAAAAAAAAAAAGGTAAACAACCACATGAATGTTACAATTGAAAATTTGTTCAATGAATCCATTTTAATTCAAGTTGATGAAATTCTTTTTCAGATTTGTGATTACATAGTCCTGATTTTAAAATACAGTTTTTTTAGTTTACTCATCTATAAAATGAAAGGGCTGGACTAGAAAATCTCTGTGGTCTCTTTCAGTTCTATACTTCTATTTTTAGAACTAAGTTCTGTGGATAAATATAGTAAAAGAATAAAATGTTAAGTTTTTGAGCTAACTCTAAGGAAAGTATTCCTTTCCACTCTCAAACATATAGTTTGTGCATCTTCTCTCTTTAAAGAAAAGGTATAAGGGCTATCCATTGGCTTTATCAAATAAAGCAAAGACTATTTAAACTTTTTGTCAGCTCCTTTCCTAAGTGTCCTTGAATCAGACTGATAAGTCTTCCCTGAATGATTTCCCACAGGGTGTCTGAGTTCCCATAAAAGAAAATTTACTTGCATTTTTCTTTGGTTTAAAAGTTGATTGGAATATTTTTTGAAACATTTATGGAAAATAGTAATTTGCTCATACTCTTTCCAATGATTCCCTATAATGAAATTCACATTGTTATAGAGAAACATACTAGGAAAATAACTATATTTCCCATGAATCAAGGACAAGACTGATTGAAATTCTCAGGGTATTTATTTCTGATTTTCAAAAAATTTTTTCTAATATTTAACTAGCTTTTTGTCGGGAGAAATAAATAAAATTTTTGCTATAATAATATATTTCCATCTATGGTCTAGTGCAAAGAGAAATTAGATGATTATATGAGTTTTTAGCTGAATTGGGATGAATACTAAATCCAAATACACATCTTTGAAATATTCTATGCTGAACTCATTTGTTATAATACCTTTCAATGCTGTATTCAGTTATCTACAATCTATTTTTTTCTTTTAGTCTCTGAGTTTTGACCCTTTAGAGTTTCACATATATCATCATAGTAATATAAAGAAACCGTAACTTAAATAAAAGAAAAAAAACTAAAAAAGAAAATAAAACAAAAAAGATTATCAGTTATTCAATGCAATGGGCTGAGGCTTGAGTTGATGCACTGAGGTCCCAAGCACGTGAGCCTAATAGTAATTGGACTATACTCTATTAATATATATGCTTGGAGAAAGAATGGGCAAAGAATGGCCCCTGCCCACTCTCTGTGCAAGTCCTGATGTGTTGTATAGGAAATGACGATTTTGGTGGGTGGAGGCAGAGGGGCAGGAAGGGAAGGAGAGAGAGAGAGACACACACAGCTGGCTGGGTTCTGTTCTGGTGGCTGCTGGTCTCATGGCTTCTGGTCTGGCTAGCTTCTTGAGTCAGCTGCACACATTACTATTGCCGATTCCCTTCTACCTCCGATCTTTCTTCATCTCTACTGAGAATAAAGATTGAAGATTTTCCCCTAACCTGAATTCCTGACTCCCGCTGATTTTAAAATACGCGGTCATCACAATTCAAGAAACATTTATTAAGCACTTATTTGCCAGTTACTGTGCTAAGTATTGGGGATACCAAAAAAAAAAAAAAAAAAAGGTCAAGGACAATCCCTGTTATAAAGGAGTTGTCACAGACTACTGGGGTTGAAAACATGCAAACAACTATAAACAAACAAGATGCAGGCACGAAAAATTTGAAAGAATCAGAGGAGATTAAGAGAATCCAAGAAAGGTATACTAATACAGTGTAAGACTTGAAGAAAAACAAGGGAAGCCAGGGTGCCAAGATGAGGAGGGATATATTCCAAGCATACAGAATAGCCAATGAAAATTTTGGGATTCAGAAGATAAAATATTTTATTCAAGAAACAATAAGAAGGCGAATTGTCACTAGATCACAAAATATATGAGGGAGGGGAAGGTTTACCAAAAAATGGGATTTGGAGAGGAGCAAGTTTCTCCCACAAACCTCCTCCTTTACTCTCCTGGGATGAAGTGATGTGACTATAACTTGTCCTTGTCCCTTGCTATCATATCAACATGATACTCAATCTAATTGGCTAGTAACAGGAATGTAGCACCTGTCAGACCAAAGACTTAATAAAGTCTCACTTCTGTTATACTTCTTCTGATTCTTATTAATCACTTTGTCTTCTTAACTCTTTAGCATTACTTTCAATTTATTCTGAATGATTTAGAACTAAATTATTATATTTTTGTTCTTTGTCCTTTTGAAAGAAATGATTATTAATAACCAATTATTAATATCAAGATCCAATTTTTTTCTCTTTTTACTTTTCCATTCAAACCCCAATCCTTGTAGGTCAGTCTTTGAAGGACAAAGTGAATGATGGGATAAGCCTAATCTTCAGGGAACATTCTCTCCAATCTTCACAGGGGGAGACCATGCCATGCAACTAGAAGAGTCTACTTCTGATTAAAGTTCAAATAAAATCTAATCTAGGTGAATTTTAGCTCTAAAGCATTAGGCTCACACCTTCAGAAACCCCCTGCCTCCTCTATCCCACATTGCTCAATTTGAGTGGTTTGATTGAAGATGGATGCCTTTGTTCAGAGAGCTGGAAGCAGTTTAAGTCTCAAGCCACACAGCAGAAGTTGCTAACAACTTTTCAGCCCATCTCCTCATTCACCTCCTAACTTATGGTCCACCATTTTTCATCAGTCCATCAATTCTGCCTGTGGGGTGGAGTGGGGAGGAAGTGAGTACCCAAAGGTATTTAAGAACATGATAATCATGGTTTTTTTTTTTTTTTTTTTTTTTTTGGTTACCAAGAAAGACCACTGACCATCAATATACTAATTATTATCTAGCCTAATTAATAAATTGATTATTAATTGCTCAGAAACTATCTCTTAAGCTTTTTATTCATCTCCCCCTTCCTTCCCTTCTTCTTTTCCTTTTTCCTTCCTTCCTTCCTTCCTTCCTTCCTTTCTTCTCTCCCTCCCTCCCTTCCTTCTTTATTGTTAATGTTGTCTTATATGTGAGCTGAATCACATGGGGCTAACAAGTATCATGAAGATTAAATAACTTAATTGTAGGTATACTTATTTTACAGATGTGAAGATCAAATATCTAATGTGATTTTCTCTGTATGCCATCATCCATAAATATCAGATTTTCAGATTCCAAATCCAGGATACTTATTACTAAATCATACTGTCACTGATGTCCTTTTATGGTGAATTGTCTAGGAAGAATTGTCAACTTCTTTTAATTTTTTACAAGTTAAAAAAAATCATTTCATAAAATACAGTTAAGAATGTACTAAATGGATATCATATACATGTATATATGTATTTATATATTTATATATGTTTATATGTATAAATATATGTATGTATGCATGCATGCATAATTTCATCCAAAAAGGAAACAAAACACAAATGTGCACATTGGTCTTGCTTGCAGGACCTTGAAATCCTGTCTTTTTACATTCATAATAAAATTCACCCATAAGTATTCACCTTCTATGGTTAGAAGTTAAAAGGGTTTTATACTTTTTCTTTCATTTTCATATCCTGACTTGCTGAATCTAGGAACTTTGGAATCATTTATGCAAGGTTAAGATCAACTGCTGGGGTCCCTTAACTGCGTATAACCTTGTTTGACTTTCTACTAACCCAGACTTCTCCCAAGGTCTCTTCTCCCATTAGACAGTCCCCTGGAGTCCCATATCATTTTATGTTACTGTTAATACTAGATGAGAAGTAGAACAAAACTCATTTTTCTACCTACTGTTGACAACTTTGTGCTTCTAAGTAATAATGTACAGTATTATATTTTGGATTAGTAACATTTAAGTTAGCAAAACTATTGCAGTATGAAATTCTAGTGCAGCTGAAATTTGACCTATATACATTATTAAATTGAGCAAAATAGAATAAGACTGTTCAAGGGTAACACAAAACCTGCTAGATTTGGCATCCATGTACTTATATTGAAAATCCCACTTTATTTGCTTATGCATCCTTTTAACTAGGCAGGTAACTTTCCTGCTCTGTGAAATGTAGATAATAGTGTTTATACTGCCTACTTCCTAAGGTTGTTTGGGAGAAAGCACTTTGGCAACTGAAAGACCCCATACCCATGTGAGAGTTATCATCATTCTTAGAAGAGGAGAAAGTGGCTTAGCAACTAAGCTAAGCAATAAGGCATTAGAAGTACCAGACCTAGAGTCAGAAAGTTCTGAGTTCAAATAAAGCCTCAGACACTTACCAGATGTGTGACCCTAAATGAGGCAGTTAACTCTGTCTGCCTCAGTTTTCTCATCTATAGAATGAAAATAATAATAACACATCCTCCCTCCCCCTACCTTGTTGTGAGGATTGAATGAGATAATTGTAAAACACTCAGCATAATGCCTAGAACATAGCAAATTACTACTACTACTACTACTACTACTACTAATACTACTACTATTACTACTATTGCTGTTCTTGCCATTATTAGTTCTTGATTTTACACTCATCATCTGTAAAGTGATAATGTTGGACTGGATGATCTCTAAATTCTTTTCTAACTTTTAATTAATTTAGAATGCCTGAGACTGTGAGGGAGAGGAATTTTTTTTATTTTCTCTTAAGCCCTCTACCTATTGGGTGCTCTTTAGAAGTATTATTCCTACTTGGAAAAATTTACAAAAGAGAAGATAGTATGTTTGGAAGAATAGTAGAACATAATTGAGATAAAGAGAAAGGGAATTATTTAATATGAGACATCACATCCTTTTACTCCTGAGTAAGACATGTACCAACAATGTATTAGTGTCCCACTTTTCCCACATTCCCTCCAACATTAATCATTATCTTTTACTGGCATCTTAGCCTATCTGAAAGGTGTGTAGTGGTCCCTTAAAATTGTCTTAATCTGCATTTCTCTAATCAATAGAGATTTAGAGCATTTTTTCATATGATTATAAATGGCTTTAGTTTCTTTATCTCAAAATTGTCTGTTCATATTCTTTGATCATCTACCAATTGGGGTCATTCTTATAAATTTAACTCAGTTCTCTGTATATTTTATAAATAAAGATTTTATCAGAAATATTGGCTGCAAAAATTCTTTCCTAGATTACTGCTTTCATTCAAATCTTGGCTGCTTTTGTTTTTGTTTTTGTTTGCTTTTGCAACAAAATTTTAATTTAATGTAATCAGAATTATCTATTTTGGATTTCATAATGTTCTCTAGTTCTTCTTTGGTCATAAATTTCTCTCTTCTCTAAAGAACTGACAGGTAGAAGATTTCTTGCTCTCCTAATTTTCTTATAACATCACTATGTCTAAATCATGATCCCATTTTGACCTTGGAATAAGGTACAAGATAACATGATCTATTCCTAGTTTCTGTCATATTATTTTCCAATTTTCCCAGTTATTTTTTCCATGGATAGTGAGTTTTTAATTCCAGAAACTGTAGTCTTTGGGTTTATCAAATAGTAGATTACAATAATTCTTGACTATTGTGCTTTGTATACCTAATCTATTCTACTTATTTACTACTCTATTGCTTAGCCAGTACCAAATGTTATTGATGACTGCCCATTTTATAACATAGTTTTAGGTCTGGTAGGGCTAGGCCACCTTCCTTTGAATTTTTGTCATTAGTTCCCTTGATATTCTTTACCTTTTCTTCTTCCAGATGAATCTTCTTATTTTTTTTTTATAGCTTTGTGAAATAATTTTTTTGGCAGTTTGTCATGGCACTGGATATATAGATTAATTTAGGCAGACTTATCATTTTTATTATATTAGCTTGACCTACCAATGAACAATTGATATTTTTTTCCCACTTGTTTGGATCTGACTTTATTTGTGTGGAAAGTGTTTTGTAATTTTATTCACATAGTTCCTGGGTTTGTCTTAGCAAGTAGACTCCCTATTATTTTATATTGTCTACAATTTTTCTAAATGGTATTTCTTGTTTTATCTCTTGCTGCCAGGCTTTATTGGTAACATAGAAATGCTGATAATTTATCTGTGTTTATTTTATATCCTGCAATTTTGCAAAAATTGTTAATTGTTTCAAGTTGTTTTTTAGTTGATTCTCTGGGATTCTCTAAATATACCATCATATCATTTGTGGAGTGAGATTTGTGTTTCCTCATTGGCTACATTAATTCCTTCAATTTCTTTCCCTTATTGCTAAAGCTAACATTTTTAGTGCATTGTGGAACTCTTTTTGTTCTTTATTTGTTTTATTTATCTATTTAATAGTTTCCCCCAGTCACATTCAAAACAAATTTTTTTTCACATTTGTTTCTAAAATTCTTGAGTTCTAACTTCATTCCCTTATTCTCACCCACAATAAACAAAGTACTTGTAAAGTTATGCAAAATATTTCCATAAAAGTCAAGTTGTGGGGAAAAAAATAGATCTCCTACTCTAATGAAAACAAAAACCACCAAGAAAAATTAAGTTAGAGAGAGACAGAGAGAAAGAAAGAGAACATTTCTCTCTCTGAGTATAAATAGGATTTTTTTCATAAGTCCTTCAGAGTAGTTGTGATTGTACTACTGAGAATAAAAAAAAAAAAAAACATTCACAGCTGGTCATTCAGGAACTTTGCTATACAGTACACTTTATATACAGTACACTTCACTTTGTTCATGGAAGATTTTCCAGGTTTTTTTTAAATTATTATTCCTAAGAGCATCTTCCTCATCATGCAACTTTTATAACTTACGAGGAATGACTTGTTGAGGGGAGAGACTGAAACAAGGAGCTCAGTTAGGGGGTTATTAGTATAATCCAACACAATCCAAGAAGTGATGAGTATGCTAAGTTAAGTAATATTTGAGTGAATAAACAAGCATTTATTAAAAAAAAGGGGAGGAGGAGAATGGAGAGAAGATAAATTTAAGACTACTACAAGATAAAATGGGGAGGATTTAATCAGAGATTTGGTAAAGGGAGTTTGAAAGAAGTAGAAATAATATACAACTCCAATGATTAAGTCTGGATGATAGGAAGGATGGTGTAGTTTTGAGTGATATGACAAAACTTCAGGGAGGAAGTCAGTTGAGTTGTAGTGGGAATAACCTAATGATCTGAGTTTGGAACTTATTTGATTTCAGGTATAGGTGAAGAATCTAAATGGAATGATCTCATTGTCTTATGAGTAGCGGGAGTAAACTACAAGTAGATGCAGAATTAGAAATAAAGATTCTGGAGTTACTTGTGAACTCTCCATGGTAGAGAAAATAAAGTAAAAACAACAGAAAATTCAATTAAGTCTTGAAATATTGCCCACATATGAAAATAACAGGAAGAAAAAATATCAAAGGAAATGAGACAGTAGACCAAGGATTGATATTTGTTCTTAGGCTACAAATGAACACTGGACAATCTAAGAAGTTCAGTTTCTATGATAGTAAGTGATAAAAGGAAAATTTTTCATGTTGATAGATTTTTTAACTCCAATTATAATGTTGGTACATATGCCCCAAGTAATAGGGCATGATAAAGTACTTCAAATGCCATCTCCTCATGAAATCTCAATTGCTGTAATTCAATGACAGCAGTTGAATAATAAGTAATAATAACTGCAGGTGAAGCCATTGTTTATCAAGTGATAGGTTACCACTTTCACTACTTATCCAGGGGTGTAGCTGTTTTATATAATTAAAGTATGTAGAGTCAGGTCTACCAGAGCTCAGTGGTAATTTATTCCATTTACTAATTTGGGGCATAAAAATCCTCAAGTAGAAAGAAAAAAGTAGTTATAAAATCTAGGAGAGTTGGGTTCAATTGTCAGATCTTCCACTTACTTTTGTTTGTGACTTGAGTCTTTACAAAGGTCCTCTGAGAATCAGCTTCTTGCTCTTTAAATGGGAAAAGTAATACAATGCTATAGAGGATTTCTGTGACAAAGTAATTTATGCATAAAAATCACTTGTAAGCTCCAGAATACTTGAGAATTATAAGTATCAATAATGTTTTAAGATGCCATTAAATTAAGAGGGAATAGCTAATGTTATAGAAATATCTTTCAAAATACTTTGATTATTTCAGAAACTATACCCTCACCATACACATATGTGTATCACTTTTCCTTCCAGGAGGTATTTTTCAGCATTCATAATAACTTTGACTCCAAATCCCTGCCTAAGTTTAGTGCAAACAAATGTTTTGATAAATCGATAGTTTTCCAGTGTTTCATCAAATACAAAAGTATTCATTTCTTTTGAATTATGTGAAAACCAACAAGTTCCAAAAAAGAAACTAATGTCTACAATGTGGAATCACAATGTATTCCTTACATACTTCTGTTTATGTGTCTATAATATGTTCATTTGACAAAGTTTTCCTGCTTTCATTGTAGTAAAGAACCTATCAGTTAATGATACTACATTTGAATTCTGCTGAGGTTGCCTGACTTATTTATCTTGTATTTGGTAGTAGGAACTCAGGCTCAGTCAGTATTTTTTACATATTGACTCTTGTAATCAAGGATTTGGGCCTTACTTAAGTTGACAAGTTTTAGTTTTCACAAGTAAAATATAAAAAAAAAATAAGATGTTTGAGGTATCTCCTGTATCTGAAAAGTTATTTGATCCTAGAACTCAAAATTAATGGATATGGTACATTAAAATCATACCATCTTTGTTAGCTGGACAATCTAGATTCATTTTTCACCTCTTGTGTGTTCACAGAGAATCAATAGAGAAATTAAATAATTAAAAGCAATCATTCCTGTGATGTTATTGGGAGTGTATGGGATATGTAGGGAAAGTTGGCACCTTTGGTGTGAAGGCTTGCCAAGAATTTTTTCAGGACTACTTGTCCTTCATTGATGTCCTTAACTGTCACATATGGCTCCAAGAAGCTGTACCATACTCAGTTACTGTACCTCAGGAAAATGTCTGAGAGGAAGGGTTAAACCAGGTTGAGATAATTAACAAGTTTCAAACCCACTTTGAGTCAGGAGTTGTCTAACCTGAAGCATGAGAAGACTTCCCCTGATGAAATGGGTGGATGAGAACAACCACAACCATGAAGAAGATCAAGGTAGGGGCTATGAAGCACCTTAGGGCTTGATCAGATATCAAGATGATCCCCCGCATCCCAAAATTTCACCAGTAATCTTGACTTTGTTTTGTCACTGTCCTTCAATGACTCTTGAAGAAAGAATGAGGCTAACAACTTTATGCAACTTTGCCTCAAAGTCAATCTATGTGAAAATCAAAATATCAACCATCACTTTGTGAGGTGATTTATCCCTTCTGAAAATGAAGGATGAACAGTTTTAGACTATTATGATTTATATTAAGGATGCTATAGCACACACACACACACACAAATCTGTTTGATGTCTCAAAAGTAGCATTTGTAGCTTAAAAACTTTTGGAACAGGGCAGCAAAATGGTATAGTAGATGGAGTACTGGCCCTGGAGTCAGAAAGATCTGAGTTCAAATCCTACTTTAGACATTAATTGTTGCTAACTATGTGAAAATCTCTCTGAGCCTCAGAGGGTTCAGTGTTAGACTAGTTAATCTATGAAGCCCTTTCCAATTCTATATATCTATGACTATCTATCTATTCACATACAGACATGCATATATATGTGGACACACATAAGACACACATATGTACACTTGTTATATTCATGTACATATAAACACACATTTGTATGCAGATAAGGAATACCCAAAGTTTGTTGTTGTTTTATGGTTATAGGAGGTATTTGGAGTTAAATGACTTGCCCAGAGTCACATAGTTAGCAACAATTAATGTCTAAAGTAGGATTTGGACTCAGATATTTCTGACTCCAGGGCCAGTACTCTATCTACTGTACTGTTTGGTGCCCTGTCCCAAAAATTTTTAAGCTACAAATGCTTAAATATATATATATATCCATCCTGACTCACGGTAAGTTTGAGATCTGTTAGTTACCTCAACCTAGTTGTCTTAGATAGATAGATAGATAGATAGATAGACAGATAGATAGATACAGATATAGATAGATATGGATATAATCTTAAATAGCTTAAAATTTCATGAAGCCTTTTGAGATATCGTGTGTGTGTGTGTGTGTGTGTGTGTGTGTAATGTTATATATCTAATATAAACTTTAGTAACTTAAAATTGAACAGGGATTTTTATAAAACATACATATACACATATAATTATATTATTATTTAAAATATATCTTTCTAGATCAATAATAATTTTATAGATGCACAAACTGAATCTCAGAGAGGTGACACAGTAAGGAAAGTTCAGAGGTGAGAACTGAAATTAAGTCTTCTGACTAGAAAAGACATTACTCTTTCTCCTGGACCATATGGGCTAATTAGATATGGGATCCTAGGATCAAATAATTTTAAAGATAAAAGAAATGCCTAGTCCAAGCATCTCATTTTAATAGTTTTTTTAAAGTATACACTTAAACACATACATGTAATCCATACATATATGAATATACTCATACACATTTATCCTGTGAATAGAAATATCCTATTCCATTCTCACGATGCACCATTTCAGTATTAATAACACAACATTATATAACATTTATTAGGGAAAATGCCAGCTTCTTAAATTTAGAAAATGACCCCATATGAGGTCATGTAACTGCCAGAGTTGGATAAATCAGGGAAATGAGGGAAATTAAACTTAAACTGAGGAAATGAAACTGAAAGGTAATAACTGATACCTAAAGGTTAGGCTGATTGAGGAACAAAGGAAATTAACTTATACAGGAAATCCATAAAATTAGAATAAGATACCTCCTATTAATAGATATAGAAGGGAAAAATAAGGGGAAGAAGGGGAATAGGAAAAAAAAAAGGGAAATAAGGGGAAAAGAA